>NC_056725.1:1034119032-1034369669 GCF_019279795.1 Protopterus annectens
TGAAACTGGTAATGATTGGCTCCCAGCCGGAAGCACAGATGATCCCTGGATGGTCTGGCCATTTTTATATGGTAGTACGCATCCTGGAGATCTGTCGAGCGCATCCAATTGTCTTTCCCTAAGAAGGGAAGTATCCAACTGGAACTTCTCTTTCTTGAAAGATCTGTTTAGTCTGCTGAGGTCCAAAATAGGTCTCCAGTCCCCTGTCTTTTTTGGAACTAAAAAGAATCTTGAGTAAGTTCCGGATCCTGTCTGGTCTGCTGGGACTGGTTGGATGACTCTCTTTCTTAGCAATGTTTGGACCTCTACTGTTGCATGTTCCCTGTAACTGGATGGAACGTCTGGGATTTTTGTTGTCAATAGAGGGGGAATGGCGAAGGGAATGAAATATCCTCTGGAAACTATACTTTGTACCCAGTTGTCGTTTGTTATTTTGAGCCAGGCATCTGGATACGAAGATAAGCGACCCCTGACTGCCTCCAGAGTAGGACAGTCGGGCCTCCTTTCAGGAGCACTGGTAGGGCTTCCCAAAGAACTGGTCTCTGTAGTCCTGGTTCTGCGGACCCCCTCTGCCGCAAGGGCGGCGTCTTCCATTATTGCCCCCTCCTTTGCTCCTGGAGGAGGGTTCAACACGTGTGTCCAGAAAGGCTCCTTGGGCTTTTCGGAACCACATCTTTCCTCCCTTTTGACCCTTGGGGTAGGGTCTAGTAGGGGTGGAAAAACAGACTCAGATGGCAGACAGAGTCTTTCCTTCCTGCTCACAGCTGGTCAAAGTTTCCTTAACTATGGGCCCGAAAAGGGACGAGCCATCAAAAGGAGTGTTGACAAAGGATGACTTAAAGGGCTCCGCAAAGGAACACAAGTACATCCAGGAGTGTCTCCTGAGAGCAATTCTTGTACCCGCTGCCCTACTCGTTCCATCAGCTGCATATGAGATGAGATGTATGGACGAGTTCACTATGGAATTGAGGGTAGCAAGCTGGGAGGCAACTTTGTCTGAAGCTCCTGCAGCTACCGTACCCTGAAGAACATCTCCAAGCTCTTTTAGACGGTCTCTTTGCAGTCTTGTGAAATGTGTGAGATAGTGCAGTGAACGCATGGCAAAAGTCGCTAAACTGTACATGCACTTCCCATATCTATCCATGAACCTAGAGTCTCTGTTAGGAGGATGGCTAGAGGAAGAAGTTTCTGACATCTCCTTTCTGGTGGCTGCCTCCACCACCATGGCATCAACCAGCAGTCCCTTAGTGAGAAAGGACTTATCCTGAGGGGTAGAAATAAATTTATTGGGCCTTCTAGGGACAGGCTCCATGGTGTCCTGAGACTACCACGCCCAACGTGAGACCAGCTCCATGAGCTCATCGAAGGGTGGAGATGCCCAAGAGGTGCAGGGTTGAGACCCAAAAGCCTTCAGGAGATCCGACTCATCTTCAGTACAGTTGGTGTGCTTCCAGCCACCCCTCTGCTTAAGGATTTCTAATACATCTGTAAATGAGGGGGACCGTGGGGACACTTCTGATTCATCTAAGTCAGTGTCAGACGTGAGAGATTCCTGCAGAGAGTCTAGGTGCTTCCTCTTGCAAATTCTCTTCCTGGGAACCTCATCAGTGGAAACTTCTGGTGAGGTCTTAAAAGAGCAGGGGCCACACAGTGGGGCTTCCGGAGGCTCGGGGTCTCTATGCATCAAAGAGATCTGTCAGGCAGAAGTGGACACAGGCGCTTTTAGGGAGGAGGTAGTTGGAGCTGAAGTTGTAGATGTCCTGGGGACATTACTCTCCTCATGGCTTCAAAGGCACCTCTGCTCCGATGAGAAGGAACCGCTGGATCCGAAGAAACAAACGATCCCCTCGGCACCAGAATAGTGGGCTCCGAACCAGAGGTAGGAGACAAACTCATCCGAGCCGAGGCTCCGAGAGGCAAAGTCGGAGCCAACAGGTCAGTCTGACTATCCTCCTTGGACCCGACCGGAGAGTGTCAGCTCCTAGACTCCTCGATGGGTGCCGAGGAAGTCTGAGTAAATGGAACTGATGGCACTGGAGCAGGCGTCAGCTGCAAAGCCTCCACAATCATCAGGTCCAACTCCTCTGGCTCCGATGGACTGGTATGTCTCGGAGGAGGAAAAGAAGTCAATGGCATAACAGTCTTAGGTTCAGAAACCACTTTGGTCGGAGCTGATAAAAATTTAGCAAACGCAGGTGCCTGTAGCAGCTTCTGCACCACACGATCCACATCCAAATCGAATAGGCTGATCGAGGACTGAGATGAATGTATGGAGGATGGTACCAACTGGAAAATAGGAGACTTTAGTACTTCGGAGACCAGTTCCAGGACTAGGGACCGCCTCTGAAAACACAAGACACTCGGCTCCGAAGGCTGTGGAGCCAATGTCGACGTTTTTTTTAGATAAGTAAAATCAGAAGAAGCCTCAGAAGACTCTGAAGACTTGGGAGACTAGCTAGATTTATCCTGGTCACTCAAAGCTTCCTGAAAGAAGGATTTTAAAAGTCTTCAATCAATGAGTCTTCTTTTTCTCTCATGTAATACTCTGCTAGAAAAAGAATGGCAAATGGAGCATCTCTCTTGCAAGTGGCTCCCAGATAATAAACACAATTTATGTGACTATCTGTCACTGATATCTTTTGTCCACACTTTGGACATTTTTTAAACCCAGACTTGGGATGTTTGTCTTTATCCTGGTCAGCCATGACACTATCTACTATATATATATATATATATATATATATATATATATATATATATATATATATATATATATATATATATATATATATATATATATATATATATATATATATATATATCTATACCAAAAGACTTGAATTATTCAACAAGAATGTTCACACACACAAACTAACAATTTTTAAAGTACACTATAATATAAGCTGTAAGTAGCCCCTAAAAAAGAACAAATGGGCTGTATATGGATAACTGTATAAATGCATAAACACACACACACGCACACACACACACACACACACACACACACACACACACACACACACACACACACACACTAAATTTAGCTATCTATAAATGCTTGTAAAACACTATACTAAGCTATTCTAGTTATCTATATAAGGCACACCAAGAAGGGGAAGGGATACTACAGGCCTATAAAAAAACGAAGGCCAAAGGGAGAGAGAACTATCAAACTTTTAAGCTATAAAAGATCTAAGTTATACCTAGCAATGACTATCAATAACCATTAACATAAGACAAAATTTAAATTTTTTTTAGAAAAAGCTATACTGGCCAGAGCTGTGCTTGGAAACCTCCTATCTGTTGCAGCGGCAAACTAAATCTGAGGTAACTCAAGGTGCATCATGGGATAGGAACTTGGCCTCGAGCTGTCTGAAGACCTCGAGCTTTGTAGTAGGCAGGCTCTGAACCCATCTGTAAGAATGAACGGCGAAATACAACAACTTCACATTGATAAATTATTGCTACACTTAACCCAAAAAGAAAGGAATAGAGGTACTTTAAAAATATGTAGTAAGCATTGTATCCTGAATGATAGAATACAGACTATTCAAAACATTTTTTTCCATTAAAAATAAATAAATACTTACCTAATTTTACTGCAAACACATAAAACCTTTTTAGCTTTATAACCAAAGGGCAAACTGCATTCCAGGCTTTCTCCTGAAGCTGATTATCATTTGGATTTTGTATTCCCTACAAAAAAAGATAAAATTCTCAATCCCTTTAACATCATTATCACTAAAATAAAACCAATTAAAGCAACAAAATACATCTATAGCCGTGTAGTACACTGCAATACCAATTATCTTCAAAAGTGGCTGCAATAAAGCAAAAAGACAATGTTAAGTAATCAATAGGAACAACAAGCAATAAAAATAAAGCATATACATTTCTCTGATTAGAGTTCCGTAAGACAAAAGCAGATAAGAAGTAATAAGCATTAAATAACATATAGAACCCTCAAATTCTCTTGAAGTTCATTTCACAAACAAAATCACCATATAGGTGTGTCTGTATTACCGTCACTTCCATCTTGTTATGCCAAGTCAAAATCTAGCATTTTTAAACCTTTTACTGTGAGTACATTACTACCCCAGCACCCAAAAAGTACAGTTTTGTACCAACCATAAATGTAGATGTTCGAGTGTTCACACTGCTGCAGTCATTACACTTGGGCTATCCTGCTGTCAGGCGGTCCCGCAGTCGGCCAGAGTTCCAAAGTCTTGGTCTGGCGTCGGTTGCTATCGCTTCTTCCCTGACGTCAGTGCGCCATGCATCCGACGCCATTTTCTTCAGTTTTTCTTGCCCCAGATGTCAGGTGCCCCCCAAGTAGGTAGGCAATACATATTGCTAATAAAAAATATATATATAAAATAAAACAATACCTTCAGTTACAAGCAAATACACCACAGAGGTTGTACAGGATAGAAAGGTATAGATAAGTCCAGCTAGGACAGAGGGGATGGAGGGAGGGTAACCTGGACTGCAGCAGTGTGAACACTCGAACATCTACATTTATGGTAGGTACAAAACTGTACTATGTTCATCGTGTTACACTGCTGCAGTCATTACACTTGGGTAGAATCCCAAAGCTAAGGTTGGGTGGCTGGTCTATAGAGAGTTAGGATTGGCTATGAGGCCCTGCAGAACTGCAGTGGCAAATCCTGCTCTGGATTTAGAGTAAAGAGGCAAGTGGTTATGCTTGGTAAAGGTGTGCACTGAACTCCAAGTTGCAGCCTCCAAAATTTCCTTGGTAGGTACTCCTCTGAGAAAGGCTGTTGAAATGGCTGTTGCCTTGGTGGAATGTGGCCTAATGTTATTAGGGACTGATTTTCCATGCTGTGTGTAGCAGTAACGAATACAGTGTCCTATCCATTTGGAGATAGTCTGCTTTGAGATAGCCTTGCCCTGTGATCCTGTAGCATATGCTACAAACAGTTGCTCAGTTTTCCTGAAAGCTTTTGTTTTGTCCAAGTAGAAGTGTAGCTGCCTGTGTATGTCCAAAGAGTGGAGACGTTTCTCCCCTTTATTCTGGGGGTTTGGATAAAAAGTTTGGTTAAGAGCCACACTAGATACCACCTTTGGCATAAAGGTAGGGTTTGTCCTTAAAGAAACCCTGTCCTGATGAAAAATTATAAAAGGTTCCACTGCCATTAATGCCTGTAGCTCTGAGACTCTTCGTGCTGAAGTTACTGCCAGGAGCAGAGCTGTTTTCCATGATAAAAATTTTAGATCGGCTGTATTGGCTAGCTCAAAAGGTGGCAGGGTCAGTTTTTCCAAAACGAAACTGAGGTCCCAAGTTGGTGTTGGTGCTCTCCGGTGCGGTCTTATGTTTTTAGCCCCTTTGAGGAACTGCTTTCGCAAGGTATGAGAGAATAAAGGAGGATCCGTGTTGTAATGTGCTGAAATGGCAGAGGCGTGGATCTTAATTGATGAGAAGGGTAGGCCTTTGTCCAGCATCTCAGTTAAGTATTGTAAAATCTGAGGAATGTTTGGGACTAGAGGGTCAAGGCTTTGAGCCTAGTTCCAGGCGCAGAATCTCCTCCATTTTTCTGAATAAGCTTTCCTGGTGCTAGGCCTCCTGGCCTCCAAAATAACATCCATAACAGCTTTAGAGAGAGGTGTTGCCTGTTTGACTAATGAATCTGCCATGCAGCCAGGTTTAGGGTTTTGAGCTGACCGTGCAGGATCTGATTGTTTTGTTGAATCAGAAGGTGTGGAATTTGAGGCAAAATCCATGGTGGGCCTTGAGTTAAGTTCTTTAAGATTGGGTACCAGTGCTGGCGTGGCCAGTCTGCAGCAATCAGGATCATCTGTGTTTTTTCTTATCTGGCTTTTAGGAGTACCTTTGAAAGGAGAGGCAGTGGTGGGAAGGCATAAACTCTTAGGTTTTTCCAGCTGAACGAGAGAGTATCCACTTTCCATGCTTGTGTGTGATAAGTCCTTGTCCAGAATTTTTGTAGTTGGCAATTCAGTGGGGAGGCAAAAAGATCTGTGTCTGGGCATCCCCATTTTTGCGTTACCATGCTGAAGATTTGTGGATTCAATTTCCATTCGTGAGGGTCCATGATATTTCTGCTTAGATCGTCTGCCAGAGTATTTTTCTTTCCTGGCAGGAATTGTGCTTGCAGATGAACTTGATATGTTAGAGCTGTGTTCCACAAGGTCATGGCTTGCCTGCATAGGGGATAAGAATGAGTGTCTCCTTGCTTGTTTATGTACCACATTACTGTGGTGGTGTCTGTCTTTAATAATAATTGTCCTGGATGCAGAATGTCCTTGAAAGCTGTTAGGGCATTTTGAACAGCCAACATCTCTTTTTGATTGATGTGAAGATGCATTTGGTCTGTGGTCCACTTGCCCTGAATGCATTTTCCTGCCATGTGTGCTCCCCAGGCATAATCCGAAGCATCTGTTGTTAGAGTCTGCCTGGCTGTGGGTAGAGTAAAAGGCTGACCCTTGTTTAGGTGACATGCCTGTGCCCACCATCGAAACTCCTGTTGTAGGCAGGGAATCATTGGTATTACTGCTTCTAAACTGTGAGAGTGTTGAGTCCAAACACTTTTTAGGTACCATTGTAATTGCCTCATATAGGTTCATAGGTTCATATGTTCATACTAGGCTATCTGCCCTGGGGCATTTATAAGCCTAGCCCGATTGTGTTTGTCTTACGCCACCCCTTGATTTGAGTATACTGTGCCCTTTTTAAAGTTTAGTTTACTGTGCCTCTGTCTAATAGTGACACGGAAGTAATCCCCGGGACAAACCTACGATCCCCCATCCACTCATCAATATTCTTCTTGAAGTTTTTCAGATATTCCTAACCAAGGGGCAAGGCAGCCACTTTACTTAGAAAGAGGCATTTTCACATCTCCAGTTGTAGGGGAACACAGGGCCACTTCTGTTAGTAACTCTGCAGCTGTAGTGCAACAGTATTGCATAACACCACTGAACACGCACAGGTGCAACCCAAGGATTTAACCATGCAGTCTGGCATATGGTATTAGTAGTATGCAGGATACCATGAATCCCAGGGCCTGCAGAATTTTTCTTGC
Source organism: Protopterus annectens (assembly GCF_019279795.1). Classification (NCBI taxonomy): domain Eukaryota; kingdom Metazoa; phylum Chordata; order Ceratodontiformes; family Protopteridae; genus Protopterus; species Protopterus annectens. The sequence goes on from NC_056725.1 coordinate 1,034,126,091, forward strand.
AGGGAGATGGGACTTTTTTGCCAGTAATTGAAAATATTGAGTTAGTTGAACTTGTTTGTCTGGCGTGAGATAAGCCATCTGGGCCGTTGTATTTAAGATGACACCCAGGAATATAATCTGTTGTGAGGGCACTAGTTTTGGCTTCTTTTCATTTACTGTGTATCCTAGAGAAATTAGCAACCTTTTTACAAACGCCAGATGCTTTAGAAGAATGTCCTTTGTCTCTGCTTCAATGAGGCAGTCGTCCAGGTATGGATATATTTGAATTCCTTTTTGTCTGCAAAATGCAATTACTGGTGCCAGGCACTTTGTAAAGACCCTGGGCGCAGTAGATACGCCAAAGGGCAGTGCAGAGAATTGGTAGTGCATTGTACCAGCTTTGAATCTGAGGTATCTTCTGCAATTTTGCCTGATAGGGACATGTAGGTATGACTCTGAGGTCCAGATTAACAAGCCAGATTAACAAACCAAGCCTTCTTGCCCAGCATGGGTAGAAGTTGCTGTAGTGTCAACATTTTGAATTTCGGAATATCCAGGTAAGTATTTAGAGTTGAAAGGTGTAGTATGGGTCTCCAGGCCTTGTCCTTTCTGGGGACCAGGAAGAGTCTTGAGTAAAATCCTTGCCCTTGTTCCTGTTGTGGTACTTTTTGAATAGCTCTCATGTCCATGAGGGCTGAAATTTGTTTTTGTGCCTCTGCCCATTGATTTTGTGGCAGGTCTGGTATTCCTTTTAGCCTTGGTAAAGTGTGAAAGTGGAACCTGTAACCTTGAGACACAATATTCAGAACCCACTTGTCTTGGGTGATTGTTTGCCAGTTTTGAGAAAAAAGTGCTAGTTTTCCCCCTAAGGGGGCTGCCAAAAGAGAAGTGCTTGGCGTACGAAGGGGGAAGTCATTGGGACTGTTTCCTGTAAGGTTGAAACTTGTCCTCACCTCCTTTTGGGGTTGAGATGCCCCACTGTTGTTGTCTGTTAGAGCCTTGGGGTTGAGATCTGCCTCTTGGGCGTCTGTATCTGCCTCTCTGTGGCCTGTCTGACACTGGAAAGGACCAATTCTTTGCAGGCCAATTTCTGCTAAATCGAGGTGGCTGTACCTGTAAGAAATCCTTGACTGTTTGCATAGATTTAGCTTTATCCTCCATTTTTTTTTAACACCTCTTCTGCCTTAACACCAAACAAGGTATCATGTTGTAAAGGCGCATCCAATAATTTTGCCTTAACATGATCAGGTAAACTCTGTTCTTTTATCCAAGCATGTCTTCGAATCACAGAACCTGTAACTGCGGCTCTACAAGAGGCCTCTAAAGAATCAAAATGACATTGCAGAGTTTGTTTTCCCACCTGTTCAACTGCATGCAATAAATCCTGCATTTCTTTACAGTCAGGAGCTTCTGAGCTTGCAAGCATTTTCTGTTTTAACTGAGCCATTAAATATTGTTGGTACTTAAGCATGTGAAACTGGCAATTTAAAGCCCTTTCTAAGTGTAAACTTTCTTCCCCCATCTATCCAAAGCTCTAGAATCTCGGTCAGAGGGTACTGGATTTTTTGCAATGGAAGCCTTAACCCCTTTTGGACCCTGGGAAATAGTTTCTGGATCAGCAGAAGGGTTTTTATAAAGAAACTTGTGAGAGTCAGGGACTCTATAATACCTACCTGGCTTAGCTGGTGCAGGGGGTAAAGAATCAGGAGATAAGCTGGATTCAGAGAACACATCAACCACAATATCTAGCACAGGCGGAATAGCCAGGGGCCTGTGCTGAGGCAATAAAAGGAAATCCCTGAGCCTTTTCTTGGATTCTGAGTAATCCTGACTTTCCCAATGGAAATGCTCCCTCATGGTATGTAAAGTTTCTCCAAAAGAATAATCCTCAGGAGGAGAGGCTGAAGGGATAGCTTCTTCAGCATCAGAGTCCTCATAGGGGGATAGAGAGTATCCCTGGTCTGAAGAGGAATCAGAGGAAATGGAAACCTGATCAGAGGAATCATAGTCTGTATCCTGCCTAGGCCTTTTCTCAGGAGGGGGATGGGAACCCCTGATTAGAGAAATGAGGTCTTCGGCCATTTTAAGCATCTGTTTCTTAGGCATGGAGGCCTGTCCAGGAGAATGCTGTACTTGCTTCTTTGTCTTTAATGGTACGTTTGTCTTGGCTGTTGCTTTAATGGTAAGCTGTGAAGGTCTGAAAACACCCTCAGAAGCCGATGCCTGCTCAGCGGCTTCGGACCAGTCTGAGGGATTAGTTTCCATAGGCCAAATACCTTGAGTTTCCAGAGGCCTAGTTGTCTCCACGTGGGAGTCGGAGGTGGCCTGTGGCTCTGAGGTAGCGGGTGTCAGGGGCTGCGAAAGCGCCTCACTGAGAACCGGCGACTGGCCTAGAAGAGGTTTCGTCGTCGGTTTTGGACCTCGGATGCCTGTCTTTATCCTTGTCTTTGCGTTTTTTCGGAATTGCGGTCGTCGGTTGATCCGACGGCATAGTATAATTGAACCTTCGGCCAAAGTAGTGCAAAGCAAAATCAAAACGTCGTTTTATAGTGTGTTTGTTAAATCTAGCACAAAACTGACAACTAGTGAAGTTGTGATCAGGACCTAGGCATGGAATACAGTAAGAGTGGAAGAAGACTTCAGATCTGAAATTCACCTTCGAAAATCTCAGGAGTCGGCCGTCCCCGGCACTTGCAAACTGCTTCTGCTTCAGGCACCGCACGACAAGAAAGACTGAAGAAAATGGCGTTGGATGCATCTTATATACCCCTGGCACACTGACGTCAGGGAAGAAGCGACAGCAACCGACGCCAGACCAAGACTTTGGAACTCTGGCCGACTGTGGGACCGCCTGATGGCAGGATAACCCAAGTGTAATGACTGCAGCAGTGTAACATGATGAACATGAACTGTTACTGTACAGAATGGCAACACTTTCATGCTGTTAAGACAGTTTGATAATGAAACTAAATACTATCAAAATAATTATCCTTAGACAATAATAAAAAAAATCAAGCTGAACCTTGAAGGTGGGAGGGTCTGCAACTAATTAGCATGTCATCCTCTGTCCCACCCAGCGACACAAACGTGGTAGCCATTTTATTCCACACTGGTGCAGTGTATAACAAAATTACATCAATGGTTTGGCTACAACATTCAACCACTGCTTACAGTTTTTCTCCCCATCATCTGAGACAGCTGCAGTGAGGTGTACTCCAAGCATACAACATGGTACCCTCCAGCTCTATGAAATTAGATCCAAGAGTCCAGTAAGTTAATTTTGGGAGCAGTGTTCATAACATATACTGCTTTCAGCAGCCACAAATCAAATATATTTTGTTAAAGAAACTTGAGAATTAAAGCTGCACCTGGGGAGCAAACTCTGAGACAGAAATTCTGCTTAGGAATACATTTTATTTACCTCTTTCTGCTTAAGCAGCAATGAACAGCTTCTGATGTATGACGACTAATGAGAGTGCAGAGTCCTGGAAAACTTTACACACTCTTCCTTGAAGGAACACAAATATCTCACAAACCTTAATTTCAGCAATGAAACTTAAAACAAGTTATACAAAATGTGACCTCTACAGTAATGATAACTTGAACACAATTGTCATTTCTTTTGCTGTAATTTTGCAAAATTAATTTCAGCAAACCACTACTGCTTCGTAACCACACCTGCTAGAATCTGTGGTACAACCAACAAAACTGTTTATCCAGTTGTCAGCTTTCCAGTGATGGTGTACAAGTCATCTCTACATACTTCGTTTTGAAAATAATTATTCATTTTTTTAGTGAAATGCAAAAGCTTTTAATAATTTGTACAAACACTCAAAGCACTGAAGAGCACAACAGCTGGCTGCTGCCAAGTAACAGCTGTTGAGTACCCTTGTGTTTATGCTGTACCATAAAAATCGACTGCCAATCATTAGCGGACAGGAGTTCCGCTGTGACGACCCCTAACCGGGAAAAGCCGAAAAGACAATGATAAATGATACTATACACACCTCACCAGTTCTGCAATGACTATTCTGTTATGCAAATATTGCTAATGCCATTAACTACTGGTTTGAAACCAACTTTCCTGCTGCTGTTGATAAAACTGGAAACAACCATTCGCTATCACAATGAAATCAAATTCACAACTGGAAAAAATCCCAGATTTTTGGCTAGATGTACCCACTTTTCATGAGCCACTGTAGCCATTTTAATGTCTGCTGGTTGAGAGGTATGCCACTTTTTCCATAGAGAATGAGTGTTTACCCCATGGCAGGCATCACCTACTTTGTAAGCCTAGTTTACACTGTTCAGTTCTCAGTGCACCTTGTTTTTTGTGACAATATATTTCAAAAATGCAATACATACATTCAGTCTTTAAAGATCATATTTAAAGTGACAAAACAAAGTTTATTTTTACAATAAAAAATTGTTTGTATGCATCCTTGTGCATGAGAACACCTAGGTAAAACTTCATCTCAAACCACTTTTTCAGAAAAATAATATCTAAAAAGCTTCTCAATACATAAGTGAAAGCTAGTCAAGCTGTACTTAAGGCATTAATATGGCGACAGGCGGTCTGTACATCACTTTGAGGGACAGGGCTATTAGAATGGACTGGCATAACTAGTGTTTGTAAAACAATTAACTGCTGGCCTGCTAAATTACCAGTTTTGCAAAGTCAGTGTGTCCGTGTACATAATGCATATACACACACACATTAAAGCAAGTCTCCATCCAAGTGTATATGTATTTGTGCATACACATAAACAAACACACGTGCATACACAGATTTCTGCAAAATTTCCTAACAGTGCACAGATCAGCAAATATATAATCGACACATCTAGCACTCTAAACATTTCCACTTCATTTTACAAAGCAGAACATGTCCATATTGTATGTTACATACAGAAAAAGCTGAAAGCAAACAAACCAGTTCTGTTATTACATCATCAGTGTAAGTCTAAAATGTATAAAACCAGATAGCCCTATATAACAAATGAACTAGTTAAATGATTCAATCAAAACTATCTATAAAAATCAACCTAGTTATCTATCTACATGTATGTGTGTGTGTGTATATATATATATATATATATATATATATATGTGTGTACGTGTGTGAATGTGTGTGTATATATATTTATATATAACAGATATATCTATATATACATATAAACACACACATATTTATAATGTATGTACATATGTGTGCTTAAATACACACAAACCAACATTTCCACATGTGGCAAATATAAAAATGTAAGTGCCTTTTAAAAGACTCCTAACTGTTCATTAAATAAATTTCATACCTTCATTTGATCAAATTATGTAAAGATTTCCTCATATCTTGTCATCATATACACAGCAGTATGTTAACTGTCTTTCATGAATGAAGCCCATATATAAAGGACCATCTAGTGTAAATCTTCTACAATAACCACAATATGTCAAAGAATTTAACTTGGTCCAGGCTTAAACAATGCAAGTATTGCTAAAACTCATTTTCCTTTATTATCAAGGTACTGATGCCACACCTTTTATGTAAGCCTTCTAACACTAACCTAGCGTGTGCCATCACACATTTATACAAGGGGCTTCATACTCTTTATACTTAATGTACATCTTCTGCTTAAACAGTCTACAGATTTGTCCTATGTAAAAAGAAAACAGTGCTATAACCCTTTCCATATTATACGCTATACATTGTACTCTCATATATACATGCTGTATTCAGACAGAGAGACAGGATATTTAGCACTACTTAAATTCAATGAAACTGTTAATGGTAAAAGTGAAAGTACTATTACAAGTGGAAACCATTCGCATCTCCACATTCCCTGACAATGTTTACGACCTAGCCTTACATTCCAATAAAGTGACTTGATGTTGATTCAAGGCCATATCATAACCCATTTTTATCCAATTCTCAATGTAACCTCACACTCCAAACCAGTTATTTAAATCTCTACTTTCCTGTACAAACATATCATAGCAAAACAGATCTATTTTAATATACTGAGATTTAAAAAAAGATTCTCAGGGAAAAGTTTCAGATTATGGTAACTTCTGGCCAATAATGCATTTTCTGTTTGTTTTTGTTTTTTTGTAATCTGATGTATCTGTGACTGGATCTGTAACACCCAACTAGTCAATAGTAAAGAAAGTCATTTTACAGTGAAGATTATTGTTCAGTTAAGATAAAGATTTTTAATTTAGCCAAATTCCTTTTCCAAACTAGCCAACAGTCATTGAGAGATCTATGCCACATATCGAAATAGGGAAGAAAGTTAACATCATCATCAAGCCATTTAATAAGCCCAAGGAAATGTTTGCATATACTGCAGCATCCAGTGTTTGCAAACATCACTTGTAGTAAAACACATTTACTTCAAGCACTAACCATTCTGTGGAGAATCACCCTGCAAAAACTACTGAAACAAGTCACGTGCATGCCACATGCGAAGTTCTGACAATGCCTGGGTGGCCTGATGATACACTGTGTTGTATCCCCTGTGCAAAGCAGACCATCCAGTTACTGATGGAATGGAAACCCCTTATGGCTGATGAACTACTGTCCCCGTTCACCACACAGAGCTTTGATGGCAATGTGGGTGCAGTCACTGGCTTCCATCACCTCATGGGGAAACGGCCTATGTTACAAAATGCCAGTATGGTTTTGTTTCTCTCTTTTGTGGTGCATGATAGTCATGTATGCTCCTCCATATGCTGCAGCACATATCACTGATAAACAGGTGTATTTTTTAAACATCTTTATTAAATCATCACATTCAGCCAGTAACGTGGGTTTACAAACACTATAGGTTCATAGGTATATACCAGGCTAATGACCACCAGGGCCTTTATAAGCCTAGCATTAATAGAAAATAAACTTCATCTGCAGAAACAAACTTGGACTCCTGCATCTAAAACATGTTGAAGCACTGGAGGAAACAGTTCTGTTTAACTTGGGGGGTGAGTGGGAGAGAATCCCCCTTAAGAAGGGGGCTTTTGGAACCATTGCCAACTGTAACCATCCTGAACATTAATAAGAAGTTATGTCTTACCATAACGATCCATGTGAATTGTTCATCTCACCTTTGTTCTTACACACGGGTTCGGAGCCGATCCTCGGCTCCGAGTCGGCCGCATCACTAGCTCGCATCTTCGAGAAAGCTCGAGGCACAGTAATATCCCATGATCCTCCGGTGCTAACCCTCAGATCTAGTTTGCTATACCAGAAAAATCCCTCTTAGAAATGTGTCTAAAACACTTATGAACAAATACTACAAATTGTCTGGAACCCTACTGCCAGGTAGGGGATAAAAGATGCCATTACTGATGTTAATAACAAGTCAACCATACCTAGAAAAGGCTGAAAAGGAATCTAATTGAAAAACATTCTCCCAGACTGTAGGACGGGGGATGGAGGGGGGGAATGTAAGAACAAAGGCGAGATGAACAATTCACATGGATCATTATGGTAAGACATAACTTCTTAATGTGAAATTGTTCAATCTCGCCGTTTGTTCTTACACACGGGTAGCGTCCCTAGCTCCTTTTTCCCGGGTGGCTCAAGGGAGAACATTACTGAGTACAGTGGAACCAAACGTCGCCCTGTCCCTGGAGCTCTTGTCTAGCTTGTAGTGGGCGATAAAGGTATGTGGTTTTGCCCAAGTTGCCGCTGCACAAATGGTATCTAAAGGCAAACGAGCGGTATGGGCTGAAGAGGTAGCAATCGCCCTTGTAGAATGAGCTCTGGGTTTGAAAGTGAGTTGCTGTTTGGATTCAGCATATACGAAATTTATGCAATCTGAGAGTCATTTGGATAAGGTAACCTTCGTTACTGCCTGTCCTTTTCTTTGGTCAGCATATGAGACAAATAGTTGATCTGACTTTCTGTACTCTTTTGTCCTATGTAAGTAAAATCTTAGTTGTCTGTGAACGTCCAACTTGTGCAATGTGTATTCCAGCTTATTGGAATGATTTTTAAAGAAGGTAGGCAGTTCAATAGATTGATTGATGTTCTGAATCGAACAAACCTTCGGAAGGAAGGAAGGATGGATTGGTGCGTAAGGTTACTCTATCTGGATGAAAAATCATGTACGGGGGTCGGATAGATAGAGCCTGTAACTCTGAAACTCTTCTGGCGGAAGTCATGGCAACCAGAAAAAGTGTTTTCCACGAAAGCAATTTTAACGGAGTTGTGGTTGCTGGTTCAAAAGGTGGCAACACGAGTTGTGACAGCATGAGATTAAGATTCCAAGGTGCTATTGGATTACGAAAACGGGGACGGAGATGAAAAGTACCTTTCATGAAGGCTTTACAAAGCCTGTGGGACATAAGAGAACCATCCTTACGGCCAATATGAAAATTGGATATAGCGGCCAGTTGAACCCTTATAGTGGATGTTGATGCTCCTTCTTGAAAAAGTGAGGTAAGGAAATCTAGTATCTTGTGTACTGGGGCTCCGAATGGATCTATACCTTGTTTGGAGGCCCAGTGCGCAAAACGGTTTCATTTACTGATGTACAATTTTCTTGTAGATGGTTTGTGAGAAGATACAATAATTTGTTGTACAGCAGGAGATAGTAATTCCGACCTAGCTAAGATGGGAAGCGGAGCAGCCAAGCTGTCAGTTTGAGGGACTTGAGAAAGGTGTGAGGAACTCCCGAAGAATGTGTCAACAGATCTGGCTCCGGGTCCAGTATCCATGGTTCCTCCACTTGATGGGATTGAAGGAAACGAAACCAGATTTGTCGAGGCCAGAATGGGGCTATCAGTATTATGGTCCTGTCCAGACGTTTGGCTTTCTGCAAAAACCTGGGAATTAGTGGAACAGGAGGAAAAGCGTAAAGGAGACCCGGGGGCCAATCGTATACCAGTGCATCCCTGGGGACACCCCCTGGGGGGGGTAACAGGGCAAAGTAGCTTCTGCATTTGGCATTCAAAGGGGATGCAAACAGGTCGCAGCAAGGCTGGCCCCATCTGCGGAAGATCTCTTCCGCCACTTGAGGTTTGAGGGACCACTCGTGAGGGAACAGGATGGCTCTGCTCAACCTGTCGCGATTACGTTGGAAGTCCCGGGATGTGCGTTGCTATCAGAAAGCGTCCAGTGGACTTTGCCCATTGCCAAATTCTGAGGGCCTCTCTGCATAACGGGTAAGATCTGGTTCCCCCTTGCTTGTTTATGTACCAGACCACTGACATGTTGTCTGTCTGAACTGTCACTGTTCCCAGAGGTAAGGACTTGTGAAAGTGTTGCAACGCTAGAAACACTGCCCTCAGCTCTAGAACATTGATGTGCAGATTGTACTCCAAGTTGGACCATTGACCTTGGACTGTTTGTCCCTGAAAGAATCCCCCCCACCCTATCAGGGAAGCGTCCGTGGTTAGAGTTGCTACCGGACTGTGTAATACAAAGGGCCGTCCTAGTGTTAGCTCTTGACTGTGTATCCACCACAAGAGATCCTTCTTGCAATAATTCGTGATCAAGATTTCGTGAGACAGTGGAAGTTGTAGATACGACCCACTGGGCGAATAGCATCCATTGAAGGATCCTCATGTGCATCCTGCCTAAAGGAACTACAAGAAGGGATGCTGCCATCAAGCCTAGCACTCTTAATACTTGTCGTGCAGGGACTCTGTTGTTGTGAAGAAGGAGCGAAATTTGATGCCTGAGGTCTGACACTCTTGATGGGGGGAGAGTAACTTGGGCCAGGGAAGTGTCTAGCTGTGCTCCTATAAATAAGATACGCTGTGACGGCGATAAGACAGATTTTCCAAAATTCACCGTTATGCCTAGTGAAGCGCAAAGACTGATGGTGTAGTCCCTGGCTTGTAGAAGACGACACTTGGTGGTGGCGGAAAGGAGCCAGTCGTCTAGATAAGGAAACACCCAGAATCCCTTTCGTCTCAAGTGAGACGCTACTACTGCCATGCATTTGATGAACACCCTGGGGGCTGAGGTGAGACCAAAGGGCAGAGCGCGAAACTGGAAATGACTGTCTCCCAGCCGGAAGCACAAGTGATCTCTGGACGCCCTGGCCATTTTGACATGGTAGTACGCGTCTTTGAGATCTATAGAGCACATCCAGTCGCCCCTTTGCAGAAAAGGGAGGATTGACTGAAGCATGACCATCCGGAACTTTTCCTTTTTCACAAAGGTATTTAACTTGCTGAGGTCTAAAATTGACCTCCAGTCCCCTGTTTTCTTTGGAACTAAAAAGAACCTTGAGTAAGTTCCGGATCCTATTTGGTCCGCTGGGACTGGTTGGATGACTCTGTTTTCGAGCAACCTTCCTATCTCTATGGTTGCTTGGTCTCGCAGACTGGGTGGAACATCTGGGAGTTTTTTGGAGTTTGGTGGTATTTTTATGAAGGGGATGTTGTAGCCTCTGGTAACTATGCTTTTTACCCAGTAATCTGATGTAAGATTTAGCCAGGCCTCTGGGTATAAAGCCAAGCGACCCCCGACTGCCTCCAGAGTAGGACAGCCGGGCCTGCACTCAGGAGTGCTGGAAGGGTTTTCCAGAGAAGGTCTCTCTGTCACCCTGATTTTGCGGACCCCCTCTACCAGCTGGGCGGCGTCTTCCGTTTCTTCCCCCTCCTCTGCCTCTGGAGGGGGCATCACTTTCGGTGTGTTGAAAAGATCCCTGAGTCTTTCTGAACCACATCTTTCCTCCTCATTGCCCTTTAGGGTAGGGTCTAGATGGAACGGAAAAACGGACCCCTACGGCAGACAGGGTCTTCCCTTCTTGTTCACACCTCGTGAGAGTCTCCTTTACTTTGGGCCCAAACAGGGAGGCACCATCAAAGGGGACATTGGCAAAGGAAGACTTAAAGGTTTCCGCAAAGGAGCATAAGCGCAACCAGGATTGTCTTCTCAGGGCAATCGCTGAAGCTGCCGCTCTACTCGATCCTTCGGCTGCGTATGAAATCAGCCTCATGGATGAGTTGACTATGGAATTTAGGGTGTTAAGTTGCGCTGTCACTTTCTCGGCGACAGCAGCATCTGTGTGTCCCTGAAGAGTATCTCCTTCCTTAATGAGATCTCTTTGTAAACGCGTGAAATGCGTAAGGTAGTTGAGCGATCGGATGGAAAAAGTCGCCAAACTAAATATGCGCTTCCCATATCTGTCCACTGTCCTAGAATCCTTATTAGGAGGATGGACAGAGGAAGATGATTCAGACATCTCTTTCTTAGTGGCCGCCGCCACCACCATAGTGTTTACGGGAACTCCTTTTGTAAGATAGGCTTTATCTTGGGGAGCTGTCATGTATTTGTTGGGTTTACGAGGGACTGGTTCCACTGTATCAGGTGTTTCCCAAGCCATCCGAGCTACTAGATCCATGAGATCGTCAAAGGGAGGAGTCACCCAGGAGGTAGAAGGTTGAGTCCCAAATGCCTTCAGTAAAACAGATTCATCTGCAGAAGGGGTAAGGGTTTGCCAGTCCCCTCTTTGCTTCAGGATTTCCAAAATGTCTGCAAACGAGACATCCTCAGAGGTGGACCGTGGGCACCCTTCTGTTTCATCTAAATCTGTATCAGATGTAAGAGATTCCTGTGGGGAATCTATGTGCCTCCTCTTGCAGAGTCGTTTCCTCGGAACATCCTCAGCGGGAGCTTCTGGGGATGCATCTGAGGAACCAGAGTCTCCCTGTGGGGACTTCTGAGGCATTGGGTCTCGACGCTTGGTAGGTACTGAAGGCACAGAAGCAGAACGCGGACCTTTTGGCGAAGGAGATAAAGATACCGATGAAGTATGTGTCTGATCCGACAAGACCTTCCTCATGATGTCAAAGGCACGGTGCCCGACCGAAGATCCGACCCGATCCGAAGAAGGAGGTCGTTTCTCGAATCGGAACCACGGGCTCCGACACGAGGACGGATCGAACTGATCTGAGCCGAGGCATCGAGGAAGAGTCGGAACCGAAATCTCGGTTCGACTATCCCCGGAACCCAGGAAAGATGTTGGCTCCGAGACTCTCCGGCTGGTTCGAAGGAGTCTAGGTCAACGGAGCCGACAGCACTACTGGAGGCTTCGCACCGAGGGCTCTACAATCATCGGTTCTTCGACTCCTAACACCGATGACTCGGCGGGTCTCAGAGGAGGAAGTGTCGAGGGAACTGGAATAGCCGAGTTTCTAAACCAGCTGGGGCCGAAACCTCGATTAATTTTGACAAAGCCGAGTTCTCCATAAGCTTCTGTACCACTCGGTCCACATCGGAGTCGGAAAGTGGCCTCGAAGAACGGGTCAAAGGGATCGAAGCCATCACCGGCGAAGGATAGTAGACGGTGGTACCTCTGATACCGGCTCCAAGACCTGAGCCTCGTGCAGAGATAAGGTCTCGACACCCGGCACCGAAGTCATAGGAGCCGGTGTCCGAATTGGAAAAGAGGTGCTCGGAGCCGATAACTTGGGCTCCGACACTCTTGAAGACTTCGACCCCTTCGAAGACTTCGAAACCTGTTCAGCCTTGTCCAGGGCCTCCTGAAACTCAGGTTTGATCAAACCTCTGTCCACAAACTTCCTGCGTCTTTCCAGCATGACCCTCCCACTAAAGGAATGACAGATGGAAAAGTCTTCCTGCAAGTGGAGAGGGCCAAGACAGTAGATGCAGGATGAATGGTTGTCAGTAATGGACATCTTCTGTCCACACAGACACCTTTTAAACCCACTTTTGGTCTTTTCTGACATTTTTTTAACTAGAAAAAAAGACAGCACTATATAGAAAAATTTCTACACTACAATATAAGAGATATATATATAAATGTAAACACACCACAGTACACTAAGATATATATATATATATTTTTTGTGAAAAAAAATAGAAAAGGTTAACTTTTTTTTTTTTTTTTTTAAATACTGTAAATTCTTAGACAAAAACGGCCTAAGGCCCCTACTAAGAATTTTAAGGTAACAAACTACCTAAACTAGTCAAACAACTACTATATATAAAGCTATCAAATGCTAAGATAAAGATTATAAGAAATATAAAAAAATTATCAATATATAACAAGAAAAAATAGTAAAATTTCTACTGGCCCGAGCCTCTCGATGCGATCTGCTGCTAGCGGCAAACTAGATTTGAGGGTTAGCACCGGAGGATCATGGGATATTACTGTGCCTCGAGCTTTCTCGAAGATGCGAGCTAGTGATGCGGCCGACTCGGAGCCGAGGATCGGCTCCGAACCCGTGTGTAAGAACAAACGTCGAGATTGAACAATTTCACATCAACCATTTATCTAAAACAATCTGACGTGAAAGGGTGCATTTAGATTCAGTTTTGTTGAAACTGGAAGAGATGCTACAAAAGGAATGAGGAGGGGGAGTGACCTGGCTGCCTAGCATAGTCATTCCAAGGAAGCCGCCAGACCCTTTTTGAAAAAAGGGCATTACTTTTGGAGGGGGGGGGGGTTCTCATTAGAATTTGAAGAAGTCCCCTTGTTTATTTTGACTCTTAAAAGGAGTCAAGGATTTAGACGGCAAAGAACTTGGGGACCTGTAAAATCATAGAAACCCCTTGCATTAACTTACCTCTTTCATCCTATTGTTTGAGCACCTGTGTAGCAGAAGGCCCAAATAAAGCCTCCCTATCAAGAAGGGAGTTCAGAATTTCTGACAAGTCATCCGAAAACTTTTGGTTCCATACCCAGATATATCTTAAAGACTGTGGCAGAAGCAGAAGCCCTAGCTACAGTGTCAGACCACACATACACACTTTATAAGGCATGTTGAGGAACCTCAGACAAGTTAAGGACAATGATTCAAGTAAGACTGCTCTTCAGAAGAGCAAGAAGCAGAAAATTCTCTCAAGCTATTGGTATATTTAAGCATAAACTTCCACATATAGCCCTGGTTGCTGACAATTCTTAATACTGAGATACAAGAAAAAATTGTCTTACCCAGTCTATCCAGAAGTTTACCTCCATTATCCCCAGGAAAGTACAGTTGTGTACACTTACCATAAATGTAGATGTTCGAGTGTCTTCACTGTTGCAGTCATGACTGCAGGGTTCTCCCCTGCCGGCAGGCAGTCCTCGGTCGGCCAGAATCCCAAAGTCTGGGTCCGGCGTCGGCTGTTCAGCCATGCTCCCTGACGTCAGATCGCCAGGAGTACAAAGCTGACAGCTGACGCCATGTTCTCCAGTTTTTCTTGCCCCAGATGTCAGAAGTTCCAAAATGAGTAAGGTCCCATACCCTTCGCAAATACACCTCAGAAGAAGGGTGAAAAAAGGAACCACACAAAAGAAAAAATAAGAGGTGACAGGAGGGAAGGAAACCCAGACTGCAACAGTGAAGACACTCGAACATCTACATTTATGTTAAGTGTACACAAGTGTACTATGTTCATCGTGTTTCACTGCTGCAGTCATGACTGTAGGGTAGAGTCCCAAAGCAGAATGAAAGGGAGGTGGTCATAAAGTAGAGGGGGCGGCTGTAAGGCCCTGCAAGACTGCAGAAGCAAAGCCTGCCCTAGACTTAGAGTAGAGAGGTAGATTGTAGTGCTTGGAAAAAGTATGCACTGAACTCCAAGTTGCAGCTTCCAAAATGTCTTTGGTAGGAACTCCCCTGAGGAAGGCAGCTGAAGTGGCAGCAGCTCTGGTAGAGTGAGTCCTTATACTCCCTGGGATTAGCTTTCCATGGTGTGAATAGCAAAATCTGATTCCATGAGCAATCCATTTAGAAATGGTCTGTTTTGAAATGGCTTTACCTTGGGAACTTGAAGCATAAGAAACAAACAATTGCTCTGATTTCCTGATGTCCTTGGTTCTGTCCAGGTAAAACGTAGTTGTCTGTGTACATCCAAGGAATGTAAGATCCTTTCCCCTTTATTTTGAGGAGTGGGGAAAAAAGTTGGCAAGTGAATAGTTTGATTTAAAGCCACTTTGGAAACCACCTTAGGCATGAAAGTAGGATTAGTCCTTAAAGACACCCTGTCTTGATGAAAAATAATATAAGGTTCTACAGCCATAAGAGCTTGCAACTCTGAAACTCTCCTGGCAGAGGTCAGAGCTAACAGGATGGCTGTCTTCCAAGATAAAAACTTGATGTCAGATGTGGCAGCAGGCTCAAAAGGAGGTAAGGTGAGCTTTTCCAAAACATAGTTGAGATCCCAAGCAGGAATGGTAGGAGATCTAGGGGGCCTTAAGTTCTTAGCTCCTCTGAGAAACTGTCTCATGAGCTGGTGGGAAAAGATTGGAGGGTCTGTATTATAATGAGCAGAAATAGCAGAGGCATGAATCTTTATGGAAGAGAAAGAAAGACCCTTATGTAAGAGGGTCTGTCAGGTAAAGTAAAATCTGAGGAATGTTAGGAATAAGAGGATCAGAATCCTGAGCCTGCATCCAGGAACAAAATCTTTTCCATTTTCCTGCATAAGATTTTCTAGTGCTAGGACGTCTGGCTTCTAAAATGACATCCATAACCTGCTTGGGTAGGAGAGAATGATTCAAAGACCCTGGATTAACCAGGCCGCCATGCTGAGAGTTTTGACATGGGAGTGTAGAACCTGACCCTGGTGTTGGGACAGAAGGTTCGGAGACTGTGGTAAAACCCAAGGGGGCTCCAGACAAAGGTTTTTCAGAGTTGGGTACCAGAACTGTCGAAGCCAATTTGGGGCCAGCAAGATTATCATCTTGGGCTTGTCCTGTTTGATCTTTAATAACACTCGTGGAAGAAGAGGAAGAGGCAGAAAGGCATATCCCGAGAGGTTTCTCCAACTGAATGATAGTGCATCCACTTTCCAAGCTTGTTCGTGGAAAGTCCTGGTGCAAAAAATCTGTAGTTGATGATTGAGGTGGGATGCAAAGAGGTCTATGTGAGGACATCCCCAGACTGCAGTAATCATCTTGAAAATTTCGGTGTCCAGCATCCATTCGTGTGGGTCCGAAAGGTTTTTGCTCAGACTGTCTGCCAGGAAGTTTTGCTTCCCTGGTAGAAACTGTGCTTGAAGGTCCAGATTGTAAGCTAAAGCTGTGTTCCAAAGATCCATGGCTAGTCTGCAAAGGGGATAGGAATGAGATCCCCCTTGCTTGTTTATGTACCACACAACTGTGGTGTTGTCTGTCCGTATCAGTAGTTGTCCTGGTTGTAGAAGATTCCTGAAGGCCAATAGAGCTTTCTGAACGGCTAACATTTCCTTTAAATTGATATGCAGGTGCTTCTGATCCTTTGTCCAAAGGCCCTGCAGACAGTTGCCCTAAAAATGGGCTCCCCATGCATAATCTGAGGCGTCCGTGGTCAGTATCTGAGTGGCAGGAGGCAGACAGAAGGGTTTTCCTTTGTTTAGAGTACATGCCTTGGACCACCAAAAGAATTCCTTTTGAAGACAAGGCAGGATGGAGATCAGTATGTCTAAACTGTGGCAATGCTGAGACCATACACTTTTTAGGTACCACTGTATTTTCCTCATATGTAGTTTTGCATATGGTACGAGAAGGATGCAGGAGGCCATGTAACCCAAGGCCTGCAGGAATCTCCTTGCAGATAGCTGAGTTAAAGTTGCCAAGGTTTTGAAAGTTGAGGCCAGCTGTAATTGTTTTTCGTATGTTAGAAATGCCATCTGGGTTGTTGTGTTTAGAGAAGCGCCCAGAAAAATGATCTGTTGTGAGGGTGTCAAATTTGACTTTTTTATGTTGACAGTGAATCCCAGGAACTTGAGAAGATTCTGAACAAACTCTAGATGCTGGAGTAAGACATCCTTGCTGTCTGCCTGAATAAGACAGTCGTCCAGATAAGGGTAAATTTGAATTCCCTTGAGTCTGCAATAAGCTACTACTGGAGCCAGGCATTTGGTGAAGACCCTGGGCGCAGTAGACAATCCAAAGGGCAGCACAGAAAATTGATAGTGTCTCGATCCGGCCTTGAACCTGAGGTATTTTCTGCGTTCCTGCCTGATGGGAATGTGTAAATATGCCTCCTTTAAATCCAAAGTTACCATCCATGCATTTTTGGTCAGCATTGGAAGTAGCTGCTGTAGAGTAAGCATCTTGAATTTTGGTATCTCTAGAAGTGTTCAAGACTGACAGATCCAGAATGGGTCTCCATGAATTTTGCTTCCTGGGGACTAGAAAGAGCCTTGAGTAAAAACCTTGTCCCATCTCTGAAAGTGGAACTAGTTCTATGGCTTTCATAGCCAAGAGAGCTTCCACTTGGTTTAAGGCCTCTGACCATTGATGTTTTGGAAGATCTGGCCATCCGCTTGGCCTTGGTATGGTATGAAAATGGAATTTGTAACCTCTTGAAACTACATCCAGAACCCACTTGTCTTGGGTTATACAAGTCCAATTTAGGTGAAAAAGAGAAAGTTTTCCTCCGAGAGGGGCTTCCAGGCAAGAAGTTCCTGCAGCCCAACAGAGGGAGTCATTGAGTCTGTTTCCGATGAGCTTGTGACCTGTCCTCTCCTCCCCTAGGGGTGGAAGCAGTCCACTGTCTTGGTCTATAAGAGGCTTGCACTTGAGGCCTTCCTCGGGAGCGTCTGTATCTACCCCTCTGAGGCCTGTCTGAATTGGGAAAGGACCAATTTTTTGTAGGCCAATTCCTACTAAATCTGGGTGGCTGTACTTGTAAGAAATCTTTAACTGTTTGCATGGATTTTGCTTTGTCCTCCATCTTTTTAATCACCTCTTCAGCTTTAGATCCAAACAAAACATTATGCTGAACAGGAGCATCCAATAATTTAGCTTTTACTTGAACTGGCAAATTTTGTTCCTTTAACCATGCATGCCTTCTAATTACTGTGCCAGAGGCAGCAGCCCTACAAGAAGCCTCCAAGGCATCAAATCCACAGTGTAAACCATGCTTCCCAACTTGTTCAGTGGCATGCATTAAGTCATGTAGTTCCTTATCATCTGCACAGGCGGAAATGGAAGTTAGCTTTTGTTTTAGAACAGACAGGAGAAATTGCTGGTATTTCAGCATATGAAACTGACAGTTTAAAGCCCTAATAGATAAAGTAGCAGAAGTGTACACTTTTTGCCCCATCTTTCTAAAGATCTGGAATCCTTCTCAGTGGGAATGGGGTTTTAGCAGAAGTGGCCTTACCCTTAGGACCCTGAGAAATGGTTTCAGGGTCAGCAGTAGGGTTCTTGTATAAAAACTGGTGGGAATCAGGAACCCTATAGTATCTGTCTGGCTTAACAAGAGCTGGAGGAAAAGAATCAGGAGTTAAGTTAGCCTCAAAAGCATCATCCACAATATCCAAAATAGGAGGAATAGCCAGGGGTCTATGTTGGGGAAGAAGAAGAAAATTCCTTAGTCTTTTCTTAGATTCTGAATACTCCTGTCCTTCCCAGTGGAAATGTTCCCTCATTTCATGCAAAGTTTCCCCAAAAGAGAAATGCTCAGGTGGAGAAGCTGAAGGAATGGATTCCTCAGCATCAGAATCCTCATAAGGAGGGAAAGAATATTCCTGGTCAGAAGAAGAAACTGAAGAAACAGAAGCCTGATCAGAGGAGTCATAATAAACTTCCTGCCTTGGCCTTTTATCTGGAGGGGGATGTGAACCCCTAATCATAGTAAGTAAGTCCTCCGCCATCTTAAGTAACTGTTTCTGAGACTTGAGAGCCGGATCAGAAGAGGCCTGGGCTGCAGTCTTTGATTTGGAAGGAGTCTTTGCCTTTGCCTTTATTAGAAGCTGAGTAGGCCTGAAAACCCCTTTGGAAGCCGGTACCTGCACAGCGGCTCCGGACCCATCCGAAGGAGCATTGTCTGAAGGTCCTGCAACAGAAATATTCAAAGGCCTAGTTGGCTGCTCGTGGGAGTCCGTTTCGGCTATCGGTTCCGAAATGGCCAACGACAGGGGCTGCAAAAGCTCCTCACTGACGACGGTCGAACCTGAAGCTGGCTCTGCTTGTGCGATATCGTCTGATTTGGACCTCGGATGCCTGTCTTTGTCCTTGCGTCGTTTGTGAACTCCGGTAGCTGGAACCGTATCCGACGACATTTTGTAATTAAAATGCCTACTGAAGTAATGAAATGCAAAATCGTACCTTCCTTTAATAGTACGTTGATTGAATCTAGCACAAAACCGACAACTAGCTACGTCGTGGTCAGGGCCAAAGCAAGGAATACAGTAAGAATGAAAATCCTTATGAGGTATTTGCTTCCCACATGAAATACAATTATTAACTTTTTCTGACATCGGACTGGAGCAAGAAAAAAGTTTCCCCAATGGGGTACTTAGCTTTGAGTAGGAGAAGAATGTCTTCGGACTGAAGTTTGTTTAGAAAAAATTGTCAGGAGTCAGCCGACCGGCACTTGCGAACTGCTATAACCGCACGGCAAGAAAGACTGGAGAACATGGTGTCGGCTGTCAGCTTTGTACTCCTGGCGCTCTGACGTCAGGGAGCATTGGCTGAACAGCCGACGCCGGACCCAGACTTTGGGATTCTGGCCGACCGAGGACTGCCTGCCGGCAGGGGAGAACCCTGCAGTCATGACTACAACAGTGAAACACGATGAACATCTGGGTTAGAGATGGTAAGACACCTATTTGCATTAGGAGCAGTCGTAAGGATAGCAGCTGTGTCTGCTCTATGATGGGAAAAAATAAATTTATTAACTTAACAGACCATGCAATTTACCTGCCTTTCTAGGTATAGAGAGTTGAAAGTCAGGAGCATTGCAGGCAGTGTTTAAAGCATCCTCCAAGGCTAGCAGAACAGGAGAAATGGGTGAGTATGCAGGGTTTCTTGCTCTAATAAAATCAAATCATCACCCAACTCAGGGGGAACATCCATCTGTTCCCTAAAAACACACCCTTCAGTCTTGATAGAAAAAGGACAGAAACTCTCCATATGTTCAAATTCAGACTCAATGTCTAAAGAACAGTAATGGGCTATGGACCCTCAGCTGAAATGACCCTGCCTCTGTCTAAATCAGAGCCCTTTGAAGAAACACTCTCATCCTTTGGAACAGAGGAATAAGTAAACCGCCTAAGGCACTTGACACCAGGATTAAGAGCATGCAACAAAAGTACAGTGTTGTACCTACCATAAATATAGATGTTCGAGTGTTCACACTGCTGCAGTCATCACACTTGGGTTATCCTGCCATCAGGCGGTCCTGCAGTCGGCTAGAGTTCCAAAGTCTTGGTCCGGCGTCGGTTGCTGTCACTTCTTCCCTGACGTCAGTGCGCCATGAGTATATAAGATGCATTCAACGCCATTTTCTTCAGTTTTTCTTGCCCCAGATGTCAGGTGCCCCCAAGTAGGTAGGCAATACATATTGCTAATCAAAAATATACATATAAAATAAAAACAATACCTTCAGTTACCAGCAAATACACCCCAAAGGTTGCACAGGATAGAAAGGTATAGATAAGTCCAGCTATTTCAGAGGGGATGGAGGGAGGGTAACCTGGACTGCAGCAGTGTGAACACTTGAACATCTACAGTTATGGTAGGTACAAAACTGTACTATGTTCATCATGTTACACTGCTGCAGTCATCACATTTGGGTAGAATCCCAAAGATAAGGTTGGGTGGCTGGTCTATAAAGAGTTAGGATTGGCTATGAGGCCCTGCAGATATACCCCTGTCGCACTGACGTCAGGAAAGAAAGCGACGACAACCGACGCCGGACCTAGACTTTGGAATTCGGCCGACCGAGGACCCGCCTGACGGCAGAGAACCCATATGTGATTACTGCAGCTGTATGCATGATGAACATCTGCAGTGGCAAATCCTGCTCTGGATTTAGAGTAAAGAGGAAGGTGGTAATGCTTGGTAAAGGTGTTCACTGAACTCCAAGTTGCAGCCTCCAAAATTTCCTTGGTAGGTACTCCTCTGAGAAAGGCTGTTGAAGTGGCTGTTGCCCTGGTCAAATGTGGTCTAATGTTATTTGGGACTGATTTTCCATGCTGTGTGTAGCAGTACCGAATACAGTGTCCTATCCATTTGGATACAGTCTGCTTTGAGATAGCCTTGCCCTGTGATCCTGCAGCATATGCCACAAACAGTTGCACAGTTTTCCTGAAAGCTTTTGTTTTGTCCAAGTAGAAGCATAGCTGCCTGTGTATGTCCAAGGAATGCAGAGGTTTATCCCCTTTATTCTGGGGGTTTGGATAAAAGGTTGGCAAATGGATGGTTTGGTTAAGAGCCACACTAGATGCCACCTTTGGCATAAAGGTCGGGTTTGTCCTTAAAGATACCCTGTCCTGATGAAAAATTATAAAAGATTCCACTGCCATTAATGCCTGTAGCTCTGAGACTCTTCGTGTTGAAGTTACTACCAGGAGCAGAGCTGTTTTCCATGATAAAAAATTTAGATTGGCTGTATTGGCTGGCTCAAAAGGTGGTAGGGTCAGTTTTTCCAAAACAAAATTGAGGTCCCAAGTTGGTGCTGGTGCTCTCCAGGGCAGTCTTATGTTTTTAGCTCCTCTGAGGTACTGCTTTAGCAAGGGATGAGAGAATAAAGGGGGATCCGTGTTGTAATGTGTTGAAATGGCAGAGGCGTGGATCTTAATTGATGAGAAGGATAGGCCTCTGTCCAGCATCTCAGTTAAGTACTGTAAAATCTGAGGAATGTTTGGAACAAGAGGGTCAAGGCTTTGAGCCTGGTTCCAGGTGCAGAATCTCTTCCATTTTTCTGAGTAAGCTTTCCTGGTGCTAGGCCTCCTGGCCTCCAAAATGACATTCATAACAGCTTTACAGAGAGGTGTTGCCTGTTTGGCTAATGTATCTGCCATGCAGCCAGGTTTAGGGTTTGAGCTGACTGTGCAGGATCTGATTGTTTTGTTGAGCTGGAAGGTGTGGAATTTGAGGCAAAATCCATGGTGGGCCCTGAGCCAAGTTCCTTAAGATAGGGTACCAGTGCTGGCGTGGCCAGTCTGGAGCAATCAGGATCATTTGTGGTTTTTCTTGTCTGGCTTTTAGGAGTACCTTTGAAAGGAGAGGCAGTGGTGGGAAGGCATAAACTTTTAGGTTTTTCCAGCTGAACAGAAGAGCATCCACCTTCCATGCTTGTTTGTGATAAGTCCTTGTGTAGAATTTTTGTAGTTGGCAATTCAGTGGGGAGGCAAAAAGATCTATGTCTGGGCATCCCCATTTTTGCATTACCATGCTGAAGATTTGCGGATTCAATTTCCATTCGTGAGGGTCCATGATATTTCTGCTTAGATCATCTGCCAGAGTATTTTTCTTTCCTGGCAGGAATTGTGCTTGCAGGTGAACTTGGTACGTTAGAGCTGTGTTCCACAAGGTCATGGCTTGCCTGCATAGGGGATAAGAATGGGTGCCCCCTTGCTTGTTTATGTACCACATTACTGGATGTAGAAGGTCCTTGAAAGCTGTTAGGGCATTTTGAACAGCCAACATCTCTTTTTGATTGATGTGAAGATGCATCTGGTCTGTGGTCCACTTGCCCTGAATGCATTTTCCTGCCTTGTGTGCTCCCCAGGCGTAATCCAAAGCATCTGTTGTTAGAGTTTGCCTGGCTGTGGGTTGGGTAAAAGGCTGACCCTTGTTTAGGTGACATGCCTGTGCCCACCATCGAAACTCCTGTTGTAGGCAGGGAATCATTGGTATTACTGCTTCTAAACTGTGAGAGTGTGGAGTCCAAACACAGGTACCATTGTAATTTCCTCCTATGCAGTCTGGCATATGGTATTAGTAGTATGCAGGATGCCATGAATCCCAGGGCCTGCAGAATTTTTCTTACAGGGAGACTGGACTTTTTTGTCAGTAATTGAAAATATTGAGTTAGTTGAACTTGTTTGTCTGGCGTGAGGTAAGTCATCTGGGCCATTGTATTTAAGCTGGCACACAGGAATATAATCTGTTGCGAGGGCACTAGTTTTGACTTCTTTTCGTTTACTGTGTACCCTAGAGAAATTAGCAACCTTTTTACAAACGCCAGATGCTGTAGAAGAATGTCCTTTGTCTCTGCTTGAATGAGGCAGTCATCCAGGTATGGGTATATTTGAATTCCCTTCTGTCTGAAAAATGCAATTACTGGTGCCAAGCACTTTGTGAAGACCCTGGGCGCAGTAGATAAGCCAAAGGGCAGTGCAGAGAATTGGTAGTGCATTGTACCAGCTTTGAATCTGAGGTATCTTCTGCAATTTTGTCTGCTAGGGACATGCAGGTATGCCTCTTTGAGGTCCAGAGTAACAAGCCAAGCCTTCTTGCCCAGCATGGGTAAAAGCTGCTGTAATGTCAACATTTTGAATTTCGGAATATCCAGGTAAGTATTCAGAATTGAAAGGTCTAGTATGGGCCTCCAGGCCTTGTCCTTTCTGGGGACCAGGAATAGCCTTGAGTAAAATCCTTGTCCTTGTTCCTGTTGTGGTACTTTCTGAATAGCTCTTATGTCCATGAGGGCTGAAATTTGTTTTTGTGCCTCTGCCCATTGATTTTGTGGCAGGTCTGGCATTCCTTTTAGCCTTGGTAAAGTATGAAAGTGGAATCTGTAACCTTGAGACACAATATTCAGAACCCATTTGTCTTGGATGATTGTTTGCCAGTTTTGAGAAAAAAGTGCTAGTTTTCCCCCTAAGGGGGCTTCCAAAAGAGAAGTGCTTGGCGTACGAAGTGGAAAGTCATTGTGACTGTTTCCTGTAAGGTTGAGACTTGTCCTCACCTCCTTTTGGGGTTGAGGAGCCCCACTGTCGTTGTCTGTTTGAGCCTTGGGGTTGAGATCTGCCTCTTCGGCGTCTGTATCTGCCTCTCTGTGGCCTGTCTGACACTGGAAAGGACCAATTCTTTGTTGGCCAATTTCTGCTAAAGCAAGGTGGCTGTACCTGTAAGAAATCCTTCACTGTTTGCATAGATTTAGCTTTATCCTCCATTTTCTTTAACACCTCTTCTGCCTTAACACCAAACAAGGTATCATGCTGTAAAGGAGCATCCAATAATTTTGCCTTAACATGATCAGGTAAACTCTGTTCTTTTAATCAAGCATGTCTTCGAATAACAGAACCTGTAACTGCGGCTCTACAAGAGGCCTCTAAAGAATCAAAATCAAAACCACAGTGCAGAGTATGTTTTCCCACCTGTTCAACTGTATGCAATAAATCCTGCATTTCTTTACAATCAGGAGCTTCTGAGCTTGCACGCATTTTCTGTTTTAACTGAGCCATTAAATATTGTTGGTACTTAAGCATGTGAAAATGGCAATTTAAAGCTCTTACTGCTAAAGTTGCAGACGTGTATACTTTCTTCCCCCATCTATCCAAAGCTCTGGAATCTCTGTCAGAGGGTACTGGATTTTTTGCAATGGAAGCCTTAACCCCTTTTGGACCCTGGGAAATAGTTTCTGGATCAGCAGAAGGGTTTTTACAAAGAAACTTTTGAGAGTCAGGGACTCTATAATACCTATCTCACTTGGCTGGAGCAGGGGGCAAAGAGTCAGGAGATAGGTTAGATTCAGAGAACACATCATCCACAATATCTAGTACACGTGGAATAGCCAGGGGCCTGTGCTGAGGCAATAAGAGGAAATCCCTGAGCCTTTTCTTGGATTCTGAGTAATCCTGAATTTCACAATGGAAATGCTCCCTCATGGTATGTAAAGTTGCCCTAAAAGAATAATCCTCAGGAGGAGAGGCTGAAGGGATAGATTCTTCAGCATCAGAGTCCTCATAGCGGGGTAGAGAGTATCCCTGGTCTGAAGAGGAATCAGAGGAAATGGAAACCTGATAAGAGGAGTCATAGTCTGTATCCTGCCTAGGCCTTTACTCAGGAGGGGGATGTGAACCCCTGATTAGAGTCATGAGGTCTTCGGCCATTTTAAGCATCTGTTTCTTAGGCATGGAGGACTGTCCAGAAGAATGTTGTACTTGTTTCTTTGTCTTTAATGGTACCTTTGTCTCGGCTGTTGTTTTAATGGTAAGTTGTGAAGGTCTGAAAACCCCCTCAGAAGCCGATGCTTGCTCAGCGGCTCTGGACCCATCTGAGGGATTAGTTTCTGTAGGCCCAATACCTTGAGTTTCCAGAGGCCTAGCTGTCTCCACGTGGGAGTCGGAAGCGGCCTATGGCTCTGAGGTAGCAGGTGTCAGGGGCTGCGAAAGCGCCTCACTGAGAACCGGCGACTGGCCTAGAAGACGTTTCGTCATCGGTTTTGGACCTCGGATGTCTGTCTTTATCCTTGTCTTTGCGTTTTTTCGGTATTGAGGTCGTCGGCTGATCTGACGGCATAATATAATTGAACCTTCGTCCAAAGTAGTGTAAAGCAAAATCAAAACATATTTTTATAGTGTGTTTGTTAAATCTAGCACAAAACCGACAACTAGTGACATCGTGATCAGGGCCTAGGCATGGAATACATTAAGAGTGGAAGTCCTTATGAGGTATTTGCTTCCCACAAGAAATACAATTATTAACTTTTTCTGACATCGGTTTGAGGCAAGAAAAAAGTGTCCCCAACGGGGTACTTAGCTTTATTGAAGACTTCGGATCTGAAATTCCACTTTGAAAATCTCAGGAGTCGGCCGACCGGCACTTGCGAACTGCTTCTGCTTCGGGCACCGCGCAGCAAGAAAGACTAAAGAAAATGGCGTCAGATGCATCTTATATACCCCTGGCGCACTGACGTCAGGGAAGAAGCGACAGCAACCGACGCCGGACCAAGACTTTGGAACTCTGGCCGACTGCGGGACCGCCTGACGGCAGGATAACCCAAGTGTGATGACTGCAGCAGCAGAACACGATGAACATCTCCTAGTTAAGGTAATATCATTTTCGTTACAGTAACCATTCTCTTGTTGTCACAATGACTAATTTTCAGTTTTTTCTAGAGTGGTATGTGGACAAAGATCAAGAAGAGGAAAGCATATCATCCTGATCAAGAGGCCTCTTTCCTTAACCATCCCGAAAGACACTTTTGGGATTTCTCCAACTCATAAAATGGATGTCTCTTCCATATGCACATCAGAAAGTGGAACAGCCATAGAGGAAGTGTCTGACCCCTTATGCATAATGGCTAGCAAAGCTACAACTGAGGAACTCAAGGAAAATAGTAAGCAGTCTGAAAAACCACCAGTGGCTACTGCAGTGTCATCTACCACTGGCTGAAGCATTAACTGAGCTGCCCACGCTTCAAGAGTTTGTCCTTTGACTTTTTTCTTTTACACAATGGTGGAGGAATGAACAGCAGGATCAGTAAGTATCCATGTTATGCCTGAGGAAGATGGCTTATTGCTGGCAAGGTACACTATAAGGTGGTAGTCAGAAGGCAAGTTGTCCATAGTTCACACAAACAGCATACAACCCTTTCCAATATTTCAAAATCTCAATACCAAGTTACACAAGCAGTACACAAACTAGTCCTGTCAAAAAACAGAATCATTTGCCCCAAAGTGAACTGCTAGAAAACCATCACAAAAACTGTAACACATCACCCATCACAAAAACTGTAACACACAGTTTCCAGCCCAAAATCACACTATCTGGTTTACAAATCTTATAAAACAGACGGCAGTTCAGGGTAAAATAAGCCCCTTTGCTTAAAACACAGTTTAGATACAAAGCAACTCCTACATTAAAACACCAGGATTTGAGTAACAGCTACAGACATTCCTGAAAATCCATTTTTCTTAAATTAATATTCTGTAATTATTACACAAAAGTAACAATACAAAATACACATTTAATCATAAAAAATAGTATGGCAAGTTCTTAAAAGGAATCTTATCTGTTTAGGCCAACTGCTGATCTGGAAGAGGCTCAGAGATACACCAGTATCAGGTGGCAGGAAAATGTTACTTTTAGTCACTCTGGCTGCTTATATAGTTCCCTCCAAAAAGGACTCCACTTATACTCAGCCAGAGTGGCAGCGTGGGAGGGAATGAAAGCTTTTGGAAGCTGATCGGTTGCTGTATCTCTAGCAGGATACAACCCAAAGGCTAATGTAGCAATGAGAATAATGAACACTGTGTCTACACAACTAAGTTCCTATGATTCGCTTAGCTGGCAAACATCCAATTTGTACCAAAGTTTCAAGGTGACTTTTAAAAGTGCTGTCTACCCCTTAAATGCATGTGTAGGTGGGAAAAGGGGGCACTACACACAATCAGCATGCAATCGGGTAGCAGGCCATATAATGGTGTCACTGCTGTGTTGCAAGGTACTCTAAAAATAAGTTAGAACCACATATGATGAAAATCTGAAACCCTAGACTACAGCAGAGATGAATTACAACACTGCACATAAAGAGATACCCAACGCAGTGAATTAAGTGTTTGGTCTATTTATGCTGTCACAGGAATGGTCTGTGCCATCTGGTCATGCCCACTCAGACTGGTCACCTTGCATCCAGACCCTCCTACGTCCAAGAATGACAAAAGCAGCAGAGGCAAACTAGATAAAGCACAGTTGTGTAAAATCTTACCATAATGGTAGCTGTCCTTTTCTTCATTGCTGCAGTATTCATTACACTAGGGATTCCCTTCCAAGAGGGGCCCCGACATCTGGCCAGTATATCAAAGCCTTTTGGTTGCTTTAAGGTACACCGGACATCACACTTATGCTCCTTGCATAATGCAGAGTATAAAGGTGACATTCAGATGTACCATCCTCAAAACTGAGAGCCTCAATAGGAATGCCAGTCCAGAAAAGGTAATCAGTACATCCAGAAGAGAAATGGACAAGGGGGTAGAGGGATGGAGTGAATATTGCAACAGTGAAGAGAAACGCATCTACCATTATGGTAAGATTTTACACAACTATACTGTGTCCTTCCATTTCACTGTTGCAGTATTCATTACAATAGAGGAAGTGCCAAAGCTCACGTAGCACAGAGGGAGGAGGAACGACCAGCATTGCTCTCCAGGAAGCCATGAAGGATGGCCCTAGCAAAACCAGCTCTAGCTTTGGAAATTCCATCCAACTTACAGTGTTTGGTTAAAGTATGCAGAGAAGTCCAGGAAGCTGACTGAAGAACAGAGTTGGTATCCAAACCCTTGAAAAAAAGTAAAAAAGAAGAAGCCACAGCTCTAGTAGAATGAGCCTTAACAGAATGAAAGCTCTTACCATGAAAGGAATAACAAAGAAATAGCTTTAGAAATCCAGGAAGAAAGTTTGTTTGGACACAGCCAATCCTAAGGACCACAGATAAGAGGAAACAGAGCTGATCAGATTTATGAAAAGTCTTAGTCATATCCAAATAAAATCTGAGTTGTCTATTCACATCAACGTGTGCAATACCTTCTCACTGGCAGATTGTGGAGAAGGGAAAAAAGTGGGCAAATGAATAGACTAAGAGACAACTCATTCACCACCTTGATCATAAAAGGAGAACACCCTGTCCTTATGAAACACCAAAAAAATGGAGAAGGCTTAAGGGCTTGAAGCTCAGACACATGTCTGGCAAAAGTGAGGGCTAACAAAAGTACAGTCTTCTAAGAGCAATGTTGGGCTGCAGGCTCAAAAGAAGCCTGAATCAATTTTTCTAAAACAAAATTAAGATCCCAGGGAGTAGGAATAGGGTTCCTGGGAGGCCTAAGACAAAAGATGCCTTTAAGGAACTGTTTAGCTTCAAATCTAGAAGCTAAAGGGGGTAATAAAGGCAGACAAGCAGAAATAGCTGATAAGTGTGCCAACCCGAAGAATAAGACAATCAAGCATTGAGCAATTCACACAGATAAGACAGAACCAAAGGAACCAGCACAGAAAGTGGATCCAGGTTACGAGAAAGGCACCAAACAGAAATCCTCTTCCATTTGGATAAGTAGGATTTCCTAGTAGTGGTTTCCTGGCCTCCTGCAGGACCCTAAGGACGTCCTCAGAAAAAAAGGTTTCTATGTGCTATCAAAATCCTATCCCCCACAATGTCAGCTGAAGAGTGGATAGGTGGGGATGTATGAGAGATACCTCAGAAGGTGGACCTACTCACACAAGATAAGGGAACCTGTGATGATTGCCCTTGGCTAAATGCAGAAGAGGAAGCCAATGCTGTTTCAGTCAAAAGGGAGTCACCAACAAGATTTTGGAAGCATCCTGTTGAATTCTGAACAGGACTTTTTGGAATGAGGGGAAGGTGAGGGAAAGCATAAAGAAATATCCTCTTCTAAGAAAAGGAGAGGGCATCCACCTTCCAAACCACAGGACCTGGGAATCTGGCCCAAGATAGAGGAAGTCGTCTGTTCAGAGGGAGGCAGAAAAATCTCCACTGGTGGACAATGTCCATAAACACATCCCTGTGAAGCATCCATTCATGGGATTGAGTTATGTTCGTGCTCAGACAGTTTGCCACAATGTTTTGTCCTGAATTAAATATATACTGCCTAAAGAGACACTTGGAACCAGAGAGCTAGCTCCCTAGATACATAATTTTGTAACAGCTCGCCGCTGTGCAACATTTTAGTCACACAATGTCTGCATATGCATCCATGGGCACAGGGCTATCCATTTTGCTCCTAGAGCAAACATGTCCAATTGACTATGACTGTTTCATAAACTGGAAACAGCAAGGCTCCTGCAAGGTGCCAGAGGGAGATAAAAATTTTCTTGCTGTTCCCCTCAAGTGACTTCCCAAAACGCTTGCTTGGACATTAAGATGGCCCTTTGTACAAGAATGGTGTCTGGCACAAGCTTGCCAAGTGGCAAGTGATCCCACTGGCAATGTACATTCTGAAGAACAGTGCAGACACTGATGCAGCTACCCTAGTTGGTGGCACCTTGAACTGCTTAGCCAATGTGAAAGACAGATTAGGGCTAGCCAGCCCCTAAAGACTCTTTTCTTGACTTTTCTGGTACAATACTGTAGCAAATTATTCCTGATTTGTTCTATAGATAAGGAAGATCAGAGGAAGAACATGACAGAATGTCACAGAAGGCAGAAACACCTCTCCCGGTGGCTTGATGCATATTCCAAGTGAAACACTGCACCGTACAGAGTTCAATGCATATATAGAATATGCAGTTTCTTTGCTTTTTCTTCCTTCTCCATGCTCAGCTGTAGTGGTGGCAGATGAGGTGTGCTGTTTACCACAGCTTGTGCTAGTCAATATCTCTGGTGCTGTAACAGCAATGAACTCCAGGCCCACTTCTCATCAATGGGACAGAGTCACCCTGACAATGGCCCTCTATAAGGCTAAATGCTGGTCTCCATGGCCACTACTGAGGAATGGAGCAGAGGCTCCTCTTCTGATTGTGGCCCAAGTGTTCACTGTGGTCACCCAATACCAGCTACAGACTTGTGTCTTCTAATATGCTCATTCAAGCTGGATACACACCACATGATCATGGGGTGCCTTCTGGATAAAAGTTGAGTTTATATATCGACCACAAACAATAGCCATTCAAAGGTGCTGTATGCACATATCAGCTACAAAGGTGACTGATGTCTGTGTTAGCCTATAGACTGGTATGGCATCTGCCATATACCTTGCCCTATCCCCCACCTCTGTCTTACTCTTCCTTGTGATTCACTCCACATAAATTGGCAGTCTGAAAATCCTTCTCATCGCCAACTGTCCACTCTCCTATAGAATATGTGCATCTAGAGTAACTAAAGGGGGTGGCTGTATCTGCATTGTTTATTATGAATGTTTTTATTTAGTCATTTTTGTTTATTGTTTACTAAGTTTTTCATTGATCTGTCTTGGAGCTTATCGACCCGGGCCTCTACTGAAAATGGACATATATCCAGTTAGACTAGCCCGGTCAACAAATGTAAAATAAAATAAATAATAAATAAATAAATCCACTGTTGTGTACACCTTGTGTCCATACTACCCCACTGACTGCATTTTGTTTGTGTCCCTACAATCTTTCCATCTCTCTCTTGCTCTCTTTATCCTACCCCCAGCTATTCCTCACTGTCTTCCCCAGATACATTCTTCTTATATTAAAGATATGACCCTAAGAGGATGCCCTTAGTCTTTCCCCATCTACACTTAATGGCTACCACTGTGCGTTTTCCTCAGTTTGCTATTCCCTTTCTCTTTTCTTAATTTCCTGCCTCCCTATTTATACAATGAACTGGGTTAGTATTTTACTGTGTTGTCCCTCAGTCAACCTCAGCTCATGTGGTATTGATGAAGCACTTTACTGTGCTTGAGAGCACATAGCTTTCGGCCCACTCTGGCACACCTACTGTGATATCAACCACTCCAGTCATGTGCACTTTGACAGCTCAACTCCTCCACTAAACCTGCTAATGCCATTTGCTCCAGTAGTACCAACCCACTGCTTTTTGATGAACTATTTCACTGACTACCAGCACTATACACTTCAAGATTCATATCTATGCAGCTACAGAGGCCTTGAAACTCTAAAGGATTCTTGAAATTTAATACACAGCTGTGCAGTGTTAGTCTATGAATCCTAGCATTTTTCACAAGGAATGTCACAGTCATTTTATTTTCATTACAATGAGACTTTTGCAAAGTTCTATAATATTCAGTTTATATAAGGAATTATTTTAGGACTACTGAGCACACCAACTGTGTAAAATATATAGCAACATTTGTATAGACTCACACACTCGCACTAATGGACTACATAAATTAAAACATATATATGTTCCCAGGAAACTATCAGGTAATCTGCAAACATTACATGCCTACCTAAAAAACCTACTTAAATTATCATCAGTGGACAGCCTTAGATTACAAAGGTTAAATAGGGGTTCAGAAAGGCTGTATGTAACAGTAATAATCACATAACCTGGTATGTTATTAAAGCCCATGGATGAAGCATTATTAATTTTTGAGAGGGCTGAGAAAACCTGTTCCATAGTAACTAAAGGGGGTGGCTGGGATGGTGAAACGTGGAATAGCTGTAACTGTGAGCAGCCTAAAATTTACACTAAATTTGTTAGCTAGGATATTAGCCATTTTCTTTGGGTCAGGAAGTGTAGTATTGCTGTGAACTAGCTACAAACATTGCTGGGTGTTTACTTCTTATCTTAAATATTTGGGGAAATTAAAACAAGAAGTTATGTATTCACCATAACGTTCGATGTATGTAGTCCATCTCGCCTCTCATTCTTACCCGTGGGTTCGGAGCCGACTCGGCCATACTTTAGCTCAAAGTCTTTCTATTGGCTGGGCTAAGATGGTATCTCATGCTGCAACGCTCTCTATCCCCAGATCTAATTTGCTGTGAGCACCAGCAGTCACTCTCCATGCATAACACCACCTAAAGAAGGAAGAACAAACCAAGAATGAAGGGAACTCTGAAACCAGGCCTAACCTCCAGATCCTCCAGGACGGGGGAAGGTGGGGGGGTAAGTAAGAATGTGAGGCGAGATGGACTACATACATCGAACATTAAGGTGAGTACATAACTTCTTGATGTTATGTAGTCCAATCTCGCCTACATTCTTACCCGTGGACAGCATCCCCAGCACCTAAATCCTGGGAGGCTCAGTGGAAAATACTCCTGAGCACTGTGGAACCAAAGGAAGACCTGCCTCTAGATACCACATCTAACTTGTAATGAATAACAAAGGTGTGAAGAGATGCCCAAGTAGCCGCAGCACAAATATCATCCATAACAATCTGACCTGAAAAGCTGTAGATGTAGATACAGACCGGGTAGAGTGAGCCTTCACTCGGAACAGTAAATCTCTTCCCCCTGAAGTATAAATGAAAGAAATACAACTGGAAATCCACCTGGACAACGTGACTTTGGAAACAGGAGACCCAATTCTGTTTTCCGAAAATGAAACAAACTGATCAGATTTTCTGAGGTCCTTCGTTCTGTGCAAATAAAATTGTAATTGTCTGTGCACATCCACCTTATGAAATTTGAATTCTGCCTTGTTCAAGAACTGAGGAAAAAACACTGGTAATTCAATGGATTGGTTAAGGCTACTAACTGACGCTACTTTGGGAAGAAAGGAAGGATTTGGTCTGAGAGAAACTCTGTCCTTATGAAAAATCAAATAAGGTGGTTTGATTGATAAAGCCTGAAGCTCCGAAACACATCTGTCTGACATGAAGGCTACCAAAAAGGCAGTCTTCCAAGTTAAGAATTTTAAATCACAAGTGGCTGCAGGCTCAAAGGGGGGTGAAGTAAGACCCTGTAGAACAAAGTTTAAGTCCCAAGGCATAACAGGTTCAGAGACAGGAGGACGAAGCAACAAAGTGCTCTTCAGGAAAGCCTTACAGAGTCTATGTGCCATTAGACTAGGTTCGTCTGCGACATGAAATGTAGAAATCGCTGCCAACTGGACTTTAATGGTTGCGGCAGCTGATCCCTGGTTGAAAAGCATAGAAAGGAACTCCAATACTGACGAGATTGAAGCTGTGTAAGGGTCAATCTTTTTGGCATGTGCCCAGATGGAAAATCTCTTCCATTTGCTGTAATAAATCTTCCTGGTCGAAGGCTTATGAGCAGAAGATAGAATATGAACCACCTCCGGCGAAAAATGGTGAAGCCTAACTAATGACGAAGTGGAGTAGCCAAGCTGTCAACCGGAGGGTCCGAAGAGAGGGATGAAGCTGTCCTGACATGTGAGTCAGTAAGTCTGGTTGTAGGTCCAGAATCCAAGGAGCGTCCCTGAGATAGGGATGGAGAAAGGGGAACCAAATTTGACGAGGCCAGTGTGGAGCAATCAGAATCATTTTGCTACCCAAGGATTGCGCTTTCTGAATAACCTTTGACTGCAAAGGAACCGGAGGGAAGGCATAAAGTAGACCGGAGGGCCAATCGTGGACTAGAGCGTCCCTGGGTGACTCTCCCTGAGGGGGGATAAGGGTGAAGTAGCTGCTGCATTTGGCATTGAGGGGGCTGGCAAAAAGGTCGCAGCAAGGCTGATCCCACCTGCGGAAAATCTGCTCCGCAACTTGACAGTTCAGGGACCACTCGTGAGGCATCAGAATAGCTCTGCTTAGCCTGTCTGTGATCACATTGGACTTCCCCGGAATGTGCATTGCTACCAGAAAACGTTGGGAAGACACTGCCCACTGCCACACTCGCATGGCCTCTCTGCAAAGGGGGTACGACTTGGTTCCTCCCTGTTTGTTCGGATACCATACCACCGACATATTGTCTGAGTGGATTGCAATAGTCCCGAGAGGAAGAAAGCTCTGAAGTGCTTGCAACACTAGTAGCACTGCTCTTATATCCAGGACATTGATATGCAGATGCATCTCGTGCTCTTGCCACGTGCCTTGGACTGTCCTGCCTAGATAATGCCCCCCACACCACATCTGGGAGGCATCCGTGGTCACCGTGGCAACTGGAGGCGAAGGAACGAAGGGCTTTTCCGAACTGAGGTTGTTGGTGTGAAGCCACCAACTGAGATCCTGTTTGCACCTGTCTGTGAGTAGAATAGGGTGAGAAAGTGGAAGACTTTGAAGAGACCACTGGGCGAAGAGTAGCCACTGAAGGAGCCTCATATGTAACCTTGCCAGGGGGGACTAACATAATCGTAGAAGCCATTGTCTCCAAGAATTGGAGGAACAATCTTGCCTTCACTCTTCTCAGAGGGAGCAAGGCGTAAACCTGTTGTTGTAGGACTCCGATTCTTTCCTGTGGTAGAAACACCCAAATGAGGACGGTGTCTAATTCGGCGCCTATAAATGTGACACGCTGCGAGGGCAACAAGGCAGATTTTTCCCAGTTCAAGGTGATGCCCAACTGTTAACATAGGTTGATAGTAGCGTCTCTGGTCTAAAGTAGCAGATGCCTGGTGGTGGCAGTAAGGAGCCAGTCATCCAGGTATGGAAACACTTGGAATCCCTGATATCTCAAGTGAGCAGTCATCACTGCCATGCATTTGGTAAACACCCTGCGGGCTGTGGTGAGACCAAAGGGCAGGGCTCGAAACTGAAAGTGACTGGCTTCCAGCCGGAAGCGTAGGTGACTTCAGGATGCCCTGTCTATCTTTATGTGGTAGTAAGCATCCTTGAGGTCGATGGAGCACATCCACACTTCTTTTCCCAACAATGGGAGAATAGACTGCAACGTGACCATTTGGAACTTGGACTTTTGCACATGGGTGTTCAATCGGCTAAGATCCAAAATGGGTCTCAGGTCCCCTGTCCTTTTCGGCACCAAAAAGAATCTGGAGTAAGTTCCTAATCCAATCTGGTCTGAGGGGACATGTTGGATGGCTCCTTTTTCTAGCAGCTTTGAAACTTCTGAAGCTGCGGAATCCCTTTGACTGGGTGGAACATCTGGGATTTTCTTGACTGGAGGGGGAGTTGATGAGAAGGGAATGACATATCCTCCGGAAATTATTCGTAGAACCCATTGGTCCTGGGTGATATCTTGCCAGGCCTCCAGGTATAGTGAGATTCGACCCCCAACTGGCTCCGGAAACGCACAGTCGGGCCTCCCATCAGAAGCGGCGGTAGGGAGAACCATGAAAGGAATTGCGGTCTCCTGAGTTGCGAGGGCCTCCTCTGCCCCTAGGGCGGCGTCTACCTGGATAACCACCCCCTCCCCTGCCCTTGGAGGGGGGCTCACCTTGTACATCAGGAAAAAAACTCTGATTTCTTGAACCACATCTTTCCACCCTTCTGGGCCTTGGGATAAGGCCTAGAGGGAAGGGAAAAACGGACTCCTACGGCAGACAGAGTTTTGCTCGCACCTAGTGAGAGTGTCTTTCACCTTGGTTCCGAACAAAGAGGAACCATCAAACGGGGCATCAGTGAATGTAGACTTGAAGGCCTCCGTGAAATGACAAAGGCGCATCCAGGCATGTCTCCTAAGAGCGACTCCTGAACTTGCTGCCCTACTCGCTCCCTTGGTTGCGTGAGAGATCAGCCTCATGGAGAAGTTCGCAATAGAATTGAGGATAGATATCTGAGCGTTGACCTTCTGAGCCACTGCCTCAGAAACGTTACCCGTTAAGAGCATCTCCAAGCTCCTTTAGGAGGTCTCTCTGGAGCCGTGTAAAGTGTGATAAGTAATTCAGTGACCGCAAAGTAAAGTCCGCTGAAGAAAACGTACGCTTCCCGTACTGGTCCATAGTCCTAGACTCCTTGTTAGGGGGATGGACGGTGGAAGAAGTCTCAGCTAATTCCTTCTTGGTGGTCGCTGCCACCACCATGGCATCCACAGGGACTCCCTTGGATAGAAATTCCTTATCAGGAGGGGCAGACAAAAATTTATTGGGTCTCCTGGGGACTAGTTCCACAGAGTCAGGGGTTTCCCACACCCTTCGACAAACCAGGTCCAGAAGCTCATTGAAGGGTGGAGACACCCAGGAGGCGGAGGGCTGAGCACCAAAGGACTTCCGGAACACAGACTCCTCTTCGGCGGGGGCTTTGGATGGCCAGTCACCTCTTTGCTTCAAAATCTCTAGGATGTCAGAGAAAGAAACATCCTCAGAGGATGACTTGCGGGACCCTTCCGATTCCTCGAGGTCGGTGTCGGACGTGAGAGACTCATCTTGGGAATCTATGTGCTTCCTCTTGCACGTTCTCTTCCTGGGTGGCTCCTCAGGCAAAAACTCTGAGGGTCCCTCAGAAATATGGGGACCACTCACCCTGAGGCCTTGGGGCTCTGCTGTCAAGAGATAGAGGGCGATCAGAGACCAGCACCGGTGCTGTAGGGGACAGAGTGACCGAACTTGTATGATGCCGCTGATGACCTGGCCAGCGTGCTCCGCATGGCCTCGAAAGCTGGTCCTCCCATGTCCGAAGATCGACCAGCCTCCGAAGCCGAGACAGGAGTCAGGCTTCCCCGTGCCGAAGCATCGAGAGGGAGACTAGGAGCCGAGAGATGTCCTGAAGCCTTTCCCTCAGGTCCGACCGAGGAATCCTGAGTCCTGAACCCCTTGGACAGCACAGACAGCGTTGGAGCTGACATCGGCACCGATAAGCCAGGAGGGGCTGTCGGAACCGATCTAGGGACAATCACACGGAGCCCAGCACTCCGGCTCCGAAAGCTGAGATGCGCTCGGAGGAGGAAGTGTCGATGTAGGTAGAGGGACCGGCTCTGGAGCCGAAAACAATTTTGTCAGTACCGGTGACTGAAGAAGTCTCTGCACCACTCTATCGACGTCCACATCCGATAAGATCCTGGAGGATTTGGAGGATAGGGAAGGAGATAGAGACCTCCTCTCTGAAGGAGCCTGCGAGGAGGAGATACCGGCCTAATGCTAGGCGACCGGCTCCGAACATGTTCCAAGAAAACTGGAGCCGAAGCAGGTTCCATAACCACTGACACTTCCTGCGGCCCAGAGGACAATGGAGCCGAGGATGTCAAAGATTTTGCTGTTTTCTCCGGCGGCTCCGATGACACTGATGGAGCCGGGGATCTCTTTTTAGCCTTGGAAGATTTAGCTTTTGATGGAGAAGACTTAAAGCGGAAGCACTCTCCAAACCCTCCTCGAAGGAGTCCCTTCAAAATCAATTTGTTCTTCCTTTCCTGAAGAACACGCGGGCTAAAAGCATGACAAAAACTACACAATTCCTGGAGGTGAATCGCTCCCAGACAGTACACACAAACTGAGTGTCCATCAGTGATGGACATCTTATAACTACACTTGGTGCACTTCTTAAAGCCTGAGGGCTTATGCTCCTTAGTATCGTTAGACATAGTTACCAAACATCGAGTAACTAACTCAAAAAATAGACCAACGGTCAAACAGCCACAAGCGCGGGAACAGGACAAACAAAATAGTACACCACAAAGACCTCTAACTGAAACGGTCCTAGACACAAGTACAAGCCCCCTCCCCCCCCCACTTCTAATTCCTCTAATTGAAATGGTTTTAGCCCAAGGGAAAAAGTTAGCACACAAGGAAAGCAAGGGGACAGACTAGGTCCTCTAACTGAAACGGGCCTAGCCCGTTGGAAACAGCTAGTGGGATACCACAAGAATATGCTATAAGAAAAAACAACTTTTCCACAACACAGTTCAAGAAACACACACAAATAGCTATGAAAATAGCTTTTTTGCAAAAATCTTCTCTGCTATAAAGAAAAAAATGTACTTAGCCACAGTCAAGAGCGAGACCACGTCCGAGCTACACGAGCAACAAACGAGATCTGGGGATAGACAGCAGTGCAGCAAGGGATACCATCTTAGCTCAGCCATTAGAAAGACTCCGAGCTAAAGTATCGCCGTGTCGGAGCCGACATTCGTCTCCGAACCCACGGGTAAGAATGTAGGCAAGATTGGACTACATAACATCTGGGGATTAACCCATACATTACTAGATGGGTAGCAAACTGGCTCACTGACAGAACACACATGTCAAAGTTGGGGAGTCCACCTTCACCAGTATACCAGTTACCAGAGGGGTACCCACAAGGATCTATGCTGGGTCCTCTACTGTTTGGAATCTATTTCCCTGAAGTCCAGATGAAGATAGATGGTCTGTGGCTTACCAAGTTTG
The DNA here is from genome assembly GCF_019279795.1 of Protopterus annectens. Lineage (NCBI taxonomy): Eukaryota > Metazoa > Chordata > Ceratodontiformes > Protopteridae > Protopterus > Protopterus annectens. The sequence continues at coordinate 1,034,164,320 of NC_056725.1, forward strand.
CAGATAACGAAACTGGATGCAATCAGAGTCCCCAATGATGTTAACATATTACAGAAAGGGCTGACAGAGACAAATGATTGGTGCCAAACTCACACACAAACTTAACACAAAAAAATGCGTCATTATCCTCATTGAAAAAGAAGTAGCCCCTGCTAATTATGATAGAGATATTACCCCTCTAAGCTCAAACTCAGTGGTGCGAGACTTGGAAATGCAGGTTGACAGCAATCTAAACTTCGATCACCATGTGCCTGTAGTGGTAAGACAAGCATTCTAAAAAAAAGTCTTTCGGCTTTTCCCTGTTAGGGGTCAACACAGCAGAACTCCGGTCCGCTAATGATTAGCAGTGGATTTTTCCGGTGCCGAGTTGCCAGCCCGACGCCCAACCTTCAAAGAAGGCTCACCATTCACCCACACACACCTACCTACATGTCTTTAAACGTCACTCGACCGCGGGGAGGACATGCAGACTCCACACAGACGGCGTTACTACATTGCAAATTTCATAAATAAGGAGCATTGCATTCAAGACCAGGGAGCTTATAGCTCCACTGTACTCTACCCTTATCAGACCACTGATTGAGTAAAACGTACCTCACCAGGCACCTGCAGTAACTGAAGAGACCATAGACGTGAGGTTTCTAACCAAGAGAATCCAGTGACTCCAAAACATGACAAATAAATGGAAAGACTGAAAGCCCTGTCACTGTACTCTGTATCATACAGGCTGCTGTGAGGTGACCTGTGCCTGGCCTACAGAGCAGTCTTGAACCCTGCCCTAATGGAAATGCTGCAAATCCCCAAATCAAATGGGACAAGAATAACTTGCTCCAGGTATCTCAACTTAGCCTGTGACATTAACAGAACATGCTGCAGAGACAAATCGCCCAGTGATTACCGCTCCTCTGGAATAAGCTCCCACTCCATGTGAAGCAGAGCTCCTCAATGGCCTTATTCAAGTACAACCTTGACAACTGGATGGGTGACCGTAAATTCACCCTGGGAGTGGCACTCGTGTCTCTCAAGGACAAGGCAGTCGCTGCTGATCACAAACTCGCTCTGCTACCAAAGGTTTCTCAAGTTATTACACGGCTAGGCTTGTACAAGCCCTAGGGTCATTAGCCTAGTAAATTCCTATGAACCTATTCCTTCTCAAACAGATCATACAGTCTACTAAAATCCTTCAACACATTCTCTTCTTTATTTTCATCATCATAGCTTCTTGTGATTGTGGTCAGCGGCATTTTTTTTTAATATGAACATTTTGTAATTAAATACTTTTTCTGGATTCTTAAAGTATCATAATCACTATTTAGAACATGAATAAAATTATTCATAAAAGAAAGATTACTACTGTGATAAGCATGGAGAATTTTAATATACCTCCACCCCTACCACAAAATAAACTGGTTAACCATGTCCACTGAGAATGGTCTGCTTCTTTAGGATGAGACAATTGTGCAACCTTCTGTATGACTTCTAGATGACTATAAATGGCATCTGCACTATCTGGGATAAACGAGCAGCACTCCATTTTGTCGAGCATGCATGCACCACCCTTAGAAGGAATGGTGAAATCAAATGTCATTTTGTTCTGCAGCACCATAATGTGCATAGTCATTTCAAGTGCAATCAGACACTTTGACTCAAAAGTGGCACTACTTAATATTTATAATTATATTAACATTTATAATTTTTCTCAATTCTCATATTGATTTTACTACCCATAAGTAATTACAACTCCTACTCCAAAAATACCACCACCAAGATCCACGTGTGCTAAACCTTTACATGCAATCTTTTCAACAGCATGATGATAAATTCTCCTGACAGAACTTTTAATTTCCTTTGGCTCTCTCTTGCGAGAAGATGTGAGAAGCATTATGAATCTTTCCATAGGGATATGTTTACTCTCCAAAAACACAGAAGAATTCATGTAATGCTGCAATACCCAACCCTCCAGACTGATCACATAAATTGCAAGTACTTCATCAGACAAGGTGCCCCATTTTTGATATACCATGTCCTTTAACAGTTGTTGATAACTGAAGTGGAACTATTGAAAAGGGGTAGGAATTATGTTTAAATTTCCAGCTTCTGGTTATGAAATTAGTATAAAATGCTGATCAGATTTCATGTATCAGTTGGTGGTATTGGAATTAATGGAATACCCCCATTGTGTGCAGAGACTACATGTGCACACATCCAACAGTTACTAACATTTACAGTCTTTGCATAGCTGTATAAGGCAGCAAATAAGTATTAATTTTAGGTGCCAGTCTGGGATTCTTTGTTCAATTTTAACTAAACTAACATCTCTGATTTTTGTTACATGCTTATCTCTGATAAAATACTGTTCAGCACTTACATTCAGCAGGCAAGAAGAAATGCAGCAGAATGCCAAGAACCACAATAATAGTCCCAACAAAGAGCCCATATGAAACTGAGCAGATTGGAGCTGAAGGGAGTTTTTGAAAAACTACAAACATGGATGACAGATTGTTTGGGAATCTGTTTTATATGGATTACAGAAGGACAAACTCCATCCTGAAGTTTCTGTTGCCTGCGATTCCACAGGCGATATTCTGCCACTTGATTCTTTGCCGGGATCTTGGGATGGCTGAATGTTATGGAATCATTAATCCTCACATATGGCTGAGACTAATGGAAATATTGTTGCTGTTGAAGAATCACAAAGTTTTACCCCTACCAGGATGACTGCTGAATCACTGTATTTACTTCCGGACACAACCACAACAGAACTGTTGAAGAATCAGTAGACGTCACTTCCGGATACTCGTTTCCCTTCTGGTACTATTTGCAACTGGTTCATCAGTTTCGAAAGAAATTACTTTAATCAGTTTCGAAAGAAATGACTTTAATGACATCTCATAGGAATTCATCACTAGGAAGGAGTTTCTTGACATGTGACAAGTAATCCTTTACATCTGATGGCAGTAGCAGTGGTAAGCTAATCTAAGAAGAGTCCTTTCAATTTCAGCTGTAATGAATGCTTTCTTGCATTGGATGAAAACAGTATCTGTACGTTGCAAGTTATACTGTACAGCTAAAGTTGGTTGTTTCTAGGATTTGCTTATAGTGATGCTGCAGGCCAGAAGAGAGATACTTGTAATAAAGAAAAACAGATTTAGCAACATTTTGTAACTCCAAATTTCTAGGTAGTAAATCTTCTAGTACTGCTAAAGTACAGTTGTGTACATGTACCATAAATGTAGATGTTCGAGTGTATTCACTGTTGCAGTCATCACATTTGGGTTTGCCAGGGTAGCCCTCGGCCGGCCCGAATACCAGAGGTTTAGTATTTCTGCGCTGGTTGCTGTCGCTTCAGGACTGACGTCAGGTTGTCAGTAGTATAAAGTAAGGCAGCCGACACCATTACATCAGTTTTTCTTGCCCTGTCAGGAGCCCCCAATTAGGAGCCGGGTTCTGGTGGAAGGACCCCACCAGTAGAAAGTAAATACCAATATGTCCCTTGTAAGGAAAGAGAAAAGGGGGATGGAGGGAGGGAAACCAGGACTGCAACACTGAATACACTCGAACATCTACATTTATGGTACGTGTACACAACTGTACTATGTTCTTCGTGTTGCACTGTTGCAGTCATCATATTTGGGTTGATTCCCAAAGCTGAGGAAATGGGTGGAGGCAGTCAAGGAAACTAGGGGCTGGCTAGGATGCCTTACAAGACTGCAGAAGCAAACCCTGCCCTGGATTTGGAGAAGAGAGGCAGGTGGTAATGCTTGGTAAAAGTGTGAACAGATGTCCAGGTGGCAGCCTCCAGGATGTCCCTGGTGGGGACTCCTCTGAGGAAAGCTACAGATGTGGAGGCTGCTCTGGTGGAGTGAATCCTGACCCCCTTGGGGGGAGGCTTTCCGTGCTATCCATTTGAAAATGCTTTGTTTGGAGATGGCTTTGCCTTCTGCCACTGTAGCAAAGCTAACCAGCAATTGATCATACTTTCTGAAGGATTTAGTCCAGTCTAGATAGAATCTGAGCTGTCTGTGCACGTCTAGAGAGTGCAAGATCCTTTCCTCCTTGTTCTGGGGATTAGGAAAAAAGGTGGGCAAATGAATGGATTGGTTGAGAGCCACACTGGACACCACCTTGGGCATGAAGGATGGGTTAGTCTGGAGGGATACCCTGTCAGCATGGAAGATGGTGAAGCGTTCCACAGCCATGAGCGCTTGCAGCTCGGAGACTCTTCTGGCTGAAGTGATGGCCAGAAGGAATGCTGTCTTCCAGTAGAGAAATTTTAGCTCTGCAGAAGTAGCTGGTTCAAAAGGGGGCAGGGTGAGCTTTTCCACCATAAAGTTAAGGTCTCAAGCTGGGGTTGGTGTTCTTCTGGGTGGCCTCAAGTTGCCAGCCCCTCTTAGGAACTGTCTGATCAAAGGGTGTGAGAAAAGGGGCTGCTCAGTGGGAAAATGAGCAGAGATAGCAGAGGCATGAATTTTTATAGAGGAGAAAGAGAGGCCACTGTGTAGTAGGTCAGCTAAGAAATCCAGGATGAGAGGGAGGGAGGGAGAGCTGTGCCATACTGGCTACCTTAGTCTGGATCCAGGTGCAGAACCTTTTCCATTTGTCAGCATTAGATTAGACTTTCTAGTGCTAGGGGTCTGGCCTCACAGATAACATCTAGAACCTGTTTACTGAGGTTGGCAGATTGATCCGGGGTTAGGGAATAAGCCAAGCTGCCAGATTGAGTGTCTGCAATTGGGGATACAAGAATTCCCCTGCCCTCTGGGTCAGGAGGTTTGGAATCTGAGGAAGATGCCATGGTGGCAGTGGGGACAAGCTGCGCAGCAAGGGGTACCAGTGCTGGGGAGGCCAGTCTGGAGCTATAAGAATTGTCCTTGGTTTTTCCTCCTTTATTTTGAGCAGTACCCTGGGGATGAGAGGTAGTGGAGGAAAGGCATAGACCGATAGACTGACCCAGGGGAAGGACAGGGCATCCACTTTCCAAGCCATGCAGTGATGCTCTCTGGTGCACAATTTGCTGAGCGGATGGTTGGTGTGGGAGGCAAAGAGGTCGACCTTCAGTGTGCCCCATTTCTGAGTTATTAGGGTGAAGGTTCTTCTGTTGAGCTGCCACTCGTGTGGATCCAGAAGATTTCTGCTTAATTGGTCTGCCAGATAGTTGAGAGAACCTGGTAGGAATTGTGCTAACAGGTGCAGTTGCATGGCAGAGGCTGTGTGCCAAAGGGTCATGGCCAGCCTACAAAGAGGGTAGGAGTCAGACCCTCCCTGCTTGTTGATGTACCACATCACTGTGGTGTTGTCTGTTTTGATCAGGAGAGCCCCTGGGGAGAGAAGGGGTTTGAAAGCTATCAAGGCGTGCTGGAAAGCCATCATCTCTTTTTGGCTGATGTGCAGAGGGAATTGCTGCAGGTTCCATTGGCCCTGTATGTACCTGCCGTCCAGGTGTGCACCCCAAGCACAGTCTGATGCATCTGTGGGGAGGGTCTGGGCAGTGGGAGGGTGGTAAGAAAAACAGTCCCTTGTTGTGGGAGCATGCTGTTGCTCACCAAAGAAAATCTTTTCTGAGGCAAGGAACTATAGGTATAAGAGACTCCAGGTCTTGAGAGTGTTGACACCAAAGGCTTTTTAGGTACCATTGAAGTTTTCACATATGCAGTCTGGCATATGGAATGAGTAGCATGCAAGATGCCATGAACCCCAGAGCTTGTAGGATCTTCCTTGCAGATAACTGGGGTCTGGTAGCTAGTTGAGAGAAGTAGGGTGTCAGGAAAATTTTTTTTCTGGTGTAAGAAATGCCATCTGGGATGCTGTGTCCAGGCTTGCCCCCAGGAAGATAATCCTTTGGGTGGGCACCTGCTTGGATTTCTTTTCGTTGTTTGTGTACCCTAGGGAGATTAGTAGGATCTTTACAAAGGCCAGGTGCTTCAGCAGCGTTTCCTGGCTGTCTGACTGAATAAGGCAGTCGTCTAATTATGGGTAAAGCTGGATATTCCTTTGTCTGCAAAAGGCAATGGCCAGAGCCAGATATTTTGTGGAAACTCTGGGAGCATTAGATAAGCCAAAGGGAAGTGCAGAGAACTGAAAGTGTTGAGATCCTGCCCTGAAACTGAGATATTTCCTGTATGATTCCCTGATAGGAATGTGGAAGTAGGCCTCTTATCTAGGATGGCTAGCCAAGTGACCATGAAGAGCATGGGTAGCAGCTGCTGAAAGGTGAGCATTTTGAATTTTGGGATCACCAGGAAGGTGTTTAGAATGGACAGATTGAAGATGGGGAGCCAGGTGCCCTCTTTTCTGGGCACCAGAAAAAGTCTGGAGTAGAAACCTTGGCCTATCTGTTCTGCAGGAACGTGCTCTACTGCCCTCATAGAAAGCCGGGAAAGGATTTGCTTTTGAGCCTCTGCCCACTGGTTTGGAGGTAGATTTGGGGACCCTTTTGAGGTTGGAAGGGTGTGGAAGAAAAATTTGTATCCCCGAGACACTATGTTCACAACCCAGTGGTCTTTGGTAATGATGGCCCAGGTGCTTGCGTTAAAGGAGAGCTTTCCTCCTAGGGGTAAGTGAAGGTGGGCAAAGGGAGGGGTGGGGGAGGTGAGTCATTGTGAGTTCTTACCCATAAGGGGGAGGCTTAGAACCCTCTGGTTTTGAAGTGGCGGTAGTCCATTCTGCATTCCCTGTGGCTGCTGTCTGGGGAGTCTGGGTCCCTGGGGCCTGGGCTTAGTGGGAGCAGGAAAGGACCAGTGTTTGGTGGGACAATGCCTGCTGAACCTGGGTGGATGGACCTGTAAGAAATCCCTAAGTTTGCAAAAATTTTGCTTTTTCTTCCATCTTTTTTAAGTCTCTTCTGCCTTAGTGCCAAATAAGTTGTCTGAACTATTTGTGCAAGGGGGCATCCAACAATTTAGATTTGACATGGTCATGCAGGGGCTGTTCCTTAAGCCATGCATGCCTTCTAATGACAGATCCAGTGACTGTTGCTCTGCAAGAAGCTTCTAGGGTGTCAAAACCACAGTGCAAGGTGTGTTTAGCTACTTGACTTGCAGAATACATTAACTCTTGTAATTCTTTAGATTCTGCCCAAGCACGAAAGGAAGATATTTTTTGTTTGAGGAGTTCCAGGGTATGTTGCTGACATTTTAGCATATGGAACTGACAATTTAGTGCCCTGATAGCAAGAGCAGCTGTGGTGTATACTTTTTTACCCCATCTGTCTAGTGCTCGGGAATCCCTATCTGAGGGGTTGGGATTCTTAGCAGAGGTTGCTTTAATCCCCTTAGGCCCTTGAGAAATTACCTCAGGGTCGGCAGTATGATTTTTAAAAAGAAATTTGTGTGAGTGAGGGACTCTAGTACCTGTCTGGTTTTCTGGGTGCAGGCGGGAGGGTGTCAGGAGTCAAGCTGGACTCCCAAGAAAACATCATCCACAACATCCAGGACTGGGAGGAATGGCCAAGGGTCTGTGCTGTGGAAGATCTAAGAATTCTCTGCATCTCTTTTTAGACTGAGGGTAGTCTTAACTCTCCCATTGGAAATGCTCCCTTAAGGTATGAAGGGTTTTCCCCAAAGGAAAAATCCTCTGGGGGAGAGGCTGAAGGGATGGAATCCTCTGCATCAGAATCCTCATAAGTAGAGAGGGGTTGCATGTCTTCATATTCAGATGCATCAGTGTTATCAGACTCTTGTTCAGACAAAACTACAAGGGACAGATCTCTTTTCCTTTTGGAGGGGGTAGCTTGGCTACCCCTGATCAGCATAAGGTCTTCTGCCATTTTAAGCATTTGAGACTGAAGCAAGGAAGCAGGTGCCTGAGATTGGGTCGTCAGTTTCTTGGGTGTGGTTCGTATCCTGGGCCTAAGAAACTCGGTCATTTTCGAAAGAACAGTAGTCGCGAAAGAAGACGTCGGTTTGTGTCGAGAACCGGTAGTGCGAAGGACTTCCTTGGAAGCCAGTGCCTGCTCAGCGGCTCTGAACCCATCCAAGGTAGAGACGACCACAGGATCCTTAGTCGAAAAAGAGTTTTGCGGCATACCGGACTCCAAAAGGGTCTCGGTAGCGGCCTGCGAATCCACAGAAGCGAGCATCAGGGGCTGCAAAAGTGCCTCACTGAGGACCGGAGAACTGACGACTGGCTTAACGGAAGCGTTGTCAGTAGGTTTGGACCTGTGCGGTCTGTCTCTGTCTTTATCTTTAAGTTTTTTCAGAAGACCTGCTGTTGGATGGCTTACTGAAGCCACATCGGAATTAGAGGACTGTAAGCAAAAATATCTAGCTACAATAAGGGCCTGACCACAGACAGTTCTGGCGTTGAACAAAGCACAGAAGTGACAATGGGGTACGTCGTGGTCTTGGCCTAAGCAAGTGATGCAGTAAGAATGAAAGTCTCGGTGTGGTATTTGCTTTCCACAGGCGAGACAATTAACTTTTTCTGACATCGGTTAGTGCAACAAAAAAGGATCCCCAACGGGATACTTTGCTTTAGAAGACTTCAACATCAGTTCGGTAGACGAAACTCAGGTAGCGGCCGCCCGGCACTCGTGCAAACTGCTTCTGCTTTGGGCTCTACGGCAAAAAAGACTGATGTAATGGCGTCGGCTGCCTTACTGTATACTACTGACGACCTGATGTCAGTCCTGAAGTGACAGCAACTGACGCAGAAATACTAAGCCTCTGGTATTCGGGCTGGCCGAGGGTTACCCTGGCAGGGATAACCCAAATGTGATGACTGCAACAGTGAAAGATGAAGAACATCTGCACTTTGCACATTAAACAAAACAAGGGGCAAAGCCTCTGGTCACTTAAGACCTGTTTCCTCACATAACTTTGCAAGTCTGGATTTTACAGTTTGGTTCATTCTTTCAATAATTCCTGAAGCTTCTGGTCTATGTGGACATTGGTACTGCACGTTTATACTTACCAGATGTATCATCACTTGACTGTGTGAAATGTGTGCCTTGGTCAGACTGGATACAACAAGGACCACCAAATCTGGGTATTAGTTCAGATGGGAGTTTCTAGTTACAGTAATCTTATCATTTTTAGTGCAAGGATAAGCTTCAGCCCATCCAGAAAAAAAAAAAAAAAAAAACAATCATCATCAAAACGTGTTTAAACACCTGTGTCTGTGGGAGTTCAGTAATTTATTTATTTTTTTTATTTTATTTTACATTTGTTGACTGGAAGTGTCCAACTGAGCCAAAGCCCTTTTTTAGTGGAGGCCTGGGGAGAAAAGCTCCATAAGTACAAACAAATGAACAACATGGCAGGGTGCCTAGAGAGGAGTTGTGGTATTGTATGAGGAAGTCGGGAGTGTAAGAGAAGTATGTAAGAGTGGTACAGGATATGTATGAGGGTAGTGTGACAGCGGTGAGGTCTGCGCTGGGAGTGATGGATGCGTTTAAGGTGGAGGTGGGATTACATCAAGGATCAGCTCTGAGCCCTTTCTTATTTGCAATGGTGATGGACAGGTTGACAGAGGAGATCAGACAGGCGTCCCCGTAGACTACGATGTTTGCAGATGACATTGTGATCTGAAGTGAGAGTAGGGAACAGGTGGAGGAGACCCTGGAGTGGTGGAGATATGCTCTAGAGAGAAGAGGAATGAAGGTCAGCAGGACTAAGACAGAATATATGTGTGTGAATGAGAGGGAGGATAGAGGAATGGTGAGGATGCAGGGAGTAGAGGTGGCGAAATTGGATGAGTTTAAATACTTGGGAGCAACAGTTCAGAGTAATGGTGAGTGTGGAAGAGAGGTGAAGAAGAGAGTACAGGCAGGATGGAGTGGGTGGAGAAGAGTGTCAGGAGTAATTTGTGACAGACGAGTACCAGTAAGAGTGAAAGGGAAGGTCTACAAGAGGGTAGTGAGACCAGCTATGTTATATGGGTTGGAGACAGTGGCAATGACAAAAAGGCAGGCGTCAGTGCTGGACGTGGCAGAGTTAAAGATGTTAAGATTTGCACTGGATGTGACGAGGGTGGACAGGATTAGGAATAAGTATATTAGAGGGTCGGCCCAGGTTGGAAGGTTTGGAGACAAAGCCAGAGAGGCAAGATTACATTGGTATGGACATGTACTGAGGAGGGATGCAGAGTACATTGGGACAAAGATGCTAAGGATGAAGCTGCCAGGTAACACGAAAAGAGGAAGGCCTAAGATAAGGTTTATGGATGTGGTGAGAGAGGACATGCAGGTGGTTGGTGTGAAAGAGCAAGATGCAGAGGACAGGAAGAAATGGAAAATAGAAGTTATGTTCTTACCATAACGTTCCATGTTAGTGGTCTTCTTCTCGCCTTCTTCTTGCTGGATGGGTTCGGAGCCGACCTCGGCTCGACTCGCCACTCTAAAAGCTCGAGAGTTGGTTCCACCGCTCGAGGCTCCCCTTATATCCCACAATGCTAGGCGTGAGTTACCTCAGATCTCGTTTGTAAGCTAGGCCCAGCTTATACTAGTAACAGAATAACTATAAACAAAGTCCACCTCTATAAACCAGGGAGAAGAGAAGGGTGACCTACATCCTGATCCAGGACAATATGCACAGTAGCATATACCTAAAGTAAGAGGTGGTAGAAAGAGAGGTCACAATCAACACTCCTCTAGGTCTGTCCAGGCCAGGGGGAAGGAGGGTGGGACGCAAGAAGAAGCGAGAAGAAGACAACTAACATGGAACGTTATGGTAAGAACATAACTTCTATATGTTAAGTTGTCTATCTCGCCTTCATTCTTGCTGGATGGGACCGCGTCCCTAGCACCTTGTCCCGGGTGGCCTAACGGAACAGACTCTTGAGAACAGTGGAACCAAAGTTAGCTCTATGCCTAGAAACTAAATCCAACTTATAATGAGAAATGAAAGTGTGAGGAGTAGCCCAAGTAGCCGCTGCACAAATGGTGTCAATAGGCAGTCTGTCTTGGAAGGCTATAGAAGTAGCCAAAGCTCTGGTGGAATGGGCTTTAGGTTTGTTAGGCAGCTTTTGTTGCCTAATTTCATAAACAAGGGAAATCATAGAGGTTAGCCATCTAGATAATGATACCTTTGAAACTGAAAGTCCCTTTCTGCCTTCTGCATAGGAGACAAACAGCTGGTCAGATTTTCTGAATTGTTTGGTTCTATCCAAATAGTACCTTAACTGACTATGAACATCTAGCCAATGCAATTTTTGTTCAGACCTATTGGAATATTCTGGAAAAAACACAGGGAGGTCAATGCTTTGATTTAGGTTAGACGCCGAGGCTATCTTAGGCAAAAAGGACGGGTTGGTTCAGAAGATACCCTGTCCTTATGGAACAACAGATAAGGAGGTCGACAGCTGAGTGCATGAAGTTCTGAAACTCTTCTAGCTGAAGTAATAGCTACCAGAAAGAGAGTCTTCCATGATAGCAATTTCAAAGAACAGGAGGCTGCAGGTTCGAAAGGGGGAAGAATCAAAGAACTAAGAACTAAATTTAGGTCCCAAGGAGGAGGAGGATTTCTTATAGGAGGTCTGTGTAGAAAAACTCCTTTCAAAAAGGCTTTGCAAAGCTTGTGGGACATTATGGCAGACTCTGAAATACCCACATGAAAGTTAGAAATAGCTGCCAGTTGAACTTTAAGAGTAGAAGGAGATGAACCTGCATGGAAGAGTTCAGCTAGGAAATCAAGGACCATTTGGATGGAAGCAGTGAAAGGATCTATGTCCCTTCCTTGAGCCCAATAGGAAACGTTTCCACTTACTCAAATAAATCTTTCTAGTGGAAGATTTATGGGAAGCTATCAAAATATCTCGAACAGAGTGAGATATTTGAGGAAGCCTGGCTAAGGTTGGAATTGGAGGAACCAAGCAGTGAGGTTCAGAGAGGGAAGGGAGCGATGAAACTGACCCGACTGATGGATCAAAAGATCTGGAACTAGGTCCAGATGCCAAGGTCGCTCCAACAGAAAATGATGCAGAAAGGGGAACCAAACCTGTCGAGGCCAGTAAGGAGCAATGAGGATCAACGAGGCCTTCTGAGCGATAGCTTTCTGTATCACTTGAGAGATTAGTGGGAAGGGAGGAAATGCATACAGAAGTCCCCGGGGCCAAACTTGGACTAGAGCGTCTCTGCTGGGCTGGTAAAGGGAATAGGGTGAAATAATCTCTGCACTTGCTGTTTTGGGGAGTAGCAAAAAGGTCGCAGCAAGGCTGACCCCACTTGAGAAAAATTTCTCTCACAACAGAGTCTTTCAGAGACCACTCGTGAGGCATGAGGATAGCTCTGCTCAACTTGTCCGCGATTTGATTGGACTTCCCGGGAATGTGCGTTGCTATCAGAAACCGCTGAGAAGAAATCGCCCATTGCCACAATCTGAGTGCTTCTCAACACAGGGGGTAGGACCTGGTTCCGCCTTGTTTGTTGATATACCACACTACAGACATATTGTCCGTCTGGATTGCTATCGTTCCCAAGGGAAGAGAGTCTTGAAGGGCTTGCAACGCTAAAAGCACTGCTCTCATCTCTAGAACATTTATGTGCAAGTGGCATTCTTCTGGTTGCCATGTGCCCTGGACAGTTCTGCCCTGATAATGCCCCCCCCACCCGATCAGGGAGGCGTCCGTTGTCAGTGTAGCAACCGGAGGGGGAGGAACAAAGGGTCTTCCCAATAAGAGCTGAGGGGAAGACATCCACCACAGAAGATGATTCCTGCATGTTTGCGTGATCATAATGGTGTGGGACATCGGAAGTTGCTGGTATGACCATTGTGTGAAGAGCATCCATTGAAGGATTCTCATGTGGAATCTGGCTAATGGAAGCAAAGGTATGGCAGCCGCCATAATCCCCAATACTTTCAGAACTATCCTGGCTTTGACTCTGTTGCTGCTGAAGATGAGCGAGACCAGTTTTTGTATGTCTGTTATTCTCTGATCTGTTAGCCTCGCAGACATGTTGACTGTGTCTAGAATTGCGCCTATGAAGGTAATAACACGACAAGGCGACAAAACAGACTTTTCGCAATTTATTGAAACGCCTAAGTTTTGACAAGTGCGAAAGGTGTAGTCCCTGGCTGTGAGAAGAAGATGCTCGGTGGGAGCTGTAAGGAGCCAGTCGTCCAAATATGGAAACACCTGGAATCCTTGACGTCTCAGGTGAGAAGCTACCACTGCCATACATTTGGTAAACACCCCGGGGGCAGTGGTGAGTCCAAAGGGCAGGGCTCTGAATTGAAAATGACTGGTTCCCAGCCTGAAGCGGAGAAATCTTCTGGAGCGTCTGTTCATTTTTATATGATAGTACGCATCCTGAAGGTCTATAGAGCACATCCAGTTTTTTCTTCCCAATAGGGGAAGTATGGACTGTAGCGTGACCATCCGAAATCGTGTTTTCTTGACTGACTTGTTCAAGATACTGAGATCCAAAATTGGTCTCCAGTCCCCTGTTTTTTTTGGAACTAAAAAGAACCTGGAGTAGATTCCGGATCCTTGCTGGTCTGCTGGAACTGGTTGAATTGCTCTTTTTGCAAGCAGTTTTGAAACTTCCAAAGCTGCAAGATCCCTTTGAGCGGGTGGAACATCTGGAAGGGATTTTTTTGATCGGTTTGGAATGCAAAGAAAGGGAATGGAATAGCCTTCGGAAATGATGGACTGTACCCACTTGTCTCGTGTTAGGGATAGCCAGGCTTCTGGGTACAGTGACAATCTTCCCCCGACTGCCTCCGAAGGTGGACAGTCGGGCAACACCTCAGGGATGCTGAAAGGGCTTATCGGAGAAAGTTTCTCGATTGCCCTGGTTCTGGACCCCTCTGCCTCTAGGGCGGCGTCTACCATTGTTGTTCCCCCTCTGCCTCTGGCGGGAACTGACTCTGTCGTCAGGCGAAGTCCCTTGAGATTGTTTGGAACCACATTTTTCCACTTTTCTGGCCCTTGGGGTAAGGCCTAGAAGGAGTAGAAAAACGGACTCCGGCGGCAGAAAGAGTCTTGCCATCAGTCTCGCACCTAGTCAAGGTTTCTTTCACTTGAGGACCAAAAGAGATGATCCATCAAATGGGAAATTAGTGAACGACGTTTTAAAGGGGTCCGCAAAGTTGCATAACCGCATCCAGGCATGCCTACGTAAGGCCACTCCTGTTCCTGCGGCCCTGCTCGCTCCATCAGCCGCATACGAAAGGAGGCGCATGGAGGAGTTAGCTATGGAGTTCAGGGTAGCCAGCTGAGTGTTCATCTTGTCTTGAAAACCCGCAGCTGTAGGATCCTTCAACATATCACTCGCTTCTTTGATCAAGTCCCTTTGAAGACGAGTAAAATGGCATAGGTAGTTCAGCGACGCATTGCAAAGGTCGCTGACGAGAACATCCGCTTCCCGTACCTGTCCATGGACCTAGATTCCTTGTTAGGTGGATGGACAGGCACTGAAGGATCAGCTAGTTCCTTCTTAGTGGCAGCAGCAACCACCATAGCATCCACAGAAACTCCTTTTGTCAGAAACTGTTTATCTGCTGGTGCTGTAATGAATTTTGAGGGTCTCCTGGGAGTGGGGTCCACTGAATCAGGAGCCGTCCATGCCTTTTTTGCTACCACCTGCATGAGGGGGTCAAAGGAGGGAGACACCCAGGAGGTGGAAGGACGAGAGCCAAACGCCTCAAGGTACACAGATTCATCCTCCGAAGGGTTGAGGGCTGGCCAATTTCCCCTCTGCTTAAGGATTTCTAGAATGTCTGCAAATGAGACATCTTCAGAAGGGGAACGGGGGGAACCCTCGGAATCCTCTAAATCTGTGTCAGAGGTGACGGACTCAGGTGAGTCTATGTGTTTCCTCTTACACTTTCTCTTCCGAGGGGGCTCTTCTGCCAAAACAGGAGAGGCCTCGGAAGAGGATGAGATCCCACAGGGGATTCCTGAGGAGCTGGCTCTCTGCGGTCCGGGATGAGGGAGTGAGTCGACTTGACCTGAGGCACCGAAGAGGGAGGGGCGGACGGAGCCGACTGTGGAGTAGAACCAGGTTCTAACACACTCCGCATGACCTCGAACGCACCCCTGTCAGGCAGAGCCAGAGGTTCCCGCTCAGCTAAAAACCTCCTCGGCACAGCCAGTGATGGCCCCGAGGCCGATGTCGGAGCCGAACCCACCAGCGCCGAAGCCCCGAGAGGGAGAGCGGGGTCGGACAAGGGTCTGATGCCACTCACCCCTCGGAGCCGGCGATGGAAGTCCGGCGCCGAGATTCTTCTAAGGAAGAAATCGGAGCCGACGATGGAGCCGAAGACATTTGTATCGGCTCCGACGCTACCACAGTCTCGGTTCGGCGCCTGGCTCCGAGCTCAACGGAGTCGGAGGAGGAACATAATGAGGGACAGGGTCAGGCATCGACTGATGAGTCGGGCTCTGAAGCATTTGGGCCAGTGCCTCGGACTTAAGAAGTCGACTCACTACCCTCTGAAGGTCATGGTCCGACAGCCTCGATGACCTAGAGGAGTGAGATCTATGGCTCCGTTCAGACAGCAGAGGAGATGCTGGAGCCGAATGAACGGAGCCAAGGGACGGTGACCTGGACCTCTTTCTAGATGTCGGTTCCGAAGGTCTGGTCGGAACCGACACAGGAATTTCCAATACCTCGGCTCCAGCCGGAGCCGATGTAGACGGAGGTTTCGTAGCCTTAGGTCTCGGCTCAGTAGCTGGAGCCGAGGACCTAGAAGCCTTGGAGGGCTTTCCCGAAGAGACAGTAAGGGAACCCTCAGGCTTGAGTAAACCTCTCAAAATCAGTTTGTTTTTTCTTTCCTGCAGGACCCTGGGGCTGAAGCCGTGGCATACAGCACAGGAGTCCTGCAGGTGCAAAGGTCCCAGGCAGTAGACACAAGAAGTGTGACCGTCTGTCAGAGACATTTTCTGACAGCACGAGTCACACTTCTTGAAGCCTGAGACCTTTGAGTCTTTAGACATTTTAGAAAAAGTGTAATCACACACACCCAGTCAAACACTCCGATTACACCCTATCCTATTTAAAACTCAAAAAATAAAACAAACTACCAAAGTTTTAAGTTCTGAGAAAAAACACACACACACCACTAGGGGATGGAAGAAAAAGGCCCAAAGGCCCGAGGGAAGAACTTATAAGTTCTTGTGGAAAAAATGGGATTTTAGAGAGAAAGGGGTGAAAATCCACTAAACTAAGGGAAACAACTGTTAAAATTAAAACTAAAGGGGTTTAAGTATACTAAATTTTACTCCAAAGTTACTTACCAAGAAGCCGGTAGAAACCAAACACCTCGATCGCTGTAGCGGCAAACGAGATCTGAGGTAACTCACGCCTAGCATTGTGGGATATAAGGGGAGCCTCGAGCCGGTGGAACCAACTCTCGAGCTTTTAGAGTGGCCGAGTCGGAGCCGAGGTCGGCTCCGAACCCATCCAGCAAGAATGAAGGCGAGATAGACAACTTAACATCAGATGATCCGCTGTGGCGACCCCTAATGGGAACAGCCGAAAGAAGAAGAAGAATACAATGATAATTTAAACTCATACAGTAATCACAAAGCTTCATAAGTCTATAAAACCTATATAAAGTCCCACTGTATGCAATAGAAGAGTCCCCACAGCTTTTTCAGAGACTGTGTGGGGAACAGCATACTTTATGACACACTGTATGCTAAACTAACAAGATATCCATTTACAAAATGCTGAATGACCTCTGAAATGTGAGTGGCATACCAACCATTCAAAATTAGTTTTACTACTGCAGTTTTTTCCAAATGAAAGTAAATGGCAAGCCCGAACCAGTTGGGTTAGAAAAGCATGGTCTGGTGGGGTTAAACAATGTCCCAATGACTGGGGAATGCATTGGTAGAGGAGTGGCATCATATTCAGGTCAGCACAGCTGTTGATTGTTGTGAAAGTAAAGGTCCTAACTTCCTAAGTACTAGTGTAATTTCCTTTCCCTACCTCAATCCCAGCTGACCATCAGCTACTCAGTTCTTCCTTCCATTGTTCTTGACTTCCACCCCCCCCCCAATACTAGACAAAAGATGAAGCCACTCTGATGAAGGGAAGGGGAGCTAAGCAGAATGCTATGGGTAAGTGGTGCATATCCTCCCAGCAGTAGCCATCACAGTCAGGTGAGAAAGGTGAAGTGTGACCTTGGGTTGAGAGGTGCAGCATTGCCAAAAGCAGACAGCATCCCATGTGCTACCATGGGAACTGGGACTTGGGCCTAGGAAAAGCCCTACTCCCGATGCTCTAATTCTTTACTTTGTAGGCTAGATATGGCAATGATGAGTGGCCTGCTTAGGATGTGCCTGCCTCAGGCCCTAGGACAACCATGCCTCGTTGGTCTCCCCATGTGTCCAGCTAAGTGATTGTTACAAGTCCTAACCTACACCAAGGCTTGTCCATGCCAGTACAGACTCTCCCCTAAAGTGCTACATATCTTCCTTACCAGCTTCATCAGATGCCCAAGTTGTTAAACTCTAGTCACCAGATCTAGGGTAAGCCCCACCCACACCATACCCATGGACCAGCTTTTTCTGCTGGCGCATATGTAGCCGACTGCATACTGTAAAGTAAGGCCAAGGAATGTCACAACCACCTCAGAAAAAAAAATCTGCCAAGTCCTGACTGCACAGCTACTAGAAATAATCTGATATTCCAGCCTTTAATGGTGTTAATATTATGGACCAACCCTTTCCAGCACATCACACCAACCCCGGCCCTTACTCTTAAGGAAAGATGACAGCAGCAGCATAGCCTTCTCTGTCCTTTCCTCAACTATGTCAGTTCCAACAACTGCTTGATCTGGTAATCAAATGCAAGTTGCCAGTTTCATAGTCAGAACTTTAGACATATAGATAGATTTTCCACTTATGTTATCAGTATAAGTGTATACAAGGGAAAACCATGTTTACAAGTCTGGCTTGTTCGTTTGACTGCATTATTAAAGACTTGTATGGTATTATGCATTCTAGAGCCAGTATGTTGAACTCTGCTAATTTGGGGAAATCTGCATATTGACCATGACATGTCTGCAAAATTCTATAGAAGTATTTCTCTGTTATGTCAGAGAATCTCTGGTTGTGTCCCTTATAAACATAATGTAGGACTTTGTTCTCTAGCTTAGCTGTGCTGTGTGTGCAGTGTATGCCTACTGTAGCACATACTGCTGTGTGTATCCTGGTGACGTCTCATGCCTGAACACTTTCCAACAAAACAAATGCACTATCTCAAAGAGATTACCTTGTTAGTAAATACAATTAAATCAGTCAACAAACCACTCAAAAAAACAATTCCACAGAATGTCAGAAGGCAAATACAATGTTCATTATTTACCTAAGAACAATCAGGTGCAACACACCAGTCACAAAAAACAGAGGGCTAAAGCTCTGAGCTGTTAAGGATTATTCCTATACCCAGGGTACATAGTCTGTTAACTCCTACCTTCATTTCCCTACTGAGTGACTGAGCAAGTCACTCAGTCAGATAGTGCTCCCAAATAACCCCTGAAAAGGGACAGTTGTATCTAATGGACATATCCAGTCAAAAAATTGGTACAACAAAACAAAGCAAAAAAATAATTTTAAATATCAATGACCAATTTAGAATGGTGCGTCGTGAACTGACTTGCTCAAAGCAATTAACCCTTAAACAAATATGTTGATGTTCTCTAATCTAGGCAGCTATCTCATAAAACCTGTTTCAAAATATTTAGGTTGTTGACAAACTGATGGAGCCACTTTCTCTAAGATGGAAAATATCGTGTGTGTGTGTGGGGGGGGGGTGTTTAGGTAGGGGATTGAGAATGTGTCTGTCTGACAGTGGGAGTGTGATGTTGAGCAGACACTGCAAATGTTTGAATGTGTAAGGGTGCTTGTGCCAAAGTGATTCCGGGATCTTGAGAGAATTATCACCAGAAATTCTTATTAGCACAAGCGGTAAAAAAGAGCAATTCAGAGATATGCAAATTAGCCAATAATGAGATCTTCCTCGTCACAGTTAAAGCTGTTTCTGAACCTATTTTTTCATGATTACGTACATTTGACCTACCTGTGGTAGGTAGTTTACACAGCCACAGCCAGTTTCTCTGAATCACAGACAGTCTTACACCATCTGAAAAGAGAAACTTTTAATATGGACAAGGATTACAATTACAAATGCTGTGCTGCTCAAAAACTAAGTTATACTTTAAAACACTGTCAGTTAGCAGGTCAGGTTTAGTATACATGTATAACATTACCTACTTGAATATGTAAGCTTTCAAATTACTTTACAAAATGGGTTAGCCATTTGGTTATTTAACAAAAAAAAAAACTCTTGCAGCTTTCTAATTTCAAGTCCCTAGGGCCATTACAATGTAAGCATCTTTATAGAAAATAACAGTGAATAGCATACATCTCTTATCTCTTGTCCTGCTCCTTTGTACTCCTGTAGGTCTGCCAGTATATCTTCAGACTCTTGCAATACAGCATTGACCTGATTCCACACTTCTCTTTCTCCATCAGTAGGTTGTGCATCTAATTAAACATGCAAAGAAATCTATAGTTAATAATGGTTCTTGGTTCTCAGCTCTATTGTAAGTACCACATCATAACATAATGAAATAAAAAGAAGTTATGTCTTACCATAACGTTCCATCCGAGTTGTTAATCTTCTTCCAGTCATCACTGATGGGTTCGGTTCCGAGCCCTCGGAACCGAGTCAGCCTTATACCAAGCTTGCATGCACCAAAAACTCTCAAGCTAAGCTGCTACCCACAATGCCCTTTGCTCAGTTACCTCAGATCGAGTTTGCATGCAACACACAGAGAAAGAATAAGCCAGAAGACATCTCTGCACAGAAACCCTAATACACCACGAAGACCCAGACGATCCGCTAGGAACCTTAGGAGGGGGTCGGTGGGAGGGTGTGATGACTGGAAGAAGATCAACAGCTCAGATGGAACGTTATGGTAACACATAATTTCTTTATCTGAAGTTGTTAATCTTCTTCCTATTCATCACTGATGGGACCGAGTCCCCAGCTACTTGGAGAACGTGGGTGGCCCTTATGGAAGAACATTCCTGGGAACCATTGAGCCAAAGGCCGCTCTTCCCCTGGAGATTAGATCTAATTTGTAATGCTTGATAAAAGTGTGGGGCTTAGCCCAAATGGCAGCTGCACAGATGTCATCCATGGAGGCCCTAGAGTGGAAGGCAACAGATGCTGCTATAGTCCTAGTTGAGTGAGCTTTGATTTGGCCCGGCTTAGATCCCTCCGTAAGTGAACATGTGAAGGAAATGCAATTCCTGAGACATTTAGACAAAGTAACTTTTGATACTGAACCTATCATTCTAGGGCCTGCAAAGGAAACGTAAAGCTGGTCTGACTTGCGGAATGATTTAGTTCTGTCCAGATAAAAGCGTAATTGTCTATGAACATCCAGGGAATGTAGGCAGTATTCTCTCTTGTTCGAGTAATTTGGGAAAAACACAGGGAGCTCAATGGACTGGTTAATGGAAAAGTCAGAAACCACTTTGGGGAGAAAGGATGGGTTAGTTCGAAGTGATACTCTGTCCTTATGAAAGATCAGATAAGGGCTCTTGATACAGAACGCTTGTAATTCCGAAATTCTTCTTGCTGAAGTTATAACCACCAGGAACAAGGATTTCCAAGATAAGAATTTTAGGTCATAGGTGGCAGCTGGCTCAAACGGGGGCAGAGAAAGAGCCTGCAGAACCCATGACAAATTCCATGCCTCCACCGGCTGTCTAATGGGAGGCCTGCTGTGAAAAATACCCTTGAGGAAGGTCTTGCAAAGACGAGTGGAGATGAGTACTACTCCTTCAGACCCGTTATGAAAGTTGGAAATAGCTGCTAGATGGACTTGGATGGTAGAAGCCGAAGCACCTTTGTCGAACAGCTCAGCCAAGTAAGGAAGAATAATGGCCACGGGGGGTGTGAATGGGTCTAGATCCTGATTATGTGACCAAATGGAGAATCTTTTTCCATTTATCCCTGTAAAGTTTTCTGGTGGATGGTTTATAAGAAGCCAAAATAATCTCCCGAACAGGTGAAGAAAGGGTTTCTTGCCTGGCAACTAACGGAAGTGGCGAAACCAAGCTATCAGCTTAAGGGTGGACAGATTCGGAGGAGTCCGCCCTTGTGGGTAAGAAATTAGTTCCTGACGAGTGTCTAGGATCCAAGGAGGTCATAACAGATGAGGTCGGAGGAAGGGAAACCACACTTGATGAGGCCAAAATGGAGCAATGAGGATCACTTTGCTTCTCAACCGAATCGCCTTCAGCAGAAGAATCAGAGGGTAAGCATAAAGGAGACCCGTGGGCCACTTGTGAACTAGAGCGTCTCTCCGTGACTCCCCGAGAGGGGGAAAGAGGGCATAGTAGCTGCTGCATTTTGCATTTGAAGGGGAGGCGAAAAGGTCGCAGCATCATGCGGATGAAGTATGCATCTGCTCAGTCTGCCCACAATCACGGTGGAGCTCCCTGGGATGTGCGTTGCGATCAGGAAGCAGATGGAAGCTATCGGCCACTGTCAAATTCTCATGGCCTCATGACAAAGGGGGTAAGATGTGGTCCCTCTTGTTTATGTACCAGACCACGGACATGTTGTCCGAATGGACCGCAATCGTTCCGAACGGAAAAAGCGGATGAAAAGCTTGCAGCGCCAACAGCACTGCTCTTAACTCCAGGACACTGATATGCAAATTGACCTCTACATCGGACCACGTGGCTTGGACTGACTTTCCCTGGAAGTGGCCCCCCACCCCATCAGGGAAGCATCCGTGGTCACCATGGCACTGGGCTGTGGAACCTGGAAGGGACAACACCAAAGATTTTCGTCTGTATGCATCCACCAGAGGAGATCTTGTTTGCAAATGTTGGTGACGAGAACCTTTGAGTGCAGCGGGTGAAGGTTGGGTATCCACTGGGCCCTGAAGGAGCCATTACAGTAATCTCATGTGCAGTCTGGCTAAGGGGACTATGGGGATGGCTGCGGCCATAGATCCTAAGGCTTGAAGAATCTTCCTTGCAGACACCTTGCTTTGGCAGAGTATCACCTGAACTTGTGCCCTGAGTCTCTGAAGCCTGTGGGCAGGAAGAGAAATTAGGCTGGACTGCGTGTTGAATATTGCCCCTATGAATTCCAGTTGTTGTGATGGATGGAGGTTTGATTTCTTCCAGTGTATGGTCATGCCTAATGATTCTGCTAGTGCCAAGGTGTAGCAGAGGGCCCTGACGAGGAGATGCTTGGTGGGGGTGGAGAGGACCAATCGTCTAGATATGGAAACACCTGGAATTCCTGAAGTCTCAGATGAGCTGTTACCACTGCCAGACATTTCGTGAACACTCTGGGGGCCGTCGAGAGACTGAAAGGCAGGGTGTAGTGATTGGCTCCCAGACGGAAGCGAAGGAGGCTCCTGGAGCGCTTGTCCATCTTGATATGGTAATACGCATCCTGGAGATCTAATGAGCACATCCACACACCCTCCTGCAGATAGGGGAGGATGGATTGAATCGTGACCATGCAGAACTTGGACTGAACTACTAATTTGTTTAGATGACTGAGATCCAGAATGGGCTTCCAGTCCCCTGTTTTCTTTGGCACCAAAAAGAATCTTGAGTAGAACCCTGATCCACACTGATCTGAGGTGACCTTTTGGATGGCTTGTTTTTGAAGTAGCTTTTGTATCTCGGAAGCTGCCTCCTCCCTTTGGCTGGGTGGAACATCAGGAAGGGATTCTGGAGGTCTTGGATAGGAAATTAGTGGAATATAGTAGCCTCTGGTAATGATTCTCTGCACCCACTGATCGTTCGTAATGGACAGCCAGGCATCTTGGTGCAGAGAGAAATATGCCCCGACTGCTTCCAGAGGAAAGCAATCGGGCAGTACCTCAGGAGCGCGGATATAGTCTACCTGAGAAGGAATCTCTGGAGCCCTGGTTCCGGGGACCCCCTCTGCCCCGAAAGGGGAATCTTCCATTATTGGCGCCCACTCTGCCTCTAGAGGAGTCCTCATCATGTACATCTCGGAAAGGACCTTGAGACTTCTTGTGCCACATTTTTCCGCTCCTCTGGTTCTTGGAGAATGAACATTGAGGCTTGGAGAAACATAGGTCAATGGCAGACAAGGTCTTCTCGTCTTGTTCGCACCTGGCTAGTGTATCCTTGACCTTCGCACCAAACAGAGCCGAGGGCTTGATAGGGACATTTAGAAAGGAAGACTTGAAGGCGTCTGCGAGGTCACAGATGCGCATCCAGGCGTGATGTCTCATGACTACACCTGCACCCGCAGCTCTAGCTGCTCCCTCGGTTACGTGCGACAGCAACCTCATGGATGAATTAGATATGGATTCTAGGGTGGCAAATTGGGAAGCAACCTTATCTCATGCTCCATCCGATACTTGACCAGCGAGAGTTCCGGAGAGTTCAGAGATAAGATCTCTCTGGAGCTTCGTAAAACGTGCCATAAAATTCACAGATCTAACAGCGAAGGTCACTGACGCAAAGACTCACTTCCCTAACCTGTCCACTGCCCGGGACTCTCTGTTGGGTGGGTGAACAGCAAGACTCTCTTCTGCTAGGTCCTTTTTTGTGGCAGCTGCCACCACCATAGCGTCCACTGGCAAACCTCTGGACCAATGGGGTTGATCCACTGGAGGGAAGAGAACTTTGTTTGATCTCCTGGGGATGGCCTCAACGGAGTCGGGGTTCTTCCAAGCCCGTTGCACAATGAGCTTAACCAGCTCATCGACGGGGGTCACCCAAGAAGTAGTGGGCTGAGAGCAAAAGGCCTGCAGGAATACGAGGAAAGGGTTGAGGACTTCCAGTCACCCCTCTGTTTCAAGATTTCCATGACGTCCCCGAAGGAGACATCATTGGGGGCGACCGTTCCCCATCATCGTAGTCCGTACCTCTGAGTGACTCCTCTGGGGAGTCCGTGTCTCTCGTCTTACACACCCGTTTCCGAGGGGGTTTTTCAGTGGGAACATCCGAAGAAGACTCGGAAAGTGAAATGCCCTGAACAGTGGTCTCCTGGGCCTTGCGCTCTCAGAGTCCTGGGGGGGGGTGGACTTTGACAGCTGCGGCTCAGAGGGAACTGGGGGAATAACCACCTGTGGAGGATTGCTGGCAGCAACAGCCCTCTCCATCACACGGAAAGCGGGCCCGCCCAAAAAGGAATGGGAGCCCAGAACCGAAGACGACAGAATCGGAACCGGGGTCACACCCTGCTCCAGATGGTCCACCCCGGGGAAGGAGCCCCAATCAAGCTCGGAGTGGTACTCACCCTCTGCTCCGAAGTCGGGGCTGACAAAACCATCGGAACTGACACTGGGGGCTCAACCCCCCCAAGCATGAGACTGTGGAAGGTGGGCTCCGATGGAACCTGCAACCAAAGGGATCTCGGAACCTCAGACAGAGTTGCTGTTGGCGCCGAGGGAGGAATTCCTGTTAAAAGTTGGGTAGATGAGCCTCGGAACCTAGGGATCCAAGGGAGGAGAGTAAGTAGGGGTTGCTGGAGAAATAGACCCAAAGCCAGGAGTGGGATAGGGTCTAGGAACATTTGAGATTCCCCTAGCAGTCAGCAGCTAATCAAAAAGTCGCACCACGTCCAATTCGGAAAGGCTCCTGGTGGATCTCACCGATGCACCTGAAGGGGAGTCAGGCCGGTCCAAAAAGGGGCTGCAGGCTTGTCCGGTAAATGGGTCCACATTGGATGAGTATCGGGTCCGTGGTGTGTCGCAGAACGGTATCGATTCCAATTTTTCAACAGATAATAATGGTATGGTCGGAGCCGTGAAAGGGCTCGGAGCAGAAGTCACTATAAGAGTAGATGATAGGAACAGTTCCGATGTTGTTGTGGTTACCAATAATGGGGTCGATAGGAACAGTTCCGAAGTCGTTGTCGGAACCGATAACGGGATTGAAATGGGCGAAGTCGGTGCCGATAAAGAAATGGAAATACTGATCGATATCGACCAGTATTACGTCTTCGATTCTGAAGGTGTAGGCGGTGCTGTAATTGTCAGTGCGGGTACTGACAAGGCTACCTTGGTAAACTTTATTGGAGCCGAGCTCGGAGCCGATGTATTAGTTGGCACAGAGGAGGCAAAACGGTGTTCAGACGATGACTTATGGGCCTTGTGCTTATGACCCTTACCCTCTGTCACCCGCCGATGAAGAGGGGTCCGATCGAGGACGTTTCTTATCCGAAGCTGGAGGGGGTGTGACCTCCGTCGCAGAAATGGCCTGCGAGAAAGGCAAAGCAAGCAAGCCCTTTAAAATAAGTTTGTTATGACATTTATTCAGCGTCTGCTGACTGAAACTAGCACAGATATCACAAGGGGGTTTCGCCGACAAATGCAGAACCCCCAAACAGTAAACACATTCCTCATGAAGGTCACTATTCGGCAGTTTACCACTGCAAGAAGAGCAGTGTTTAAATCCCGTAGTTCCCTTCTTTTCAGACATTCCAAAAACACTCTCGCACACAAGGGACAGAGAGAGGAAAGAGGAAATGGAGGAAAGAAAAAGTAAATACCAGCAATGGTAACAAGGTACCGTAAAGGTAGAAAGTTAGAGAAACCAAGAAATTACCAACAGTGGTAAGAGAGAAATACCTGTGGGTAGAGCAGTAGCAATATAGAACAACAAGAACCACTGATAAGGAAGAAAAAACCTTTACAAACTATTAAATCTTTTAAGAAAAAAACACTTAGCTGGAGAGTTCAGTGAAACGCTGCTATATGGCTGCGCAGAAAACGAGATCTGAGGTAACTGAGCAAAGGGCATTGTGGGTAGCAGCTTAGCTTGAGAGTTTTTGGTGCACGTAAGCTTGGTATAAGGCCGACTCGGTTCCTAGGGCTCGGAACCGAACCCATCAGTAATGAATAGGAAGAAGATTAACAACTTCAGATTGTATGTTTGCTTGCAATTGATTATCTAAAATTATAAAATACAGTCTGACAACTCTATCTTCAGGTCACATTACACACAGCTGAAAAGAATCACTTATGTGACCATTTTTCATGTGTTTTAAGTCTTGTATTGTACTGCTGTTCTGCAAGTATTGTCTACTTTCCTGGATTCCAAAAGTTCTTTAAAAGAAGAAAAACAAGAAAAATCAAACTGTTTTGACACCATAGAACTCTACAGCCTCCAGTCTGTTTTAATTAAAGGTGGTATTCATAAACTATGCACTGAACTGTGCAGAGTTGATGCTTGGTAGAAACCACATACCAGCCTTACATAACTCATAAAAAGGTCCAACAACTCTGTGAATACCTGCATTCACTACTGTGTACTTGGAAGAGCAGGAATGAAATATATATGCAAACAAGTATTAAATGCGGTATATACTATAAAGTGGAGGTAAACAGTTAAAATTGCAGACCACCAGCATAAGAACAACAAGTGGCAATGATGACTCGTTAAAACTGGCATGCCCAGTGGAACAGCACTGAGCAACTATGGCAACATGCAACCTTGTTATAAATGCCATATAAAAGGAGGAAATTTATACATCTACTAGGTGTTTAAGCGCAGCAACTCTGTGGGAGCAACCAAACCTACAGACTGTCCCACACCATAACACAAGAGTTCCCAATGATGGGAGCTCCTACAGCAGTAGATGTCTTCATGAGCATGATAACCAAAATTAACCCTACTCAGTTCATGTGACAATGAAAACAAAGTATTCATGAATCCCACCTTGCTGTGACTGCAGAGTATGGAGACATTTTTCAGCTTCACCATTCATACAGAAGCACAGTGTCCTAATGGAGTCTGTTTTAATGTTCCATCACTGGCTGTAACTTGTGAACAAAATTTATGCATCCTAGTTATTCCTCACTTGTTTCAGTGTCTACTGTTACAACCCAGCTGCAGATTGGACTGCTACCCCAATCCTACTGTCATAACAATGCACAATGTTCTGCAGATAGCGCCATACATATGACAAGATTCCACAAGAATGGAATAACGGTGGAGTCAGACATGCACATATCTGATTCAGTCTGTCATGTACAATATACACTGTAGTGCAAGTCTAAACAGCTATCAAAACAGTAGGAAGCGAGTCAAATGCATGCAGAAAGTAGACACTATCCCTTAGCTGTATGAGATGAATGCATCTCCAGAGACAGATACCACTAATTATAAGGGGAAAAGAAGGCAATGGGTAACTGACATCTGACTGCAGTAGTGCCAGTGTGACAGTGTACACCCAACTTTTTAGCCTAGGTTTATACACTGTAACTTTTATGCATTTCATTGTACATGTAGGACTGTGCAGTACACAGGCTGATGCCTCTAGAAAAATAAAACACAGTGAGGCACTTTTAATACATTAATGCATTATGTCACAGTAAGTAAGAAAGCGAAACAAGTGTACCTGAAAAGTACATATGCACTTTTTATATGAAATGGAAGTAAACTTGACTGTGCCTCCTTGTGAGTTGTATGTTCCACTCAGTACAAGCTGGCATGCAGAACAATTCAGAATTCCTAATGGAGGCTCTGTACGCAATGGAAAAGCAATGCAATTTACTTTGACTCTTTCTGCTTTCTGGAAAAAGTATGTGACAGTGTAAAAATAACATTTTTGTATGTTTGCAAATGTTATAACCCCTTAGCAAGTCACTGCTAATCTCTCTCTTCACTGTACATCTTGTAGTCTTACCTCTGTACTCTCCACCCAAAACTAAATGACCACTACTGCTGCTTATTAGACTGATGGGTCTGTTGGTTCTATTAAGTAGACTACTGTGTATTACTGTTAAGGTTGCATACATAGCTGAAGGCCTTATGATTATCCTTGGCCTGTGAGGCTATCCTGACCTCACAGTTGGCCTTGTTGGACTTAATTGGACTCTTAGTTTCTTGTTTAGTTGTACGACAGAGCATTTGTCTTTAAGGAAGTTATTCTTCCTGATTTTGGCAATGTGTTTTTCTTTCATTGTGCACTCACATGTTTATATAGTGCCTCTGAATAATTCTGTACAGGTAGCTGTAGTCACAGGGTTAGAGAGAGACTTGAATTTTGACAAACTGTCACTTAATAGGATGTGGTTTTGCCTTAGAATATTTCTTGTTATTGGTTTATCTAGGTTTTCTGGACCGATTTTTACTTCCGAGAAGACAGCTTTGTGAACCAATCGTACTAGTGAGGACATGATTGGGGGGGGGGGGGCAATGCTCTCCCATGTTAGGGAGTACCAGATCCATTATGTTTGATCCTCTGGTTGGAGCATGCACTATCTGTTCCAGGGTGTTTGTGTTAAAAGTCCATGAAGTGTTGTGCCTGTGAGTTTGAGGCAGTGCAAGTTTCCCAGACTATGTAGAGGTGGTTAAAGTCACTTATGAATAAGGTGTTTGGTTGGATGCTGAGGTACCTCTAGTAGGTTTAGGCAAGAGTTGTGAGACAATACTGGCATAGATGGTGACCTGTAGCTTGGTATGACATGGCAAAGGATCTTATCTATGGTGACTTGCACGTGGATGAGCTCTATGGTATCAACCCACTTAAATATCCTAGAGGTATGTTTGTTGCTAATGTAGATCAAGTAATCTCCGTGGTATCCCCGAAGTCACAAAACAAACCACTAAAGTGTAGTGGGTCTAAAAACAAAACAGTGTAAGAAACTTCTCTGTGTGGAAGATTTTCAGTCCATATATTTCTAGTTAATCACTGTATATTAATCAGATCAGACAATAGTAGTAGAAGTAGCGAACTTAAACTCAAGTCAAAAAGTAATAATAGAAAATATATAATTCTACAGCATTACTAAGTATTCAAAAGTAATCCAAGCAAGGCAGGCCGTCTGTTTCCAGTCGAAAATCCTTTATTAAGTACACAGACAAGCGATCCAAGTAAAACAAAAATAGAGTAATAATTTCCTCACAAGCTTTCTAAATATATATATACTTTTTATCAGGCATGGGAGTGGTTTATTGTGCTGTAAAACAAAGTGTTATTGGTACACATGTTAAATTCAAATCCCTTCCCCCATCAGTGTGACATTCGAGCTGGTCCTGCCCTACCTAGTAGCTATCATAATAATATATAGCCCTAATGTACTTTAATGGTACATCTTATTTAACCAAATTATTAAGCAGATTATTAAGTCTGTGATTTTATCCAAGGCAATATACTACATGGCTGGAAATATATCAACCTTAGTTCATTTTGCGATCAAAAATTATATATAAATATATACCTATACATTTTGCATGTAAAAATCAGTTTCTATTTTCATAACCTATTGTTAACAAAGATCGCTTTGGTCCTTCTAGATTTCTTCAGGTCTGTGTACAAGAACCCTAAAAACCTATATAATTGCATAATTAGTTAATATTGTTATTACCATCATTTTGTATAAAGTGGAAAAAAGAGAACCAGAAAAAAAATAAGACAAAATGTATGTATGATGATGGAAACAAAATATACACTTACATTTCAAATGATTTAAAATGGTATTTAAAACAAATTTGTAGGAGAAAAAAAATAATAAAATAAAATACAATTAGTCATGTAAACAATGTGGCAATTTTCTAAGTTCCAGTGCACTTTTAGTCCAGGCTTTCTAAAAGAGTTCAGCTTTAGTTGCCACATGAGTTCATGTTTCTCCAGAATATTCGGGATGTCTCCTTCAGGATCACCCATGTCTATGCGATCCAGGATCTGGAACTTAAAACATGTGTGTTTTTTATGAAGAGAAAGGTGTTTGGCTAGTGCATTATTTTTACATCCAGAGAGGATTTCTGACAGATGACATGAAATCCTGCGCTTGAGTTTATTTACAGTCTTGTACACAGACCTGAAGAAGTCTAGAAGGACGAAAGCGATCTTTGTTAACAATAGGTTATGAAATCAGAAACTGATTTTTATATGCAAAATGTATATGTATATATTTATATATAATTTTTGATATTTAATTTGGTTAAATAAGATTTACCATTAAAGTACATTAGGGCTATATATTATTATAACAGCTACTAGGTAGGGCAGGACAAGCTCGAATGTCACACTGATGGGGGAAAGGATGTGAATTTAACATGTGTACAAATAACACTTTGTTTTACAGCACAATAAACCACTCCCATGCCTGATAAAAAGTATATATATATATTTAGAAAGCTTATGAGGAAATTATTACTCTATTTTTGTTTTACTTGGATCGCTTGTCTGTGTACTTAATAAAGGATTTTCGACTGGAAACAGACGGCCTGCCTTGCCTGGATTACTTTCGAATACTTAGTAATGCTGTAGAATTATATATTTTCTATTATACCATGACCCCCTATTAATATTCCAAAACGTGCACGCTGATTGGCCAGCGTGCACGTTGTAAATCGACTTATACTAATGGAAAAAGGTCCGGTCGCCCGGACTTTTTCCATTAGTATAAGTCTTTTTTTAAAACACTGTCTCACTATGTTAAAAGAGTTTAACATAGCGACACAGGTTTAAAAAAAGCAACGGAGATCTCCGTTGCTTTTTTTAAAGCTGTCTCGCTATGTTAAACTCCTTTAACATAGCAACACAGTGTGTAAAAAGCAACGGAGATCTTGCTTTCTCCGTTGCTTTTTTTTTTAAACCTATCTCGCTATGTTAAATGGGTTTAACATAGCGAGACAGCTTTAAAATAAGCAACAGAGAACTCCGTTTCTTTTCTTAAATAATGTCATAGTATAATAGCAATAACCCACTTCTGGGTGTGGGTAATGCGGGATTTAACCACGGTTGTCTTTGGTCACGCCAACCGTGGTTAAATCCCGCATTACCCACACCCAGGCGTGGGTTATTGCTATATTATTACTTTTTGACTTGACGAGTTTACGTTCGCTACTTCTACTACTATTGACTGATCTGATTAATATACAGTGATTAACTAGAAATATATGGACTGAAAATCTTCCACACAGAGAAGTTTCTTGCACTGTTTTGCTAATGTAGATCGACACACCTTGACCTTTACACCTCCAGTCTGTGCTGTTGTTGGTCTAAATGTGTGGAAGGGGATTCACTACACAATCTTGAAATACTGAAATGTCGAATTTCAGTATTTCGAGACTGAATAGTCGAAAAACCACATACACGAAAACCCACAATAACGAATACTGCAATCGCAACCATTCACACACACACAAACCAGGACATAATCACACACACACATACACCTACCTAACTAAACAAACATTACAACACACACAAACACAAAACCTATCTATAAGCAGGGGGGCAAGCCCCCCCCCCACTTATATATTCTAACCCCAAGGTCGCACTAAACACACAAACACACAAAAAAACACACACACACACACACACACACTAAAATCCCTACCCATTATCCTCAAACACACAACACTTACCTGAAACCCCAGATAAATCCACAAACCGCACCACATGTCACGAATGCAACACCATGATAGCGGCGGATTCAACATTTGCAGATTCGGCATAGTGTAATTTCGGTTAACTGCACTTTCCACTATTCGGTCTCGACGTACAGAATTTCGTCATTTCAGTACGTCGAGATTGTCTAGTGTATCAGTGGAAGGCTTTGCAGCCTTGCAACTACCAGAGTACTTTCAATGGCTTTAATCCCAAGTCTCAGTCAGAACACAGATATCAACATTTTCCAGAGTAGGGTTTGAAGAGTTTGGAGTTGTGCGTTTAGGCTCCTAGCATTAACCAGTAACACTTTAAGGTTGTTTAGAGACTTTTTCACTATGTTGGTAGCTTTGTATTTTTGACATTGCCTTGAAAAAAAAAAAGGCTATGGGGGGGGTAAAGTTTTAGCCAATATCCGCACGCAAACCAGGGGGGAGGGCAGATAAAGCCCATCCTTGGCAAAGCAGAGAGGTCTGTTGCCCATGTCCTCCCATGCTAACAGATATTGGATCCCCCCTGGAGTGACAATAAAAACTAAGCCAATTATTAAAATTAATCTTTTTATGTTCATATTATGGTATCATCCTTGGTAAGACAGAATGCTGCTCAGTGCAGGGCTTGTACTAATCTGTGACACAAATTTAGAGAGATCCATTATGTCTCTTTTCATACAGTCCAGTAAGGTACATCTCAGTTCATTTACACATACACTGACTATGATAGAATGGTATTCGTACCTAGGGTGGAATGACTTGAGTCCAGGCGTGATAATATGGATCCTAGCTCCAGATAGCCAACTAACAAGAACCTTACCTTGACTCCTTTCCACTACCATGACAAATGGCACATCAAACCTTCAGACACTTGATCCAACCCAGTTTGGTTTCGTCAGGGGCAGGCCATGTCTACTCAACCACATGGACTTTTTTGACATGTGCAAAACAGTACATTCTGCCTACCTTGGCCTGGTCAAAGCATTTAACACAATACTCCACTCAAGCACTGCAGACAAACTCAAGAAACTAGGCATAAATCCTTATGTCACCCACTGGCTAGCCAGCTGGCTCAAACATAGGACCGAAGAAGTTAGGCTAGGACAGCCTACCTCTACATAAAGTCCATTCAGTAGCAGAGCTCTTCAAGAACTGTTGCTGAGGCAGCTCCTTTTTGGCATCTTCTTTACCAACATCAAGTACCTCTAACTGACCAAGCCAGACAATTGTAAACTAGGTGCAGCCAGAATCCTTCAAAGATGCAAATACACTCCAAGAATGCCTGACAGACTAATAACTGGTGCCAAAGCCACAATCAAAAACTCAGTGTTAATAAATGCCCAATTGTATCTTTTGGAAAGACAGCAGCTCCTGGAAACTACAACACTGATAATACACCTCTAACAGTAGAGCCAGTGATCAGGAATTTTGGAATGCATATAAGACAGTAACTTGGACGCTGACCATCATGTGTCTATGGCAGTAAGGAAATCAGTCTATGTTGTGCAACTTACAGGCAAGGGGTATGGCACCTAGGGCCAAGGATGTCATTGTTCTGCTACACTTGGTTCTCTTCAGACTAATTGAGTACAATGCCCCCTTCACTATGTACTGGACCAGCTACATGCAACAAGTGTAGTGACCACAACTGTTCCACACAAAAAGAATATAGGGCGTAAACCTGTCCACCTCAAAGCCCTAGCCACATATTCTAACTCCTACAGACTGCTGAGAGGAGCAATCTATGCCTGGCCTAAAAGGCATCCTCTGATCCCACTCTGTTGGACCTGTTGCACTACAAACCAAACAGTATCTGAATTACCAGATCTAGGGATCTAAACCTTACCTGCAACACGAAAAGGACATGTTGGAAAGACAAGTACGTGTCTCAAAGTACCCCTTACCCATGACAGCCTTCCCATCCATGGCAGAGTTATGTCAGTTTTCTTCCATAATGCAATTCAAGCATAATTTGGACCAGAGGATGGGGTATCGGAATTTTACTCCTGGTCTGGCAACCTGTCACTATAAGACAGCAGCAGTCTGTAAATGCTCAACCACCTATACTCATATATGACCTTTAAAATAACCCTAGTGTATCAAAACTTGTCAGATACATTTGAGAAGCATGACCAGACTTAAAAAGGCCACCTGGGGTCGTTAGCCTGCTAATCGTCTATGAACTTAAGCAAGGACTTTGGTGCTGCAAGAAAGGAGTTGGACAATGCCATCTCTGGCACTTTCTTGTCCTGACAAAGCCAGGTGAGAAGACCCTACCCTCAAAGCCATGGTGGGCCAGGAGGGGACAGTCTCCTGTGCTACATGCCCATCCCAGAGGTCCCCAATCTCCCTCTCTGGGAAGTATACCAAAGTTAAAGGAGGTGAGGCTGGTATTTTGATTTGAGACATTACCATTTGGATAACAGTACCCACCACAACCCAAGGTGCCAAGGATAAAGAGTGGAAGGTGGGACAGAACCTAGACTGCAACAGTGAATGCACTCAAACATCTACATTTATGGCAAGTTCCTAACACATATTTACTATGTTCAACATACTATTCACTACTGCTGTCATTTCTTCTTGCGAAGATTTATTTAATTTTCTTTAAACTGTGGTAGAACATTGGTCTTTTTGGACTGTGTGGTGGCTAGGTCAGTAAGCCTTGCAGAACAGTCAAAGCAAAGCCTACCATAACAATAATGACACCCCCCCCCCCCAAGACTGTACTGTCTTGAGAATGTATGCATTAATGACAGATTGGCTGCTTCTAGGACAGTCAGAGTGATAATCCCTCTGAGAAACACGGTGGTGGCTGCAGTGGCTCTAACTAAATGAGCTTTTACAAGCTCAGGAATATGGTTACCATGGGTTTATTAGCAATAACAAATTTGTAAAGAGTTTCACTGTTTTCCACTCCTTGCTCTTTAACAAAGGAAAAAACAGATGGTCTGTCTTTTTGAACTCTCACATTTTACGCCTGTAACCTCAACTGTCTATCTCCCTTTTTTGTGTGGTGCGGAAAAAAGGTAAAATTAATGGCTTGACTGTAGGCCAAGGCTAACAACTTTAGGCATAACAAAGGGATATCATATGATGGAAAACTAAAGTATTTCAGCACTTAGATGCATACTGCTACTGCATATTTATGACAACATTGAATTCTATTGGTGTATGAATGAATTCTTATATTTTTATTGGCTGTTGATCTCATTCTAGAACCAATATAATATGTAAAAGATGCTGTCTTTTGATTGTCTGTTCAGTTAATGTCTAGTAACATGGATTGGTTAACTGTCTTTTTGAATTTCTATAAAAGAAGATGGTTTAATAGGTTCTGTAATAGTCTGAAGAAGCGGTATTTTGTTGCTGCGAAAGCGCTAACCTTTTTATTTTTTACATCAATAAATCTATGCATGGTGTTTAGCCGTGGTAGTCGGAGCCTGGAATTCTTTTTCTTTGTTTCAGCACATTGCAGACGCAAGTGTCTAATAATGCAGGTGAAAGCCACCAAGAACAGCAACTTAAAAAAAAACTGCAGGGGTGAAAAAGCAGCTGCCTCACAAAAACTGAACCTTGCCCTCATATGAGACACATTTGTGCCACATTTAAATCTTGGTGTCTAATTAGGTACCAGAGGAAGAATATTTCCTAGCATCCATAAGGTTTAGCATGTTCTCAGAGGACATACCTAGCTAGAATTAATATGAATTCATCCAAGCTGTTAACTGTAGTATGTCCAGGCTAAGGTATAGAAAGAATCCTTTAATTCTGAGTAAAACGTTCAAACCACTGATAACACATTCTACTTCTCCATTGCTAAGCTGTGTAGGAGAGACAAAACAAGGGTTACCTTAGCCAAAAGAGCACTACTACACTAGACTTCTGTCTCTCTGCTTTGATTTTTACTAATGCCACCATAGGAATTCAAGGGTACAGCAGGAACAGACCAAATAAAATGACCTGTCCCATTTGAGAGAGAATGCATCCATCTTCCAGGCTCCTGAAGGCTGTTCTGCAGCAGAACATCGACAGCCGTCAGCTTGGAGGAAAGGCAGAAAGGTCTTTTACTGGCAAACCCCACATTCAGTTAAGATCTAGAAAGACATCCCTGTCCAACATATATTCACAAGGGTCTATTTGACATCTACACATAATCACAACACGTTTTCTTGGGAAGGAATGTAGACTGCTTTCAGAGTCCTGTCTACTCCTTGGGCTATCTCTTATGCTGTACAGCCAAGTTAGCATAGTACATATGAGTGGGTCCATCCTTGTTTGTTGACACAGCATACCACCACTGTTTTGTCTGTTTGGATTTAGAAAATCCCTTTTTCTAAAACACACTGATGGGTTGCAATACAAGAATGACAGGAATAATTTCTTTTGCATGTTATGTTTCTTCAAGTTTTGGTCTCTGAAGTGTGCCCACAAAGACCACCAAGGCTAGATCTGTGAAATCTGTTGAGAAGGTGATGATGCACTCTGCTACTCTGAATTACAATACTAGAATAAGATGCAGATGTCCTATCATGAGATCTCTTTCCTGATGTTTGTGTCTGCTTCCAGTGCTTCTGAGTGTTACCCCCAGCTGTTCCTGAGGTACCAGTGCAGCTTCCTCATGTAAATGTGTTCCAGTGGCACAATAAGGATACAGGAAGCCAAGTAGCCCAGCACTCTGATTAACTCCTGGCTAATATCACATGCTGATATAGGATATTCCGGAGATGTAGTTTCACAGAAATAACCTTCCCTTATGGAAGGACAGCTCTCTGCAAGACCATGCTCATGTGCTCCCTGAAAAAAACAGGCTCTTTATGGGGGTGAGGTTGGACTTTCTCGGTACTAATCACTAACTTTGCTACTGTCAGTGAAGACAGAAGTCGATCATCAAGGTAAGAGAGCAGCCTGATCAATTACAGTTACTGGTTCTCTGTAACAATGATAAACACTGTGGGGATGGA
The DNA here is from genome assembly GCF_019279795.1 of Protopterus annectens. Taxonomy (NCBI): domain Eukaryota; kingdom Metazoa; phylum Chordata; order Ceratodontiformes; family Protopteridae; genus Protopterus; species Protopterus annectens. Next base: position 1,034,200,589 of record NC_056725.1, read on the forward strand.
GGAGAAAATACAGTTTTGTACCTACCATAAATGTAGATGTTCGAGCGCCAATACAGCTGCAGTCATAACAGATGGGTTCTCCTGCCGTCAGGCGGGTCCTCGGTCGGCCGAATTCCAAAGTCTAGGTCCGGCGTCGGTTGTCGTCGCTTTCTTTCCTGACGTCAGTGCGACAGGGGTATACAAGACACGCCGACGCCATTTTCTTCAGTCTTTCTTGCCCCAGATGTCAGGTGCCCCCAGAAGGAAGGCAAAATATATAAAAAAATATATATAGAAATATATATAATATATAACCATGCATTGCAATATAATCAAAAACCAGTAGTTGCAAGCAAATACACCATAGAAGGATAACCCAATCAAGTTGTGAGATGAGGAGTTAGCCACTAGGTCTGTACCCAGAGGGGAAGGAGGGAGGGAAACCTGGACTGCAGCTGTATTAGCACTCGAACATCTACATTTATGGTAGGTACAAAACTGTACTATGTTCATCGTGCATACAGCTGCAGTCATAACAGATGGGTAGAATCCCAGAGCTACGCACAGGGTGGTAGGCACTAGATGGAACTGGGAGGAGCCAGAATGCCCTGCAACACAGCAGTGGCAAAGCCTGCTCTAGTTTTGGAGTATAAAGGTAGGTGGTAGTGTTTAGTGAAGGTATGCACAGAACTCCAAGTGGCTGCCTCCAAAATATCTTTGGTAGGGACTCCTCTGAGGAAGGCTGCAGAGGTAGCTGTGGCCCTTGTGGAGTGAGGCCTGATGCCTGCAGGTACAGATTTACCATGAAAGGAGTAACAAAACCGTATGCAGTGGCCTATCCATTTTGAAATAGTCTGTTTGGAAATTGGCTTCCCTTGAGCTCCTACAGCATAGGACACAAAGAGTTGTTCTAATTTCCTGAAAGGCTTTGTTCTGTCCAAATAGTAACGTAGCTGTCTATGGATGTCTAAGGAATGTAGCAGCCCTTCCCCTTTGTTTTGAGGATTGGGGTAAAAGGTAGGTAAGTGTATGGCCTGATTTAAAGCTACCCTGGATACTACCTTAGGCATAAATGACGGGTTGGTTCGTAGGGAAACCCTGTCCTGATGGAAGATGAGAAAGGGCTGCACAGCCATGAGGGCTTGTAGTTCCGAAACCCTACGAGCTGAGGTAATGGCCAGAAGGAAAGCTGTTTTCCAGGACAAATATTGCAAATCTGTTGAGGCAGCTGGTTCAAAGGGAGGCAATGTTAATTTTTCTAGAATGTAATTAAGATCCCAGGCTGGTATTGGTTGTTTCCTTGGAGGTCTTATATTCTTAGCCCCTCTGAGGAACTGTCTTAAGAGTGGGTGGGAGAATAATGGTGGATCAGTGTTGTATTCAGCAGAAATGGCTGAGGCATGGATTTTGATGGAGGAAAATGAAAGTCCACTGTTCAACAGCTCAGCTAGATACTGTAATATCTGAGGTAAATTCAGTTTTCTAGGATCCTGGCCTTTTTCTCATTCCAAGTGCAAAACCGTTTCCATTTTGCGGAGTAAGCCTTTCTAGTAGATGGCCTTCTGGCCTCCAAAATGACATCCTGCACCTCCTTGGAGAGTAGGGTCTGTTGTGGTGTTAAGGAATTTTCCATGCAGCCAGATTGAGTGTTTTCAGCTGACTGTGAAGAGTTTTGTAGCTGTGCTGAGTCAGTAGAAGAGGCATTAGAGGTAGGGTCCAGGGAGGAGAATGTGTTAGGCTCCTCAGGAGTGGGTACCACTGTTGTCTTGGCCAGTCTGGAGCGATCAGTATCATCTTCGGTCTGTCTGCTCTTGCTTTCAAGAGCACATTGGGCAGAAGAGGCAAAGGTGGGAAGGCGTAAACTGTCCGTGCTGCCCAACTGAAAGAAAGGGCGTCCACTCTCCAGGCCTTTGAATGGAATGTCCTTGAGCAGAATTTTGTCAATTGATGATTCCTGTGGGAGGCAAAGAGATCTATGTCTGGCCTTCCCCACGCTTGGATTATCTTTGTAAACACTTGAGGATGCAACTTCCATTCGTGCGGGTCTGTCATATTTCTGCTTAGATTGTCTGCCAGCGTGTTTTCCAAACCTGGCAGGTACTGTGCTTGAAGTTCGATTTGCCATTCCAGAGCCAAGTTCCAAAGTGACATGGCCAGCCTGCACAGGGGTATGAATGTGTTCCTCCTTGTTTGTTTATGTACCACATTACTGTGGTGTTGTCTGTTCTTATCAATAATTGCCCTGGATGCAGGAGGTCCTTGAAAGCTGTAATTGCATTTATCACTGCTAGCATTTCCTTTTGATTGATGTGAAGGTGCTTTTCCTTTTGGGACCATTTGCCCTGAATGCACCTGTCTGTCATGTGTGCCCCCCAGGCGTAGTCTGAAGCGTCTGTTGTGATGACTTGATTTGCTTGAGGCTTGCAGAATGGTAGACCTGTGTTTGTTTGGCATGCTTGGGCCCACCATAGAAATTCCTTTTGCAAACATGGGATTAGTGGTATTATTGTTTCCAAACTGTGGCTGTGTTGAGACCATAGTTTTTTTAGGTACCATTGAAGTTTTCTCATATGCAACTTTGCACATGGGATTAGAAGAATGCAAGATGCCATGAAGCCCAGAGCCTGCAGGATTTTCCTTGCAGTTAGCCTGGTACAATTTGCTAGTATTTTGAAGTACTGAGTTAGTTGCCCCTGTTTTTCCTGGCGTAAGATAGGCCATCTGGGTGTTTGTGTCCAAGTTGGCACCCAGGAAAATTATTTTCTGAGATGGTGTTAGCCTGGATTTCTCTTTGTTGACTGTGTATCCCAGAGAATTCAATAACTGTGTTACATAAGCCAGATGCTCCAGAAGCATGTGTTTGCTGTCCGCTTGGATCAGGCAATCGTCCAAATAAGGGTAAATTTGTATCCCTTGAAGTCTGCAGTAGGCAATTACTGATGCCAGGCATTTCATGAATACTCTGGACGCAGTAGATAAGCCAAAGGACAATGCAGAGAATTGATAGTGGATTGAACCTGCAAGAAATCTGAGGTATCTTCTGCAGTTTTGTCTGATTGGGACATGCAGGTATGCCTCCTTGAGGTCCAATGTTACCAGCCAAGACTCCTTGCCCAGCATGGGAAGAAGCTGCTGTAAGGTGAGCATCTTGAATTTTGGTACGAGTAGAAATGTGTTTAGGATGGATAAGTCCAAAATGGGTCTCCAATCGGTTCCCTTCCTTGGTACCAGGAATAGTCTGGAATAAAAACCTTGACCTTGTTCGTGAGTAGGCACCTCTTGAATAGCTTTCATGTCCATGAGCTTTGAAATTTGTATTTGAGCCTCTGCCCTTTGATTGTGTGGCAGGTTCGGCATGCCTCTCATTTTTGGAAGTGTGTGAAAATGAAATCTGTAGCCTCTGTTTATAATGTCCAGGATCCATTTGTCTGTTGTGATAATATGCCAATTTTTGAAAATAATGTCAGTTTTCCTCCCAAGGGTGCTGCCAGCTGAGACTTGCTTGGCATGCAAAGGGGAAAGTCATTGGGTTTGTTTCCTGTATTGTTGTGCACCGTCTTCGCCACCTCTTGGTGCTGGAGTTTGCCATTGTCTGCCTCTATATGATCCTTGAGATTGTCCTCTGCCCCCTGTGCGCCTGTATCTACCTCTTTGGGGCTTGTCCGTGGCTGGACAGGACCAGTTTTTGAAGGCCAATTTCTGCTAAAACGTGGTGGTTGTACCTGTAGAAAGGCTTTGACAGTTTGCATAGATTTAGCTTTTTCTTCCATTTTCCGTACTATCTCCTCAGCATTAGTACCAAATAATACATCCTTTTGTAAAGGAGCATCTAGTAGTTTAGCTTTAACATGATCAGGCAAGGTTTGTTCCCTAAGCCAGGCATGTCTACGAATGACTGATCCTGTAACAGCAGCTCTACTTGAGGCCTCTAGAGCATCATAGCCACATTGTAATGTGTGTTTACCCACTTGTTCTGCACTATGCATCATATCCTGCAACTCCTTCAAATCTGGTTGTTCAGGTTGTGACATTTTATTCCTTAATTGTGATAACAGAAACTGCTGATATTTAAGCATATGGAACTGACAATTTAAGGCCCTCATGGCTAGGGTGGCCGAGGTATATACCTTTTTTCCCCACCTTTCTAAGGATCTAGACTCTCTTTCAGAAGGTAATGGGTTCTTAGCAGTAGAGGCCTTCATTCCCTTGGGGCCTTGAGAAATGGTTTCAGGGTCAGCATTATGGCTTTTGTAAAGAAATTGGTGTGAGTTAGGAACTTTGTAATACCTATCAGGTTTGACTGGGGCAGGAGGCAGGGAATCCGGATTAAGGCAAGCCTCCGAGTAAACATCATCAAGTATGTCCAGGACAGGAGGTATCGCCAGAGGTCTGTGCTGAGGTAGCAAAAGAAATTCCCTAAGTCTTTTCTTGGAATCTGAAAAATCTTGGCCTTCCCAATGGAAGTGTTCCCTCAAGGTATGCAAGGTTTCCCCGAAAGAAAAATCCTCTGGGGGAGATACAGAAGGAATGGACTGCTCTGCATCAGAATCTTCAAAGGGAGAGTACGAGTGCTCCTCTTCGTCAGAATGTTCTGAAATAATGGAGCCCTGGTCAGAAGAGGGAGAATCTTCCTCCACTCTGGGTCTCTTGTCCGGAGGGTTGGGAACCCCTGATAAGAGTAATTAAATCCTCAGCCATTTTGAGCATCTGCTTTTTAGGCATGGGGCCTGGAGATGGGCCCTGTGCAACAGGCCTCTTGGGATGCATGGCTGATTTGGACTTAGTAAAGGCCTTTATGGAAAAGGAAGATGAGGGTCTGAAGACACCATGGGTGGAAGTGGACCTGTCCACATTAAGAGGCTCAACACTCACAGTGGCTTTGGTAGCTGTAGTCAGGGTATGGGCCGAGGTACCTGCGGTCTCGGTTACAGAAGACACCGCCAGAGAAGTGTCGTCGGTAGTCAGAGGCTGTGTAGGCGCCTCGCTGAGAACCGGACCATGTGTAGCCGGTTTTGGCGTGGTGTCAGTGGAGGCCGCGGACCTCGCGTGTCGGTCTTTGTCCTTGCGTTTTTTGGACAAAACGGTAGTCGAAGTCTCCGACGACATTTTATAATCAAAAGCTTTACCAAAAAAGTGCTGGGCGAACTCCGCCCGACGCTTAATAGTGCGTTTACTGAAAGTAGCACAAAAGCGACAGCCCGAGACGTCGTGATCTGGGCCTAAACAAGGTATACAGAGGGAATGGAAATCCTTATGCGGTATTTGCTTCCCACAAGAAATACAATTGTTAACTTTGTCTGACATCGGTCTGAGGCAAGAAAAGTTTCCCCAACGGGGTACTTAGCTTTAAAGAAGACTTCGGTTTCCAAATTTTCGTAATTTCAGGAGCTGGCCGACCGGCACTTGCGAAAGTACAGTTTTGTACCTACCATAAATGTAGATGTCCGAGAGGAATGCATCTGCAGTCCTTACAAATGGGTAGTCCTGTCGTCAGGCAGCCCTTCGGTCGGCCGGATTCCAAAGTCTGGGTCTGGCTTCGGCTGGTGTCGCACTTCACCCGACGTCATAGCTGCAGTTTTTCGGGTATAAAGGCATCAGCCGACGCCATCTTCCTCAGTGTTTCTTGCCCCAGATGCCAGGTGCCCTCTTTGATGGCTAAATTTGGAGAAATGCCAATGTTTCCAAATAGTAGAGAGCAAACACATAAAATAAGCATGTATGTACATATATACAAACAAATATACCATAATAGATCCCCCCCAAGCTAGCTGAAGGATGGCAAATACCCTAGAAGTACCACAGAGGGGAAGGTGGGTGGGTAATCCTGACTGCAGATGCATTCCTCTCGGACATCTACATTTATGGTAGGTACGGACATCTACATTTATGGTAGGTACAAAACTGCACTATGTCCTTCAAGGATGCATCTGCAGTCCTTACAAATGGGTAGAATACCATAGCTAAACTAGGGGAGGAGGAAAAAAGTAGAGATTATGGTGTAGTTAGGATCCCTTGCAAAACAGCAGTGGCAAAACCTGCTCGGGATCTAGAGTATAAAGGTAAATTGTAATGCCTGGCAAATGTATGCACGGAGGTCCAAGTAGCAGCCTCTATAATGTCCTTGGTAGCCACTCCTCGTAAGAAAGCAGTGGTAGTGGCTGTAGCCCTTGTGGAGTGAGGCCTGATGTTCTCTGGAGTTTTCTTTCCATGGTAGGAGTAACAAAATCTAATGCAATTTCCTATCCATTTGGAGATTGTCTGTTTTGAAATAGGTTTTCCTTCCTTTCCTGTTGCATATGCTACCAGAAGCTGGTCAGTTTTTCTATTGGACTTGGTCCTGTCCAGGTAGTAGCGTAATTGTCTATGTACATCCAAGGTATGCAACAGTCTTTCTCCCCTGTTCTGTGGGTTGGGGAAGAATGTAGGTAGGTGGATAGCCTGATTTAAAGACACTCTGGATACCACCTTAGGCATAAATGTGGGATTTGTTCTCATGGACACTCTATCTTGATGGAAGATCAGGAAGGGTTGCACTGCCATTAATGCCTGTAGTTCAGAGACCCTTCTTGCTGAGGTGATTGCCAGTAGGAAAGCAGTCTTCCAGGATAAGTATTGTAATTCTGCTGTTGCTGCTGGTTCGAAAGGGGGAAGTGTCAATTTTTCTAACACAAAGTTCAAGTCCCATGCTGGCAATGGTGGTTTCCTGGGAGGTTTTACATTTTTAATTCCTCTCAGAAACTGTCTGAGCAGAGGATGAGAGAAGACAGGAGGATCCAAGCTGTATTCTGGTGAAATAGCTGATGCATGTATCTTGATGGAAGAATAGGACAGGCCTGCATGGAAGAGCTCTGCCAAGTACTCCAGAATGTTGGCTATGTTTACTAGCGCCACATCTTCTTTTGCAGTACTCCAAATGAGATATCTTTTCCATTTTGCTGCATAATTCTTTCTTGTTGAAGGTCTACGAGCCTCAAGGATTATGTCTTTAACCCTTTGGGATAAATCTGGGTTAATTGTCCTTATGTAATGTTCCAGGCAGTTAGCTGCAGAGTTTTCAGGTTTGGATGCAGGATGCTGTAGTTCTGTGTTAACAGCAATGGGATCAGGGGCAGTGTCCATATTTGTTCCCGAGACATGCTCCTCAGCAATGGGTACCAATGTTGTCTTGGCCAGTCTGGAGCTATCAGAATGATCCTTGGACGTTCCTCTTTGATCTTCAAAAGCACCTTGTGCATCAAAGGAAGTGGTGGGAATGCATAAGCTGTCAGGTTTTTCCAACTGAAAGATAGGGAGTCCACTTTCCAAGCAAGTGGGTGGTACGTCCTTGTGCAGAATTTCTTTAGCTGGTGATTGAGTGGGGATGCAAATAAGTCTATTTGTGGTAATCCCCATTCTCTTGTGATGGCTTTGAAGATGTCCGGATGCAGCATCCATTCGTGGGCATCTGTGGTAGTTCTGCTTAAAATGTCTGCCAGAATGTTTTCTTTTCCCGGTACAAAAATTGCTTGTAACTGAATGTTGTAGCTCAGGGCCACATCCCATAGGTCCAGTGCCAGCCGGCATAGAGGATATGAATGTGTGCCTCCCCGTTTGTTGATGTACCACATAACTGTGGTGTTGTCCGTCCTTATCATCAACTGACCTTCTTGGAGAAATGGTCTGAATGACTGGATTGCCAATTTTACTGCCAGCATTTCCTTTAGATTTATGTGCAGGCGCAGCTGGTCTTGAGTCCATAAGCCTTGTATGCACTTGTCCAGCATGTGTGCCCCCCAACCGAGGTCTGAGGCATCTGTCGTGATGGTTTGGCTTGGTTGACTGTTGCAGAAGGGCAGTCCTTTGTTTGATTGACAGGCCTGAGCCCACCATAGGAACTCTTGTTTCAGGCATGGGATTATTGGAATTTTGGCTTCTAGGCTGTGCTTGTGTTGGGACCACAAATTCTTTAGGTACCACTGTAGCTTTCTCATATGCAGTCTGGCATGAGGGACCAGAATTATGCAGGATGCCATGAAGCCTAGGGCTTGCAGTACTTTTCTTGCAGTTAGATGGTTCTGCTTTGTTAATGCCAAGAAGTAGAGAGGTAGTTGCTCTTGCTTTTCTGCAGTTAGGAATGCCATTTGTTTTGATGTGTCCAGCTCTGCACCCAGAAAAGTTATTCTTTGGGATGGAGTCAGCCTTGACTTTTTTATATTGACTGTATATCCCAGGGCTTGCAGTAGGTAAATGACTCTTTGTAAGTCTTCTGTTAGTTTGCTTTTGTTGTCCGCTTGAATCAGGCAGTCGTCCAGGTAGGGATAAATTTGGATCCCTGAAGTCTGCAATGAGCAATTACTGATGCCAGGCATTTCGTGAACACTCTGGGCGCAGTAGATAAGCCAAAGGGCAATGCTGAGAATTGATAATGCTCTGATCCTGTAAGAAATCTGAGGTATCTTCTGCAAATTGGTCGTATGGGGACGTGCAGGTATGCCTCCTTGAGATCTAGAGTTACCAGCCAAGACTCCTTGCCCAGCATGGGAAGAAGCTGCTGTAGGGTCAGCATTTTGAATTTTGGAACAATGAGGAATGTGTTTAAAGTGGACAGGTCGAGAATAGGCCTCCATTTGTTCTCTTTTCTTGGTACCAGGAAGAGTCTGGAATAAAATCCCTTTCCTTGCTCCATAGATGGTACCTTTTCCACAGCTCTCATTCTTAATAATTGAGATATTTGCTTTAGAGCTTCTTCCCTTTGAGTAGGTGGTAGGTTTGGCATTCCTCTCTTTCCTGGTAGAGTATGGAAATGGAACCTGTAACCTTGGTCTATAGTTTGCAAAATCTATTTTTCCCTTGTGATGCAATGCCAGTTCTTTGAAAATAAAGTTAGCTTTCCGCCTAAGGGTGCTTCCAGTTGTTCCCTGGTAGGCGGTGTCACATTCAAGTCACTGTGATTGTGTTGTTGTAGTGGTGGTGGCTGCGTCCGTGCCTCGCTGGTTGTTACCTTGCCACTGGCGTCCCCTGTAGGCACCCCTGGATTACTTTCTGCCTCTTGAACGCCTATTCCTGCCTCTCTGTGTCTTAGAGGAGACTGGAAAGGACCAATTTTTGGAGGGCCAGTTCCTGCTAAACCTTGGAGGTTGAACCTGTAAGAAATCTTTAACTGTTTGTACAGATTTCGCCTTCTCTTCCATCTTCTTTAGTACCTGCTGTGCAGGGGAACCAAATAAATTGACCTTGTCCATGGGTGCATCCAAAAGCTTTGATTTGACATGGTCTGGTAATGCCTGTTCTTTCAACCATGCATGTCTCCTGATAACTGTGCCAGTCATGGCTGATCTAAAGGAAGCCTCCAGTGCATCATAGCCACATTTTAAAGAATGGTTACTAACCTGCTGTATGCTATGTACCATTTCCTGAACATATTTTTTATCTAAAGATTCTTCAGAGGACAGCTTTTTAGTTAACTGGTCAAGCATAAACTCTTGATATTGAATCATGTGAAATTGGCAGTTCAAAGCTCTAGCTGACAAAGTAGCAGAAGTGCAAACTTTTTTACCCCATCTCTCTAAGGATCTGGATTCCCTTTCAGAAGGGAGGGGGTTTTTAGCAGATGTAGTTGCTACAGCTTTAGGACCCTGGGAGATAGTCTCTGGATCTGCAAAGGGAGCCTTGTATAAATGGTGATGAGTGTCCGGGACCCTGTAGAACCTATCGGGCTTAGCAGGGGCCGGAGGTAATGAATCAGGAGCAGTGCAAGCATCATTAAATGCATCATCTACAACAGAAAGAACTGGTGGTATAGCTAAAGGCCTATGCTGTGGTAAATGTAGAAAGGTTCTAAGCCTTTTTCTGGAGTCTGAGAAATCTTGCCCCTGCCACTGAAATTGTTCCCTCATAGCATGCAAGGTTTCACCAAAGGAAAATTCCTCAGGTTTAGAGGCTGAAGGAATGGACTCTTCAGCATCAGAGTCTTTGTAAGGGGAATAAGGAGCCTCAGGAGGGTCTGTATGTTCTGAGTCATCAGAGGAGTCATCTGTGGATACTGGTTCAGGGGGCTCTGCTCTAGGCCTCTTCTCTGGAGGAGGATGAGAGGCCCTGTCTGGATGAGGTTGGGAGCCACGAATTAATGAAATGAGATCCTCAGCCAAAGAAAGCATATGGGAACTGGAGCTGGGCCTGTGAGAGGGGGGTTTAACAGGCACCGTTTTTGAAGCTTTAGCTGCTTTAGCCCTGGCAAAGGCCTTAATAGACATGGCTGCAGGAGGCCTAGCAGCTCCACGTGCAGGGGTTGAAATATCCAAGGGGATAGTGTCTGATAATTCCTGAGAAACCGCAACAGAAGGTTGGATTTCAGAAGCCGATTCCACCAGGCTAGAAGAGGCCTCGGTAGAAGGCAAGTTTTCGGCAGGGGGAAGAACCGCTTGCTCGGTTTCAGCCGAAACCGAGACACTCGTGGTTGGCTTAACCGTGGTTTCGGCCGAAACCGCGGACCGCGAGTGTCGGTCCTTTCCCCTGCGTTTTTTGGTAATTTGTGAAGTCGGAGGGTCCGACGGCATAATATAAGCAAATTCAGAGCCGAAAAAACTGTTCTGCAAATTCTGACCGACGTCTAAGCGTCCGTCGGTTAAAAGAAGCACAGGCTAGACAAGCTGCTACGACGTGGTCTGGGCCTAAACAAGGTAAGCAGTAAGAGTGGAAATCTTTAGGAGGTATTTGTTTCCCACAAGTTAAACAGTTATTCACTTTTTCTGACATCGGCTGAGGCAAGAAAGAGTCCCCAACGGGGTACTTAGCTTTTTAGAAGTCTTCGAAGTAGTATTCGGTATGAAATCTCTGGTTCTGACCGACCGGCACTTGCGAACAGCTTCTGCTTCGGGTGCCACGCGGCCAAGAAAGACTGGGGAAGATGGCGTCGGCTGATGCCTTTATACCCGAAAAACTGCAGCTATGACGTCGGGTGAAGTGCGACACCAGCCGAAGCCAGACCCAGACTTTGGAATCCGGCCGACCGAAGGGCTGCCTGACGACAGGACTACCCATTTGTAAGGACTGCAGATGCATCCTTGAAGGACATCTGCTTCTGCTTCGGGCACCGCGCGGCAAAAAAGACTGGGGAAAATGGCGTCGGCTGTGTCTTATATACCCCTGTCGCACTGACGTCAGGAAAGAAAGCGACGACAACCGACGCCGGACCTAGACTTTGGAATTCGGCCGACCGAGGACCCGCCTGATGGCAGGAGAACCCATCTGTTATGACTGCAGCTGTATGCACGATGAACATCCCAAAAGTGCTAATGATGACTGTCTCTTACCCAAAATATAGAAATCTTCCTGACTGGCTTGCAATCTTAATGTGGCCATGCACATCTTGGATGACCAAAAAGAACATCCAGTCTCCTCCTGATAAGTAAAGGAAGATGGATGCACAGTTACCACCCTAAATTCCAGAACTACATTTTGGAAGACAAACTGTTTAGATTTTTTTAGAACAAATATCAACCTAAGGCTCTCTGTTTTCTTGGGAAATAAAATTAACCTACAATAATGCACAGATCCTCTCTCTACCCTGGTGAGACTATTGGATGGAACATTTCTGAATGCATTTTAAAGACCCCCTTTTCCTTTCTGCTCTCTCTTGCTGGAATGGGGCATCTGGCAATGGAAATGTGTGTACTGGTGAGGTGTTGAAGGAAATAATGCAGCCTCTGGAATATTACTGTCCAAATTGACTTGTCCTATGTGATGGGCAGACATTAGGGTAAAGAGAGGGACACTCAACCCCTGATGGTCTCAACAGTGAGATAGTCAATCACGTACCTAGAGATCAGAATGCTTTTTATAGAGAGGACCACAGTAACACTAGCTTTGCTGAGAAATGTTGCACTTTAGGAAGTTACCAAGACCACGTTGGCTTCTCCCAGACTTCTGATTTCTTGGTTAATGTTGGCCCTGATTCCACCTTAATTGCTATGGATTCCTTTCCATCCTAGAAAAAGAGCACTGGGAGTGGGTTTGGAGCTTCGTTCCAACAGCTGTACGGGATTTCTCTTATTTTCATCATTGTTGATCTTCTCCTCAATCTTTGGTCTGAAGATGCCATCAAAGGGGGCATTAAGAAATTACACCTTAAAATTTTTAGCAAAGGCAGTACAGCACAGCCAGACATGATGATGGACAGATAAAACTACTGCCTGCTACCCTTGCTGCACAATCTGTGGAACAGTGTGCCATGCATATGGTGAAAGTTAGATATGGAAGAGTCAACACAAATTTCTCCGGCAACTTGGCTACAAGGTCAGCAAGATCCTGCTACAATTTCAGTACACGGGCTAAACAATTTAGCTCCTTAATGGAAAACAATAGGGATACACTTACTACCCAAAATGCCCAGTTCTCGGGACTCCTAATCATAGGTACAGACCAGAGAGCACCCTGGAGTAGGAATCTTCTTGAAGGCTAACAAAATCACTTTAGCCTCAAATGAAAAATTACAGTTCTTGAGATACCACAGGACCTTGTCTGGTCTCCTTTAAGGTGCCACAACATCAGGCTCTCTCAATCTCACTGAAGACAACAGCATCTATCTTGTAAACAGGCACAACCAAGGAAAACAGAAGAGAAGACTAGAAAGCCTGCTGCAAAATCATTTGTGGAGATAAGCTGGGTCTGTGGGCCATCCCTCATTTTATTCTGACCATTTCTTGAATCTCCTATTAGTTGTGGTCATCTAGGGGAAGGTGGGTAATTTCTACTTCAATGTCTATGTTTGGTAGGGGGGACTCTAATGATTATTTTTTTATTAAACATATGTTTCTTTTTTTTCCTTCAGAGCAAAAGGTTCCAAAGAGGAATAAGATGTACTCGAACTAGACACTCAGTACAGATCCTACATGTGGCCTGATGACCAAGAAGTTAAAGTGGCAGCCAGATGATGTCAGTCACCAGTCAGGACCATCCTAACTGTGGGGTGCTAACGGTGACATATGTAGAGCTGTCCAGAATACTGATGTGGAAGTTAACTGTGTGGAAAGATAGACACCCACCAGCAGCAATATCAATGCCTCTGATGTCAACTTACCCTGCAGTAATGCGCTGATACACGGTGCAACGAAAGGAGGTACTGCCAAGTACAGCTAGCTGGAATTTTGTAAACAATTATATGTCATTTGTGAATATCACATTGATTTATACAAGATGCTTGTGTTACAAATGTATTAGAACTGTGGGTCAAAAAAGATGCTGATGTTAAAAATGTATCAGAACTGCATGTCCTGTGTATATCAAACTGATTTATACAGACATTTGTGTTGAAAAGGTATTTGTAAGGTGCTTGTGTTTGAAATGCATGCACAGTGTGCCTTACTGGAGAGAACAGAAATATATATGTTTTAACAGAGGAAACTGGAGGGTTAACCTCAGTCCAGCAAATTTTAGAAAAATATCTGAAATTAAATCACTTTATAGGCTAGGCCATAAAGATGCTACCTCACAGGTTTTAATACAGCCAGAGACACAAAGTCTGTACTAGGAAGCTTTCTGTATTATCTTTGGGGTGAACTAATCACTACTCTGGAAGCATAGAGGCATGCAATTATTTTAGGACTTCTATCACCTGCCAAAGATCTGAGCAAAAGCCCTTGTGTGTGTATTTTTACGGATTCACTATACAATCTTGAAATACTGAAATATCGAATTTCAGTATTTCGAGACTGAATAGTCGAAAAACCACATACATGAAAACTACAGTCGCGACCATTCACACACACACACACACACACACACACACACACACACACACACACACACACACACACACACACACACACACAAAAAGTACAGTTTTGTACCTACCATAAATGTAGATGTTCGAGTGCTACTACAGCTGCAGTCATAACAGATGGGTTCTCCTGTCGTCAAGTGGGTCCTCAGTCGGCCGAATTCCAAAGTCTAGGTCCGGCGTCGGTTGTCGTCGCTTCTTCCCTGACGTCAGTGCGACAGGGGTATAAAAGAACCAGCCGACGCCATTTTCTTCAGTTTTTCTTGCCCCAGATGTCAGGTGCCCCAGAAGGAAGGCAATACATAAATTTTTGTAATAAAGCAATGCCATATAATCAAAATACAGTAGTGCAAGCAAATACACCATGAATGAATACCCCAATCAGGTTGTATGAGGAGGTGTTAGCCCATAGGCCTGTCCCAAGAGGGGAAGGAGGGAGGGAAACCTGGACTGCAGCTGTATTAGCACTCGAACATCTACATTTATGGTAGGTACAAAACTGTACTATGTTCATCGTTCATACAGCTGCAGTCATAACAGATGGGTAGAATCCCAAAGCTAAGAGAGGGGTGGTAGGCACTAGGTGGAACTCGGAGGAGCCAGGATGCCCTGCAAGACTGCAGTGGCAAAGCCTGCTCTAGTTTTGGAGTATAATGGTAGGTGGTAGTGTTTGGAGAAGGTATGTACAGAACTCCAAGTGGCTGCTTCCAAAATATCTTTGGTAGGAACTCCTCTGAGGAAGGCTGCAGAGGTAGCTGTGGCCCTTGTGGAGTGAGATCTGATACCTGTAGGAACAGTTTTTCCATGAAAAGAATAGCAAAAGCGTATGCAGTGGGCTATCCATTTTGAGATTGTCTGTTTTGAAATTGGCTTTCCTTGAGCTCCTACAGCATAGGACACAAAGAGCTGCTCTGATTTTCTGAAAGGCTTTGTTCTGTCCAGATAATAATGTAGTTGTCTGTGAATATCCAAGGAGTGTAGTAATCTCTCCCCATTGTTTTGAGGATTAGGATAGAAGGTAGGTAAATGTATGGCCTGATTCAAAGCTACCCTGGAAACCACTTTAGGCATAAAGGACGGGTTGGTTCGTAAGGAAACTCTGTCCTGATGGAAGACGATGAAAGGCTGCACAGCCATGAGAGCTTGTAGTTATGAAACTCTACGAGCTGAGGTAATTGCCAGAAGGAAAGCTGTTTTCCAGGACAAATATTGCAAATCTGATGAGGCAGCTGATTCAAATGGAGGCAAGGCCAGTTTTTCCAGAATGAAATTGAGATCCCAAGCAGGTATTGGTTGTTTTCTTGGGGGTCTTAGATTCTTAGCCCCTCTGAGGAACTGTCTTAAGAGAGGGTGAGAGAATAAGGGTGGATCAGTGCTGTATTCTGCAGAAATGGCTGAGGCATGGATTTTGATGGAGGAGAATGAAAGTCCACTACTTAGCAGCTCAGCTAAGTACTGCAGTATTTGAGGTAAATTCAGTTTTTCAGGATCCTGGCCCCTTTTCTCATTCCAGACACAAAACAGTTTCCATTTTGCGGAGTAAGCTTTTCTAGTTGACGGCCTTTTGGCCTCCAAAATGACATCCTGCACCTCCTTGGAGAGTAGGGTCTGTTGTGATGCTAAGGGATCTTCCATGCGGCTAGATTGAGTGTTTTTAGCTGGCTGTGAAGAGTTTTGAAGCTGTGCTGAGTCAGGAGAAGAGGCATTAGAGGCAGGGTCCATGGTGGGGAATGCGTCAGGCTCCTCAGGAGTGGGTACCAGTGTTGTCTTGGCCAGTCCGGAGCAATGAGGATCATCTTTGGTCTGTCTGCTCTGGTTTTCAATAGAACTTTGGGCAGCAGAGGAAGAGGTGGGAAGGCATAAACTGTCATTGATGTCCAACTGAAAGAGAGAGCATCCACTCTCCAGGCCTTTGAATGGAAAATCCTTGAGCAGAATTTTGTCAAATTGTGATTTTTGTGGGAGGCAAAGAGATCTATGTCTGGCCTTCCCCATGCTTGGATTATTTCTGTAAAAACTTCTGGATGCAACTTCCATTCGTGTGGATCTGTCATATTTCTGCTTAGGTTGTCTGCCAGCGTGTTTTCCTTGCCTGGCAAGTACTGTGCTTGTAGTTCGATTTGTAAGTCCATGGCCATGTTCCAAAGTGGCATGGCCAGTCTGCATAGGGGGTATGAATGTGTTCCTCCCTGTTTGTTTATGTACCACATAACTGTGGTGTTGTCCATTCTTATCAATAGCTGGCCTGGTTGCAGAAGGTCCTTGAAAGCTATAATAGCATTTATTACTGCTAGCATTTCCTTTTGATTGATGTGAAGGTGCTTTTCTTTTTGGGACCATTTGACCTGAATGCACCGATCTGTCATGTGCGCCCCCCAGACGTAGTCCAAGGCGTCTGTTGTGATGACTTGATTTGCTTGAGGCTTGCTGAATGGAAGACCTGTGTTTGTTTGGCATGCTTGAGCCCACCACAGAAATTCCTTTTGCAGACATGGAATTAGTGGTATTATTGTTTCCAAACTGTGGCTGTGTTGAGACCATATGTTTTTCAGGTACCATTGAAGTTTCCTCATATGCAGCTTTGCACATGGGATTAGTAAGATGCAAGATGCCATGAATCCCAGAGCCTGCAGGATTTTCCTTGCAGTCAGCCTGGTGCAATTTGCTAGTGCTCTGAAGTATTGAGTTAGTTGCCCCTGCTTCTCCAGCGTGAGGTAGGCCATCTGGGTGTTTGTGTCCAAGTTGGCACCCAGGAAAATTATCTTCCGAGAGGTTATTAGCCTTGATTTCTTTTTGTTGACTGTGTATCCCAGAGAGCTCAACAACATTATTACATAAGCCAGATGTTTCAGAAGAATGTGCTTGCCGTCCGCTTGGATCAGGCAGTCGTCCAAATAAGGGTATATTTGTATCCCTTGAAGTCTGCAGAAGGCAATTACTGATGCCAGGCATTTCGTGAATACTCTAGGCGCAGTAGATAAGCCAAAGGGCAATGCAGAGAATTGATAATGGGTTGAACCTGCAAGAAATCTGAGGTATCTTCTGCAATTTTGTCTGATTGGGACATGCAGGTATGCCTCCTTGAGGTCCAATGTTACCAGCCAAGACTCCTTGCCCAGCATGGGAAGAAGTTGCTGTAGAGTGAG
Organism: Protopterus annectens; assembly: GCF_019279795.1. Classification (NCBI taxonomy): domain Eukaryota; kingdom Metazoa; phylum Chordata; order Ceratodontiformes; family Protopteridae; genus Protopterus; species Protopterus annectens. Next base: position 1,034,217,470 of record NC_056725.1, read on the forward strand.
CATCTTGAATTTTGGTACGAGTAGAAATGTGTTTAGGATGGACAGGTCCAAAACAGGTCTCCAATCTTTTCCCTTCCTTGGTACCAGGAATAGCCTGGAATAAAAACCTTGACCTTGTTCGTGCGTAGGTACCTCTTGAATAGCTTTCATGTCTATGAGCTCTGTAATTTGCCTTTGTGCCTCTGCCCTTTGATTGTGTGGCAGGTTTAGCATGACTCTCATGTTTGGAAGGGTGTGAAAATGGAATCTGTAGCCTCTGTTTATAATGTCCAGGATCCATTTGTCTTTTGTGACAATATGCCAATTCTTTGAAAATAATGCCAGATTTCCTCCTAAGGGGGCTGCCATTTGAGTCTTGCTTGGCATGCAAAGGGGAAAGTCATTGGGCTTGCTTTCTGAATGATTGCGAGTTATCCTCACCACCTCTTTGTGTAGGAGCTTGCCATCGTCTGCCTCTAAAGGATCCTTGGGATTGTCCTCTGCCCCTCGGGCACCTGTATCTGCCTCTTTGGGGTCTGTCCGTGGCTGGAAAGGACCAATTTTTGGAAGGCCAATTTCTACTGAAACGTGGGGGTTGTACCTGTAGAAAATCTTTCACAGTTTGCATTGATTTAGCCTTTTCCTCCATTTTCCTTAATACCTCCTCAGCATTAGCACCAAATAAAACATCCTTTTGAAGAGGAGCATCTAGTAATTTAGCTTTGACATGATCAGGCAAGGTTTGTTCCTTGAGCCAGGCATGTCTACGTATGACTGATCCTGTAACAGCAGCTCTACATGAGGCCTCTAGAGCATCAAAACCACATTGTAAGGTATGCTTACCCACTTGTTCTGCACTATGCATCAAATCCTGCAACTCCTTCAAGTCTGGTTGTTCAGGTTGTGACATTTTACTTTTCAATTGTGATAACAAAAACTGTTGGTATTTTAGCATATGGAACTGACAGATTAAGGCCCTCATGGTTAAGGTAGCCGAGGTATATACCTTTTTCCCCCACCTTTCTAAGGATCTGGAATCTCTCTCGGAAGGCAATGGATTTTTAGCAGTGGAGGCCTTAATTCCCTTGGGGCCCTGTGAGATGGTTTCTGGGTCAGCAGCATGGCTTTTGTATAAAAATTGGTGTGAGTCAGGAAGCCTGTAGTACCTGTCCGGCTTAACTGGGGCTGGAGGCAGAGAGTCCGGGTTAAGGCAGGCCTCCGAGTAAACATCATCTAGGATGTCCAAGACAGGAGGTATAGCCAGAGGCCTGTGCTGAGGTAGTAAGAGAAATTCCCTAAGCCTTTTCTTGGAATCAGAATAATCTTGGCCTTCCCAGTGGAAGTGTTCCCTTAAAGTATGCAGAGTTTCCCCAAATGAGTAATCCTCTGGAGGGGATACAGAAGGAATGGACTCCTCCGCATCACAGTCTTCAAAAGGAGAGTAAGAATGTTCCTGATCATCAGAGTGCTCTGAAATAATGGAGCCCTGATCAGAGGAGGGGGATTCTTCCTCCACTCTGGGCCTTTTGTCCGGTGGGGGCTGAGAACCCCTGATAAGAGTAATTAAATCCTCAGCCATTTTAAGCATCTGCTTTTTAGGCATGGGGCCTGGAGATGGGCCCTGGGTAGCTTGTCTCAGAGTGCATGGCTGCTTTAGACTTAGTGAAAGCCTTGATGGAGAAAGAAGAAGAAGTAGGTCTGAAGACACCTTGAGTGGAGGTAGACCTGTCCACATTTTGAGGTTCAACGCCAAGAGTGGCTTCGGTATCTGTAGTCAGGGCGTGGGCCGAACAGCCTGCGACCTCGGGCACAGGAGACACCACCAATGTAGTGTCGTCGGTAGTCAGGGGCTGCGTAGGCACCTCGCTGAAAACCGGACCACGTGTAGTCGGCTTTAGCGTGGTGTCGGTAGAGGCCGCGGACCTCGTGTGTCGGTCCTTATCCTTGCGTTTTTTAGACAAAACTGGAGTCGGAGTATCCGACGACATAATATAGTTAAATGTTTTTCCAAAATAATGCTGGGCGATCTCCGCCCGACGCTTAATGGTGCGTTTGTTAAATGCAGCACAAAAGCGACAGACCGAGAAGTCGTGGTCTGGGCCTAAACAAGGTATACAGATGGAATGGAAATCCTTATGCGGTATTTGCTTCCCACAAGAAATACAATTATTAACTTTGTCTGACATCGGTCTGAGGCAAGAAAAGTTTCCCCAACGGGGTACTTAGCTTTCAGGAAGACTTCGGTTTCAAAATTTTCGTAATTTCAGGAGCTGGCCGACCGGCACTTGCGAACTGCTTCTGCTTCGGGCACCGCGCAGCAAGAAAGACTGAAGAAAATGGCGTTGGCTGGTTCTTTTATACCCCTGTCGCACTGACGTCAGGGAAGAAGCGACGACAACCGACACCGGACCTAGACTTTGGAATTCGGCCGACCAAGGACCCGCTTGACGCAGGAGAACCCATCTGTTATGACTGCAGCTGTATGCACGATGAACATCCAGGACATAATCGCACACACACACATACACCTACCTAACTAAACAAACATAACACACACAGACACACAACCTACCTATAAGCAGGGGGGAAAGCCCCCCTGCTCCACCCACACCCCCCCTACTTACATATTCTAACTCCGAGGTCACACTAAACACACAGACACACAAGAAACACCACCGCACACACTCACACACACTAAAATACCTACCCATTATCCTCAAACACGCAACACTTACCTGAAACCCCAGATAAATCCACAAACCGCACCACACATCACGAACGCGACACCACGATAGCGGCGGATTCGGCATGGTGTAGTTTCGGTTAACTGCACTTTCTACTATTCGGTCTCGACGTACTGAATTTCGACATTTCAGTACGTCGAGATTGTCTAGTGTATCCATTTTTACAGGTAGGTGGTAAATACTGCCAAGCTTCCAGGAAAAGATGACCAGAAATGTCATTCTGCAAGCTATCCCAGCGGTAATATTTTAGATATTATTTTGAGAGAAATTTGTTAGTGAGAGGGAGCATTCTGTATTCTGTCTTGGGCCTGACAAGAACCATTCACATCATCTGCCCTGCTCTACTACACAAGTTATTAGGGTTATAGTAACTCTCCTAGATACAGCCAGGAATATACTGAAGCTTATTTTAGATATCGTTTTTCTTTCTCTGAGCCTGTCCTGCAATGTTATTTTAAATATTTCCTGTGTTTTTTAATTCTGATGTCACTATGAATATATATTTAGTAATGTTTATTTTTTTTTTTTTAAATTATGATTAAATATATTTAAACCTTTCACTGTGGCTGATCTTTGTAGAGATATTTAAGTTTTGAGAGTGCCTGCATATTTACTTGGTGACACTGTGTGGGCCACTACCAACAGCCTTGCTCTTGGTCAAACTACCATTTGTATTAATATTACACAGTAAAACTGGACACCCTTTGTTAAAGGCCTTAAAGTAGTTGGTGAGGGGTTCTGGTGGCAGTGGTAACTACCTTATAGGCTGGGCAGAAGGGGGCATAGCTAGTAAAGGTTCACCATCAAAATTTCAAATGCTGTTATGCGAACTTGGATTGTCCAAGGGCAGACTTCCAAGTCACATAGGGGTGATTCAAAATATGTCGCACCTTCAACTCACTCGATATACTGATTGGAGATTGCACTACAGTGGGATCAGGAACTTTGCCCTTTTCCTTACTGTAGTGTGATCTTGGAGTTGTAATATACAAGTAGCAGAGGGTGTAGGGCTGCAGGGGGACTTGCCCCCTGCAAATCGTGTGTTGAATGTCACCGGATGTTCAGGCAAGTTCGAAAAATGTCAACAATTCAAATTTGAATTGTTGACATTTTTTATATTTCGTAATTTTGATTGGTCGATATTGTTGCTTTCGACAATGTTTTGCAAGTAAGTAATTACTCGTAGAAACGTTGACATTTTGATAGTAAACCTGTGCCAGCCTTTCCCAGGTGTGTGTGTGTGTGTGTGTGTGTGTGTGTGTATGTGTGTGTCTGTAAAACAAATCTCCAAGAGTGTGTGTGTCAGCTACATGGGCACGGACACGAAAGCACTGTTTGGACAGAGAGTGTGTTGAAGGACTTGGCTTGGACCTCTGGCTACGGACTCAACTCTATAGCTGTGCCAGTTGGAAGTCTTACTGGGGAGAAAGTCCCGGACTGACCGTGGTCTCTGTGTGCTCTTAAGGGAAACTGCACTTGATGCAGAAAGTTGCATCTGTAAATAGTGTGTGTGTACCTGTTATCCTTCCAGTGAATGTTGCCCACAGGTGATAGTGGTGAGGATTGACGCTCCCTAGTGTGTGTGTACTTGTTATCCTTCCAGTGAATGTTGCCCACAGGTGATAGTGGTGAGGATTGACGCTCCTTGATTACTGGTCCAGTGTGGGTCGTCACGTCAACAGCCCCCCCCCCCAAAAAAAGATTCATACAAAAACAAAAGCCTAGCAAAAAAAAGTGTTAAAGCCTGAAGGCTCAAAAGCCAAAACCTTGGAGATCCAGAACAGTGGAAAGGGCTTCAGCACCAATACTTGACCCAAAGGCTGAGTCCTGAATCCTAGAGCCTGAAATCCCCCCCCCCCATATGCTTATAGCAATGGTGTCAATGCCATCAATGTCAACAGTATCATCAATGTAGAAGGCATCAATGTGATGCGTTTTAGTCCTGAAAGAAACTGTAAGCAAATGTTGATAGCACATCAAACACCAGAGTGTAAATTTATTACTTATAAAATAAACCCATGTCTTCTCTATAGATCAGCTGACAACACAAAAAAACACTAAAATGCCACATACATTTATAAAAAAATAAAATTTTCAAGTCTACATAAATTATTCAAAAAAAAATTTGCTGCTCTCATTCTGTATGTTTAAGAGCAACTTCCAGTGCAGTTCCTTACATTCTAATATATCCTCCCAACAACCTCCCCTGCATGAAATTGTAACTCTGTCAACCACCCAAAAATAGAAGTTATGTGTTACCACGTCGTTCCATGTGTGTGGAGTGTCTCTTTGTTGTTACATGGCCTGGTTGACGCCGATCGACGGGTTCGCGTCGGCTGCAAGCTCTGCATCGAGAAGAGAGGAAGAGCACTCGACATATACCCACAAATCCCTCTGCCTTTTTACTCAGATCAGATTTGCAAAACAACAAAACTAATCTATATAAAAAAGCACATACATGTCATACACACATACAGAAGCATATATATGTGTATACCAACTATACTATGTACACAGAATAACAGCAGTAAAATAAAAATGCCAGCAAAAACAAGCTTCTGGCCTAAAGGTGGGAGGTGGGATATGGACTGTAAGGGAGGTGTACACGGCAACAAAGGGCAGATGAAAGTAAGGTATCAACTTATGTATGTGATGGTGTTCAATCTTTCTTGCACAAAATATCGCTTTACCTGGAATAGCCTACCCTAGGCTGATTGATTCCTTGATCCTTAGGACGTTTGAGGAGGATCGAACCAAAGGTTAAACAAACCAAAGGTTGCCTCTAAATAGATAATGAGTCACAATGTAGAGAGAAAGCGATGTATAGCAGCAGGACCATAGCACCAGAGGTAGGCAGCATCCAGAGGTAGGCTTAGCTGCTGAGCCGCCTTTTTAGTTTTGTGTAAAGGGGTTGATTCCTTTGGGTTTGTGTAAAAGGGGTTGGATCTGGCATTATCGTAGACATAGATTATACAACTGCAAGTCCATTTAGCTAGAGTGTGGAGTGAGTCCTGGTTGTCCTTCAAGGCTATCAGCAAGAAAGTGTTCTATTTGTTGATCTTGCTTCCTGTGTGATCTTTTAATTATCCAAATAAAAAGGAAGGATTTGCTGTTAACATCTAATCCATTTGTTGGCAAGTTTTTTATCGTCCTGAGTTTTTGAAGAAAGTGGGTAATTCAATGGGATTAGAGATATTGGGGTTTGAACATACTTTTAGGGAGGCCAGATCTGATCAATCTGCTTGATGGAGAGAATCCCTTGAAAGAGTAACAGCAGTGCTTCCGCATTTAATATTCACCAGAACACTGTTTTCCAGAAGGAAAAGCTACTAGAAAGAGAAAAAAGAAGGACAAGGGGTTAATGGGCAAGAAGAGGCATAAGGTTTAGCAACATTAATTCTGCTCAGCAAATGTTTAGAGATCCGTTGATGAAAGGAGATGTGAACGGGTGGAAAAATATGAAAAACTCGCCCAGGCAAGGCTTTTACAAAGTTCTGCTCCACATAAGCCACTTGGTTAGCATTGCTTGTTTAAGAAACAGAGAATGGAGAGTCTGTGAAATGAAATAAGTATAGTAAGAACTCTAAGATAAGGATAAAAGTGTTAAGAACTCTAATACATTATTCAAAGGAGCCCAGTTGGATCCACAGGTGTGCCTTTTGCCTGTGAATACAAAACCGTTTCATTAAGGGAAAAGAAATTCAGACCCAGAAGCTTTATGCGAAGCCACTAATATATCCCTGACCGTTGGGTGAATGGGAGCATCTTGGCTGGTTATAAATTGACAGGCCAAGGAAATAGATGGAGTGGACAGGAGTAAGAATAGAAACCCCTGGGCAGGAGTCAATAGATTCCCGAAGGCAGTGCACCAGGGAGAAGAAAACTGCATTTGGGATTAGGAATAGAACCAAATTTGGTGAGGCCAACTGTGGAGTTCCGGGATTTTGCGAGAGTTCCTAGGTTCCTGGCTTTCTGGAGAGTTTGCAGTCGTCCAGGGGAAATGGGGGGGATGCGTAAAAGGGCGGGGCTGGGTGACTACCAGTGCGTCTCTGGAGGAGACTGGAGGGTATGGAATTGGAGGTAGTGGGAATTGCATGGCCCCTGACGCTAAAATAGGAAGATAGTTGTCGCCCACCGCAGTTCATACGACTCCTGCACTGACTGTTTTAGAGACCACTGCAAGGTACTGTTAATTGTTTGCTCAGCCTGTCGGCTATGACGCCACATGACCCCGACACCTATATTATTGAGGTGCAGATTCCCCCCGCCTCTCTTTTATGCTGCATGGCCTCTGCATAGCTGATAGGGATCAGTTCCCCCCTCCCAGGACATGTTGACCACTGGACATGTTGTCCATCCCAACTGCAATCAATCCCCCTTCTTTAATAGAAGGGGAGCAAAGTGTTGCAACGCTTTCGAACACTGCTTCTCTTGACTTCCAAATGATGTGCAGAGCTTACTCCTGTCTGGTCCATTCACCCCTGACTGTCTGTCCCTCGACCTGGAGTGCCCCACGAATCCAGGGAAGCGCCTTCATGCACCGTAATGACTTTTTTGGCAGCACTTTGGGCCTCCCTGGAAAGGATCTACGTCGCAAGAGTTTAGTTTAGATCTGTCTTTGCCAGTCTTATTATGTTAATCTCGTGGTGTTAGAGGTATTTCGATGCCCGGTCAGAAGCAAACAGGGGTTCTATTGTAGGACCCTCATGGCTTCAACCATTTTCCTGATTGCAGTAAGCAGCTTTGACCCACTATTTCCTTGCACAGATACTAGTTTTGTGTTCAGTTTGAATTGGGAGAGTAGAAGATTTTAATGAGTTTGCAGTGATATTATCCTTTTTGGGGCTGTTCAGAATTTTTTGACGCAGGGAGACCCCTGCCCTATGATACAAGGATTTTAGACCACTTGAAGTAACAGGTTTCTCCGTAAAAGGTCGGAGATAATGTCAAACACACACAGTTGAAAGGAATAGTCTCTCATCTGCAGTAGTTGACGCCGGTGGTACTTCAAATAAGCCAGTCGTCCAGAGGTGAAACACCTGAATGAGCTGCACGCCTCAAGGAGACGGTACCACTGCCACTAAGATGAAGACCCTGGGGCTGCGGTCAGAAAGTTATAATGGGCTCGAATTGAAAGTGATCAGTTCAGTGGGAATCCCAGCATTTCTCTGGAAGCCCTGGCCATTTTGATGTTCTAGTGAGCACATCTAGGATTCGTTCTGCTGACATCCTGATGCCTGTAAGAATGGAAAGGCACGAGCCTCGACTATATTCAACCCTCGTCTTTCTTGACGAAAAAGATTGAACAAGCTTCCAATATCATATGCTACAATCTGTTGAATGTTTGTACAGGGCTTTAGTCAAAATACTGGTTTTAACGTCATACACATGTTCATAAATTTGCTGGCTTAGCGGTCTTTCCGTCTAGTCAATGTAGAATGCTTGACATGTTAGGCAGCTATGCCACTGTTTTACAATTACCTGCACCAGGGCATGGTACAGTTTTTGAGTATGACACTAGAAACATACAATCTGTCATGAATATACATGAATATATATCACAATATTTGCATGCCTCATATTTACATTTTCTTATCTTTATTACTATTAGCCTTAAGTTCATTTTGCTTATACTTCCCATACATGGGCTTCATACTCGGTCTGCTTTTAAATAAAGTGGACAGCTGCCAAATGTTTTGGCTGTCTCATCTAAAGCAATAATGCTTTTCCAGTTGTTTTTGCAAATATCCAAGATAATACTGTTACTCCTAGCTTATGTGCTAGGGATACAAAAGGGGTGTATGTAGGGGTGCTGGTTGCTCCTAAATATTACATGAATGGGAATGAAAAGTGGTTTTTAAATCTGAATACATGAAATACATTAAATCTTACAATTTTAGGCAGCACTGTTATGGTCAGGTGACCAAAACACATTTTCTTTGAATTCTTACAAATCCGTCTCCCCGCAGTGGTGGTGCTGCGGTAGGGTTGTCGCCTCACAGTAAGACTCTGTCAGGTTCGATTCTCAGCTAGAGCGTCTTCTGCGTGGAGACATGCGTGAATGGGCATACCTTCGTTGAAGGTTGTGCGTCAGGGCTGGTAACTCGGCACGTAAAAATCAACTACCAATCATTAGCAGACCGGAGTTCCGCTGTGGCGACCCCTAACCAGGAAAAGCGGAAAGACACAAACAAACATACAATACATCGTGAAATATTCATTTAAATATTACATTATATACATTAGTAGGTTTTGCTCAACACATATTTACATTTCTTCAGTAACCATTCAAATTGGCAGAAACATTATCTTAATGAGCAAATTATGAGATTATCTAGAATATTAGGCCAGGACAATGTTTTTGAAAATAAATTTAAAAAAACTAACACAGATGTTTACTGATACACATTATCAAAATTGCAAATGAGATAAGACCAGGTAAATTTACAGACTTTTTTGCCACTACTAACAAATGAGTGGTTTGTAATTTTGGATGCAAATATTTATTCATGTGATATATGTAAAAATGATTTTAATAAAGTTGTGGTTATTCCTAGCTTACATGCTTGCGCCACCAATGTTTTATTGGACAGTTTCAAAAAATAATTTAGATGAGATAACCAAAACATTTGGTGGTTGTCCACGTCTTGAATTTAAAAGAGGAATATGAAGTGTTAAAAGTATTATAAGCAAAATGAATTTGGTGAAAATAGTAATAACAATAAGAAAATGTCTAAATACGTAGCTTGCAAATATTGTAAATATATTAATGACAAACTGTATGTTTCTGTTGTGCCATACCCAAAAACCTGCTCTGATGCCCTGATGCATGCAAATTTTAAAGAGTGATGTATTTAGCTAGCTGCCTAACATATCAAGCATTCTACACAGACAAGACTGAAAGACAGTTACTAGAAAGAATTAACAAACCATGTATGACATTTAAAGTATTTTAACTAATGCCATATACAAATATTCAACAAACTGTAGCAAGTTTTTATGATTGATAAGAGTTACAATTTTACCAAGGGGAAGTTTTTTGGGAAGATGCATTACAGTATAAGGAACTGCAGTGGCAGTTGATAACTCAACTAACCACCCTGGGATTACTGGCAAGTTATCTATTAATAGTTTTTTTAAGCAGGAGTGTCAAAATGTTGCTTTTTTTAAAACTGCATAGATTTTTTTTAAACAAATGTGTGGTTGTTTTTTAGGTTTTAGTGATGTCTGCTGATCTATAGAGTCACGTGACTACATACGCTAACATATAACTTTAATGGATGGTTGGAGTTACCAGGTTCTGATGAAGTATTTTTAGATGAGAGCACTTAACCTGGATTGAATATAGTGTTGTAGATATGAGAAGACATGACGACTGCGTGCTTCTAAGTTTTGCAGTGATGTTGAGGACAGTTTTACTCTTCTGTCAACATAAACTCAAGACACCTGCAGGTTACCAAACACTCTTGTCAGTACTGGTGTAGACAAAGGGACTGATGAGGAGACATCAGTAAAGGAAGACAAGGAAGACACACCACTATCCTCCTGGAATACCGAGCTTTTATTTGAGCTCTTGACGGTGATGGCCACTACAAAGCAGTCACTTAAAGGGAGTTACTCGCATTCATGGTCTTTGGGAGGCCAAAGGTTCTTATCCAGTCTCTCTGGAATAGGTGTAACCATATCTGGTTCTTGCCAAGCTCTCTGCGCGGCCACTAAAACCATGCTCTCAGCAAAGGGAACAAACCCATTGGTAAGTGGGGTGGAGCAGAAAGCTTCTTGCAGAATCTGTTCCTCATATGAGACTGAATCAGTAAGCCACTATCCCCACTGATGCATTATCTCAAAGATCACCTCAAATTTAGGGTTGTCAGTGGGTGAAAGTTTGGATGCCTTCTCTTCTAGATCAGTATCCAGAGTGAAGGGCTTTATAGGGGAAGTCAAGATGTTTCCTTTTGTACATCCTCCTCTCAAGAGCACATACAGCGATACTTTGTCAATCGTGAGGAAATAGAATTTGCTCGATTAACTGCTGGCTTGTCACTGTGATAACTTTCCATTCCTCTCCTTCCTGGGGGGGGGGGGTAAAGACGGAAGAGCAAAAATCAAGAGGCAAGAAGAAAAGCAGAGAACTTTTATCACCAATAAAAATTTCCTCTCGATCCTCCAGGAGCGAAGGTTGGGGAAAGGAGGGTGGGATGCAAGAATGAAGGCGAGATTATGGACAACAAACACGGAACGTTATGGTGAGTACATAACTTCTTAATGTTATGCTGTCCCATCTTGCTGTCATTCTTGCTGGTTGGGACAGAGTCCCCAGCACTTTCTTTCTAGGGTGGCTCAAGGAATAAGCTATTCAGAACAGTGGAATCAAAGGAAGCCCTGTTCTGGGAGGCCACATTTACTTTGTACTGAGTGATGAAGTTATGAGGATTGACCCATGTGGCTGCAGCACAGATTAAGTCCAAAGGCAGCCTGGCCTGAAAGGCAGCTGAAGTTGACATAGCTTTTGTTGAGTGGCCTCTAATCTTTCCTGGCAGTTGTTTATGCTGGGAATTATATGCAAAGGTGATAGTGTCAGTAAGCCACTTTGACAAGGTAACTTTAGAAACTGTTGCACTTTCCTGTTATCTGAGAAGGAGATGAATAGTTGGTCATATTTTCTAAACTCCTCCATTCTATGCAAGCAGAAACGTAATTGCCTGTGAACATCCAATTGATGTAGTTTATATTCTACCCTGTTGCATAGTTTGGAAAGAAAACAGGCAAGTTAAAGGACTGATTCAAATTGGTCTCAGAACATACTTTGGGAAAGAATGAAGGATTCGTTCTAAGAAAAACCCTGCTGTTGTGAAAAACTAAATAGGGAGGGCGAATGGACAGGGCATGGAGCTCCAAAACCCTCCAAGCTGAAGTAATGGCTGTTAAAAAGATTGTCTTCCAGGTCAGAAATTTTAGTTTGCAAGAGGAGGCTGGTTCATATGGTGGGAGAATCAGCATAGTCAGTAGCAAATTGAGGTCCTAAGGAGGTGGAGGTTCCCTTATTGGAGGCCTTTGTAGAAAAGCACCTCTCAAGAAGGCTTTGCACAATCTGCGAGACATTATTTTTGATCCCATGTCTCTTATGTGGTAGTTAGATATGGCAGCTAGTTGTACTCTCACGGCAGCTGCTGCAGCACCTTCATTGAAAAGCTCTGCTAAGTTTAAAATTGCACTTACAGGGGCTGTGAAGGGGTCTATGTGATTCTTGGAAGCCCAACAAGAAAAACTTTTCCATTTGCTAGCATACAGTTCCCTAGTTGTTTTACGAGATGAAACCAGAATGTGTCGCACTGCAGGGGATATGTCTGGAAGCCTGACCAAGATTAGAAGTGGAGGAGCCACGCTGTCAGTTTGAGGATTTGAACAGAGGGATGGAGCACTCCAGACTGGTGAGTCAGATGATCTGGTACCGGGTCCAGAATCCACGGCTCCTCCCGGCGATGGGGCTATAGGAAGGTGAACCAGATCTGACAAGGCCAGTATGGAGCAATAAGAATTAACCTGCAACTCAATGATTTGGCTTTCTGTAGGACTTTGGGGATGAGTGGAAACAGAGCAAAGGCATAAAGAAGTCCCGGGGGCCAATCGTGAATGAGTGCATCCATTGGTGACTCCCACGGAGGAGGGATTAGGGCAAGGAAGCTGCTGCATTTGATGTTCATGGATGTGGCAAAGAGGTCGCAGCAAGGCTGGCCCCACTTGTGAAAAATTTGGCTTGCAACTTCCTGTTTCAGGGACCATCGTGAGGCATCAGAATTGCTCTGCTTAATTTGTCCTCTATCATGTTGGATTTCCCTGGAATATGCGCTGCAATCAGAAAACATTGAGAAGAAATTGCCTATTGTCATACTCTGAGCCTCTCGATAGAGGGGATAGGATCTGGTTCCGCCTTGTTTAATGAAGTAGCATACTACCGACATGCTGTCTGTATGTACTGCAATCGTACCTGGTGGAAGAGAGTTCTGGAATGTCTGCAATGCTAGTAGCACCGCTCTCATCTCTAGGACATTGATGTGCAAATGGTACTCGTGCTCCTGCCAAGTTCCTTGGACGGTCTTTCCCAGATAATGCTTCCCCCCACCCTATTTGGGAAACGTATGTGGCCACTGTAGCTACTGGTTGGGGGGGGGGGGGAGTGAACGGTCTGCCTAGAGTTATCTGTGTGGACTGGAACCACCAGCGTACGTCCTTCTTGCAGGAGTCTGTGATGAAGATCTCATGGGACATGGGCAACTCCTGCATGGATCATTGAGCAAACAGTAGCCACTGTAGGACTCTCATATGTAGACGTGCCAGAGGTACTAGTGTTATAGCAGCCGCCATAGTGCCTAAGACACAGATCTGGTAGAATGAGCTTTCACCTTGAAGGGAACATCTTTACCACTGGATGAATAGACAAATGAAATGCAACTGGAAATCCAGTGCGATAATGTGACTTTAGAAAATGGAAGGCCCCTCCTAGAATCTGAAAAGGAAACAAACAACTGATCTGACCTTCTAAAATCTTTAGTTCTGTCCAGATAAAAACGCAACTGTCTATGCACATCCAGTTGGTGAAATTTGTACTCTGCCTTGTTAGAAAAATTAGGGAAGAACACAGGCAATTCAACAGACTGATTAATATTGGCTTGAGAAGAAACCTTAGGAATAAAGGTAGGGTTCGTCCGCAAGGAGACCCTATCCTTATGAAACACCAAATAAGGGGCCTTAATGGAAAGAGCATGTAGTTCAGAGACCCTTCTTGCAGAAGTGATAGCCACTAAAAATACAGTTTTCCCAAGATAAAAACTTGAGGTCACATGTTGCTGAAGGTTCGAAGGGAGTTGATGTAAGTTTATGGAGAACAAAGTTCAAATCCCATGGCGCCACGGGATCCATGACTGGGGATCTTAGCAAAGTGGTCCCTTTAAGGAAGGCTCTACAAAGCCTATGAGCCATAAGATTAGGTTCATTAGCAACATGAAAAGTGGAAATGGCTGCCGATTGAAGTTTAATAGTGGCTGCTGCTGAGCCTTGGTTGAATAACTGCGAAAGGAAGTCTAAAATGGCAGAAATGGGAGCTGTGTAAGGATTGAAGTTTCTCTCACAGGCCCAAAGGGAGAATCTTTTCCATTTACTGGTATAAATTTTCCTGGTATATGGTTTATGAGAAGATGACAGGATGTGTACAACCTCAGGAGAAAAGTCATGAAGCCTGACTAAGGATGGAACTGGAGCAGCCAAGCTGTCAAGTTGGGGGTGGGGAGAGAGAGAGATGGAACGGTCCTGACGTGTGTCAGCAAATCTGGCACTGGATCCAGAGTCCGCGGTTCATCCAATAGATGAGGTCTGAGAAAGGGGAACCAAATCTGTCGAGGCCAGTAAGGAGCAATTAGGATCATTTTGCTTCCCAAGGATATTGCTTTATGCATTACCTTTGATATGAGGAGGAAAGGAGGAAAGCATAGAGAAGTCCCAAGGGCCACTCGTGAACGAGTGCATCTCTTGGTGTTTTCCCTTCCGGGGGAATCAGGGTGATGTAGCTATTGCATTTGGCACTGAGAGGGGTGGCAAAGATATCACAGCAAGTTTGACCCCATTGGCGAAAAATTAGTTTTGCAATGTCTGTGTTCTGAGACCACTCGTGAGTCATCAGAATAGCCCTGCTGAGCCTGTCGGCTATGATGTTGGATTTCCCCGGGATGTGCGTTGCTAACAGAAAACGCTGGGAAGACACTGCCCACTCCCAAACTCGAAGGGCTTCTCTGCAGAGGGGGTAAGATTTGGTCCCTCCTTGCTTGTTTAAATACCATATCACTGACATATTGTCCGAGTGGATTGCAATCGTCCCTAGAGGGAGAAAGCTGTGAAGTGCTTGCAGCATTAGAAGCACTGTTCTCATCTCCAAGACATTGATATGCAAATGAGCCTTGCGTTCTTGCCACGTGCCTTGGACTGTTCTCCCTAGATAATCCCCCCCCCCCCGCACCCTATCTGGGAGGCATCCGTGGTCACAGTGGCAACTGGGGGGGGGGGGCAAATGGTTTGCCTGTATTTAGATTACTAGTCTGGGTCCACCAACGGATATCCTGTTTGCACAAATCTGTTATCAGGATGGGGTGAGACAAGAGGTAGATACTGCAGTGACCATTGGGCAAAAAGTAACCACTGCAGGACCCTCATGTGCAGTCTGGCTAATGGAGCTAGCAAGATTGTCGAAGCCATGGTCCCTAACAGCTTGAGCACCACCTTTGCTTTCATTTTTCTTAGAGGAAGTAAGCTCAAGACTTGTTCCCTTAGACTATGAATTCTTTCTACGGGAAGGTAAGCTCTCAATGAAACGGTGTTTATTTCGGCGCTAAAAAAATTCACATGCTGACAGGGCGACAATGCAGATTTTTGTCAATTTACTGTAATCCCTAACTGCAGGCAAGTTGAAATGGTAGCGTCCCTGGCCTGTAACAGTAGATGCCTGGTGGTGGCAGTCAGTAGCCAGTCGTCCAGATATGGAAACACCTGGAATCCCTGACGTCTCAAGTGAGCCAGGCCTCCTTTCAGGAGCGCTGATAGGGATGACCACGAAAGGAATCATGGCCTCCCTGGTTCTGTGGGCCTCCTCTGCCTCTAGGGTGGCATCTACCATTATTTCCTCCTCCTCTGCCTCTGGAGAAGGAATCACCTTGTGTGTCCTGAAAAAAACTCTGATTTTTTGAACCACATTTTGTTGCCCTTCTGCCCTTTGGGATAGGGTCTAGAAGGGACAGAAAAATGGACTCCCACAGCAGACATGGTTTTTCCTTCTTGCTCACACCTGGGGAATGTGCCCTTTACCTTGGTTCCGAACAATGAGGATCCGTCAAAGGGGGCGCTGCTAAACAGACTTAATGGCCTCCGCAAAGTTGCAGGAATGTCTTCTAAGAGAGACTCCTGAACCCGCTGCCTTACTTGCTCCATCAACTGCATATGATATTAGCCTCATGGAGGAGTTCACGACAGAATTTAGGGTAGACATCTGTGCATTGACCTTCTCAGATACAGCATCAGATATGTTATCCTGTGAGTATCTCCCAGCTCTTTTAGGAGATCTCTCTGGAGCCTTGTGAAATGAGACCGGTAGCTCAGCAATCTAAGTGTAAAAGCTGCTGAAGAAAAGACACGCTTCCCATACCTATCCATCATTCAAGACTCCTTGTTAGGTGGATGGACAGTGGAGGAAGTTTCGGCTAATTCCTTTTTGGTGGCTGCTGCCACCACCATGGCATCTATTGGAATGCCCTTAGTACAAAAATCCTTCTCCTGGGGTGCTGACAAAAATTTATTTGATCTTCTAGGAACCGGTTCCACAGAATCAGGAGATTCTCACACCTTTCGACTCACTAAATCCAGTAGCTCGTCGAAAGGAGGAGACACCTAAGAGGCTGAGGGTTGAGACCCGAAAGCCTTCAGGTACACTGACTCCTCATCAGAAGGGGATGTGGTGGGCCTGTTTCAGGATGTCAAGGATATCTGCAAATGAGGTATCATCAGAGGACGACTTGGGGGACCTTTCTGACTCCTTGAGGTCAGTGTCTGATGTAACAGACTCATCAGGGGAGTCAACATGTTTCCTCTTACAAGTTTTCTTCCTAGGCGGTTCCTCAGACAGACATTCTGGGGAGACCTCGAAAGACTGGGGACCATGCATGAAAGTCTCCTGAGGCTGCAGGTCTCGGCTGCGTTGGGAGAGAGAGGGAGCTGAGACCGAAGTCAGCGCGTTAGGGGGAAGAGTGTTGGTACCTCTGGATGAAACTGAAGACTTGGACAGCACACTCCTCATCACCTTGAAGGCCGATCCTCCCGGCTCCAAGGCAGATGTGGGGTCCAAGCTCACCAGCGCCGAAGCACTGAGAGGTAGGCTCGGAACCGAAGAAGCCCGATTCGAAGCGTCCCCCTCGAGCCCGACCGGACAGCTGAGGACCCTAGACCCCACGAACGGCACAGAAAGGGTCGGAGCTGATATTGGAATCGACAGACCAACTGAGGTAGCTGGAACCAACCTTTCCACAACCAGGGGCACTGACAACTCTGGCTCCGAAGACTCAGAGAAGCTCGGAGGAGCAACATCGACAGGGTGTGAGGGGCACATTCGGCTCCGGAGCCAACTGGGATGGAGACAAAAGTAAATTTGCCAGTGCCGAAGTCTAAAGCAGTGTACGCACCACTCTCTCGACGTCCTCATCAGAATGGCTCCTGGAGGACCTGGAAGATAGAGTGGGGGATCTCTAGATCACTGGAATATAGGCGACCTAAGAGTCAAGGAAACTGGTCGGAGTTCAGATGACCAGCTCCGAGTGTCAGTTACTGGCTCTGAAGTTCCTGGAGCCGAAACTGATGGATCCACTAGGCTAACCTCTGCCGGCACCGAAACCAGTGGAGCCGACGACAGTGAAGTCACTTTAGTAGTTTTTGTCTGGCGGCTCCAAAGAAACAGAATGGGTGGGAGACCGCCTTTTTGTAGCTTTTGGTCTGTCCTTTTTAGAAGAGGAATGAGATCTAGAGCTGGATGAAGAAGATGCCAATTCCTCCTCAAAGGAATGTTTTAATAGTCCTTTCAATATAAGTTTGTTCTTTCTCTCCTGAAGGACACAAGGACTGAATGCATGACAAAACAGGCAAGACTCTTGGAGGTGGATAGCCCCCAAACAGTAAACACACAGATTGTGCCCATCAGTCAAGGACATCTTCTGGGTGTATTTAGAACACTTTTTGAAGCCCGAAGGCTTATGATACTTAGAGTCTTTTTACATATTGCAAAAAAACACTATCCACAATACAGAACAACTACTGAACAGAAAGAACAGACAAAAAAGGCAAACAGAGGACTAGATCCTCTAACTTAAACAGGCCTAGCCCTAAGAAGAGAACAATATAAACTGAGGACTAGGTCCTCTAATTTAAACGGGCCTAGCCCAGGGAGAGACGGAAAACAGAGCCGAGGACTAGGTCCTCTAATTTAAACGGGCCTAGCCCAATGGATGACAAACAACAGAACGAGGACACAAGAAAGGGAAACCAGCAACACAAGAGATAGCGATGCAGGGATACACAAAAGGCCAACGGAAGAACGGCCTAACAAAGTACATACAAGCAGTACACACAGCAAAGAAGCAGCAAATAGTCTGAAACAGACACAGACTGGAAGAAACACACTAAACTACCAAAACAAGATTATTTTATCCAACAATAAGTAGTCAGAATAATGAAAAATATCACTTAGCCATGGCCAAGAAGAATCACGTCTGAGCTGAATGAGCGGCAAACGAGATCTGGGGTATGTTAGTGATGCATTATGGGATACCTCCTAGCCACGAGCCAACCAGAAGTTTTCGAGCTTGAGTATAGCCGAGGTTCGGCTCCGATCCCAAGTGTAAGAATGTAGATGAGATAGGACTACAGAACATCTAAGGTTTAAATACATAGTAAATAGCTAGACAACAATAATTATGTCAAAAACTACTAGAATAGTATATTATAACCAAAAGAAAATAACTTAGCCTGAGCCCAGTGAGAAGCACCCGATCTGGTTTAGCGGCAAACGAGATCTGGGTTATCTTCCCTAGGCATTATGGAATAGGGTATAGCCTTGAGCCAGTGGAAGCTCTCACGCTTTAGTATAAAGCAGAGTCGGAACCGATACTCGGTTCCGAACCCAACCAGCAAGAATGAAGGTGAGATGGGACAACAGAACATCTGATTTTTTTTTTTTTTGCAATCTGCATTAGCCAATAACAGAATTATTCTCTCATACCAAGTTTTTCCTGTACATTCTTCCCTTTGTTTCCTTACGTTTGTTTTTCAAATGTGAGCCTCTGAAGAACTGTCATTCAGGACAATAAATCTTCATAAAATAAGGCTTTCAACAATGATTTGCCCACAACAGCAGTGCAAAATCAGGCATCCTTCATTCAAAATTCTCAGTTTCTGAACAAAGGACAGAAAGAACCAACACTAGGCACAATCATCTCCTTATGTGGGAGTTACGCCCTTCTCCCCATATTTACTAACCGGTGATTCAATTCTGAAAAGAGAAATTGGTATCCCAAGCCAAATATCTGACTTTAAAAAAAATCTACATATAATGGATCATCCTTTACATAGAAGTTCAAGACCATCAGCCTAAAATGAGAAAACTAGATAGTAAAATAATTGCACAAAGCAGATGTCAAGTCAAAGTACCTTAGATCAGAGCTCGAAGTCTAGCTCTGGGTACAACAAAACAGCACATTTATTGAATTTCTTAAATATGTTAGGCAGCGCTGAGTAGGTCAAGAGCTGATCCAGAACTAGGTGTCCTAGGCAGCTGCCTTGAGCCCATTGGCTTGGAGGGGGCAACAGCTAGGAAGGGGGTCCACTGATCGGGTGACTGCTACAAAAGCCAACACTTCAAGAATGCACTCTGCATGCATTACATTTCTTCTTTAAGGACACATGCAGAGGGTTTCCTTGGTAGTGTCTGTACATGTGTCTTTAGTACAACGCACACTGAAACTGAGCATGCAAAACGATTATGGATTTGAATTGCTGAAGACTTGTTCATGAAACATGTTAGTGGAGAGTGTGTGTGTGTGCGCGTGTGTGTGTGTGTGTGTGTGTGTGTGTGCGTGTGCGTGTGTGTCTAACATGCCCCAGTTAAGGATGGCAGGTTGATTAACTCATTCAGGCTCAAACTCTGTATCTTTAATACAGGACCCTAGAGCCTGAATCCTCTACACCAAATGCAAAGTGCATTTTCAAGGACTGCAGAGCTTCTGCCCATTTTCAAGGATTGCCGATCCTCTGTGCATTTTCAAGGAATGTTAAGTTTCAAGGGAAGAGAAGTTTACTGCTGCTCATGCTACATCTGTTTTCAATGTATAACTGTGGTGTTTAGCAAATGACCATCAGACTTTGTGCTATAAATTTAAAAAGCAGTACTAATAGAACAACAAGTAGCATACTTTCCTTTGGTGCAGAAGTCTGTGGATTCTACCCCCACACCATGTATATGGAGTGCTGTCACTATAGTGCCTCATTTAAGGGGGGATGGGTGCTGCACTAAGTGCATCCTCCTTTTGATGACATGCCTAGTAACTATGGTCCTGTTGCTGTTTTGACAGCAATTCCCTATTACAGTATTACCATCTTATCAATTTTTTTTTAAATGTAGCATGGGCCGTTAAGGGAACAGGCATGGAACTTGTACTTGAAACACTGTTTGCCAGCAGCAACCCCTTCATTAGTTATAGATCACTTTAATGTGGAATTTTGCAGATGACGTACTTCTGCAGAGATTGTATATACTGACTGACATTGGTGGACTGTAATAACAGAAGTGGTCTTTTGTGATTGAAATGTTCTGTAATGGGCAGTTTTGTCCATATTGGTTCACATGTTTTGTTTCACTGCTTACTGGAAAAGCATTCAAACCTACAATTTAAAACACATTCTAACAACTGGTGCTGTATTATACAAGGAATATAATACAATCAGGAAGGAGAATCAAAGAACACATGCATGTACGCATGGCCCTAAAAATGTATGCACGGGGCCTACGGTTTGAAAACAGCCCAAAGGTAAACAATCTGCTACGGGCCAGGTGTATTTTCTTTGAATGAGGGTTTCAATGCTCTTTCAATGCATGTGAGTTTCAAGGGCAGAGAAGCTTACTGTTCATGCCAAGTCTGTCTTTCTTGTGAGACTGTATTGTTTTGTTTGCAAATGGCTATATGGCTGTAAGTGTCTGTGCTATACAATTTGAAATAAAAGGCTTAAATCTCTCTAATCACTGTAGACTTAAAGAAGAAAACTGTATGCACTCTGACAGGTTTGAACAGTGTTTATAGTAACTAGAGAGAAATAACCAAGTAACAGGCTCTGGAAAGGCTGGGGTGGTGCTGCCGAGGGGGGTGTTGCCAAGGGAGGCCTGCTGAGGGGGGCCCTAATACATTACACTGCCTAGGGCTCCACTTGACCATGATACAGCACTGAGGACGTCTCTTTTTTTTAAAGAGAAAATCCAAAGAGAAGAAAAATCTGATTAACAACTATATTGGGTACAGTTTATTCTTGCATTGTCATGTTAGCAACAACAGTTAACTTTCTAAGGACATACATTGCATTTTTGTCTTTTATTTTTTATGTGCCAACATCTTGTATCTCTTCTCAATTTAGCTGAATTTTTTTTGACTTGTCTGGTATCACTATATCACCAGGCTGTGACTGAAACTGGTCCACTGGGATCAGTATGTCCTTATCCAGCAGACAAAACAATTTCAGGACTATTCTGAAACACTCCAAATTTGTCACAGATGTACTCATCAGCTAGCATGTGCAGTGAAACTGAATATCCTTTCAGAATTGTGTGGACTATAACAACCTATTATCCATGAGGAATAAAAGGTTGCTGCTACAGAGCGTATACTGCCCAAAATAAAAAACTTAAAGAAGGCGTTACGGCAGACTACTAATCTACATTTAACAAACCAGTGACCAAACTATACAGTGTGAAATTAATACACCTTATGTTAAACATGTTGTTAGGCACAATTTAATATGCTGCCTTCTATTTCTGACAGCTAACATTCTTGTCAAGTAATTCAAAAGTTTAGTCCAGAAACAATTATAAAGGAAAAATCGGCATCCATTTATCTACAGAGTAGAAATGACGGCAATGCTACAAATCATACCAGTCATGTCAGACTAGTTTGCGTCTGAGAAAAATTATGCAATGTTTTTGGACAAATCATCCCACAAGACTATTAAGCTACTCAACAGGAAAAACATTCATTACAAAAAAGATACAGCTCATGTCTACAGAAGGGGTGGCTGCAATGCTAATAAGGAGTGCTTGGTCCACTTAAAATAAAGAGCTAATGTTCAAGAAAATAAATCCATCAAACATGGTGGCAGCAGAAGAATTTAAAGGAAAATCCCAGCGTTTAAAATTCAGGTCCACAGTAAAGCTGACCAATGCCACGCCTACTTTTCACGTCACTCGCTTTCCTCACCCACAGTGTCCTTTTTCTTTTCAGTATCCTGTATAGTTTCAGTCCCAATCCTATTTTATCTCCCTGTCTCAACTACATCTTGGTTTTATGGTCCTGTCTCTGACTGTTCAATTTTTTGTCTCATATTTTCAGTCCGTTTTTCGTAAAAAAAAAAAAAAAAAATCATCTGATCACGATCTTGCAATACCAGCTTTTAAAAGCCGGTATTACATTTGCGGTCAAACCTGAGCTCTTTTGCGCTCCATGTATGGTCCAAACTGTAGCATCTATTTGTTACATTGTAGCAAGTAGTTTGCTACAGTTTACAAGTAATATATATATATTCATTGTACACTTTTAAATATTGTTTAGAAATGTAGAAAGCTGCTAGAATAAAAAGGTCTGCTGCTAACATGCATTTACTGAGGGATATGTAGTCTGAAACTCAAATGCCTGTCATTATTTAGTAAAATCGATTATGATGTTTTTGAAAAAAAAAATGTACAAAATGTTTCCCTTGCCTCCGATAGTAGTATAGCTAGGGTGGGTGGAGAGGGGAAAAAAATCACCTGATCACGATCTTGCAATACCAGCTTTTAAAAGCCGGTATTACATTTGCAGTCAAACCTGAGCTCTTTTGCGCTCCGTGTATAAATGCAGATTCTCCTGATTACCTGAAACATTGGTCCATGGCAGTTGTCCTTTACCTTGTTTGCTCACTTCTTGACATACAGAGCTTCAATAGTGACTGTAAGCATTCAGTGTATTTGGTCTAAGATTAGAGCAGTCATTACCATAGGATTACATGCTTACCTTGGAGTTTGTTTTGGAGCGGCAGTGGGTGGTTAGAACTGAAAGCATTTTCACTAAGATATTCACTAAAAGCTCTACTGAGCTAAGCAAGGTAATGTTTGGGTAGTGTTGATTTTTGCTTTCCATGGTTCCTTGTTCTGCAAATAATATGGATTTCTTTCTTAGATGACTGTTGAATAAATTTTAAGATTTTATTTATTTTTATTTTATTTTTGGAATCAGAGCTCCTGTATCAGTGTGTTGGCTAACCTATAGCTTCCCCTCTGACTTGGAGAGAAGATTGTTAGAGGCTTCCCCCTCAAACCTGGAGGAAAGTAAGACTGTTGGCAGATAGCCAGATTGTGACTTCCTGACTTGCTGCATTGGCCAATACCGTTAAACCTGAGGGCTTTCTGTATGTGGCTGAACTGGTTGCTATTGGCACAAGGGCACCTCTGGCTTTGTTCTTCAAAATCACAATGATGTACCTGCTAGTAATAGATTTACTTTATTATTTAACCTACTGTCAATCATGTTAAGCTTGCTAGGACATTTTTAACTAGGATCATAACCTGACCATTTATTATCAGTTTTTGTTGACCTTGTAGTTTATTCATTGCTTTACCAAACTTATTATTCTTATTTTGAACTTTAGTTACTTGATTTGTATAATTTTGGGGGGATGAAGTTCTCTATTGCTTTGTTTGTTGAAGATTCATATTTTCTTTTAAGCTTGTACTTGTTGTTTTAGTTAATGTTTACTGTTGTGGTCTTAATTTTGATTGTTTTAAAGCTGCGTAATTAGTACTTTCTCTGTCGGGCATTGTGAGATTCTGCTGCATGAGAGATCCCTTTATAGATCTTCATCCTTTCATTTCATTGCCACTCAAGCCTTCAGTGGCTTTACAGTATAGGAGGCTGGGTGTGGAAAAATACCAGAGATTGGGGTTTAGAAGAGCCCTGTGCCTTCTTATCATGACAGTATCTGAGCTGTCACGAATAAGATTATAGGTCATGGTCTTCCTTGCCTTATTATCGTACCTTGGGAGCCAAAAATTCATCATGACATGATGACTAGGCCCTGTTCCCATCACTAGCCTAGGGCAGTGTTGTATAATGTGAGGTCTACCAGAAACAAACCAGGCATTTAAGTAGATTTGATTGGTTCAGATGATCTTGTGTTCGTTAAGAAAACACAAACAGATGTGAATGCAAGTCTGTACTTAGATTTTTATATCTCTCCAGATTTTAAAGTTATTTGTAGCCCTAGGATTGGATGTCCAGGCAGACATGATAGTGATGGAGTGCCCAGCTGTTTTACTTCCAGCTTGAAGATGCTTAAACTATAAGTTGGTGATGCCAATTCCTTAGAATATGCGATAGTGGATGGAGTAAATTACAGATTCCTTCTAGTTTACCATCTACCAGGTTATCTTGGGTGTTTTTGCAAGAGTTTCCATATTTCTATGCTGTCCTCATCCATGAGTCACTGAAATGGCTATTTTTTACAGTTGCATTAATGCCTGGGTGGGCAATAAAACCTGCAAAATCCCCATGGAGTTCTTGAACTGGAGTCCTTTGGCTTTACTGAAAGTGTTTCAACTGTTACTCATATGTTTGCCCATTCATTGGACTTGGTCTACCAGCTTCTGTTAGAAACGAAGAAACTGGTAATGAAATTGATCTGCTGGTCTGATCATTTTCTAGTATGCTTCAATCTGCACCATCCTTCAGTCAGCCCTCTACTCAAAAGCAGAGATCTCATTACTATTAATTCTAAGAATCTCTATCCTATTCTTGACCACTTATGTGGGGGGATCAGTGTGGCAGTCCAGATGGTCTTTCTGTGGCTTGCAATCAAGGCATTGCAAATACATTGAATTTGTTGCCACAGTGGTTGTACACCTTCAGTCTGTATTTCACTGTGACGCATGGTTTGTCCATGGAGTATAGTCTTTTATGCAGCCTTGGGTGAAAATTAGAGACAGGATGGAGGTGGATGTGCCTGCATGAAGACAAGCTTTTTCTTGCTTGAGCTTTATACTCAATACCAGGCTGAGATCTCTAGAAAAGAGCTACTTTTCTCTTAAATGAGATCTCAGTAGAAGTTAAGTGGCCCACCACACTTCTGTGGTGAAGGTAGGTTGTTTAGCGCAGTCTGCTTTATTTCTCACAGAGTTTCTACAGTTGAAAGAGATAGGGAGCTCTTTTTTACTGATATGGTTGCTGAGATTAGGAGCTCTGAATGCCCTGATTCTCAAGATGATAATGTTCAGATGTCCGAGTTGTGTAACTTGGATTGGTGTTGAGCTTAGTTTGAACATGTTGATTATGATGGTCCTATGATTTGGGTCTGGGCCCACAGGACTGATTAAAATCCATCACATGACCCTTAGCCCATTCATTTTATTTACTGTTCACTCCTCTTTGAGGATGGGGAAATTCCCAGACATCTTAAAGGAGGTACTGGTGACCCCAGACCCAAAAATCCTTATTAGGATCTGAACATTTGAAGAACTAGTGACCGATCTCAATCTTAATTACCTTAGTACATTTACTGAGAAGGTGGCTTATGCACCGCTGCATTCTTGTCTAATGTCTGTCGACCTGCAGGACCATGTCAGTCTGGCACAGCAGAGAGACTCCACTCATACGAGCTGTGAATGACCTTCTGATGGTGAGGCATCAGTGGAAATACTCTATCCTGACCCTGTTCAGTCTTTCTGCAGCATTCAATACTAGATCATGGGATTGTGATTGAACACCGTAACCATTACTGTGGAATGGCTGATACAGTCTTGAATTGGTTCAGATCCTACCTGTCTGACTGTGCACAATCTGAAGTTCTGGTTTGAATTGTCACACACATACACTTTGGAGTATGGTGTTCCAGATGGCTTGATTCTGACTCTTATTATTCATGCACATATGTTGCCCATGAAGAATATCTTTGTAAGGAAGGGTATCTCATATCAGTGTTATGCTGATGACACACAGCTATACCTTTCCTGTTCTCTAGGTTCAGTGCCATATTTTACCACACTAGAATTCTGCTGACAGTCTGTTTTTGACTGGACTGAACCTAGCCCCACTGAAATCTTCTTTACTTGTAGATGCAATTATCCATCTCTCAGATATTTCAGTGTTATCACCTTTTATCCTCTATGGTTGAAATCAGTTGGAATGTGTGTCACAGGTTCATAGCATGGGTGTAATTGAAATCTCCTTGCAGAATTGAGCATAATGGCGCCTCTTCCAACAGCCAATAGGTGCATTTATTCCGCAGTTGTGGGAGATGGGAATCCCTAGGTGAGTTGAGATCCTCAATGAATGGATGAGGTCCATTCATTCCTGCTGGAAATGCTACATGAGCTCATCTCCCTTGGTAGAGCACACCTTCCCTCCTGTAGTGGCTCTTCCGAGCTCCACAATAGCTGCCTTCTATGGGGAAGCATACCTCAAAACTCAGATTTTCCTTCAGCTTACTCAGCAACTTTTACATTGTAACTCTAGATGTTACCCATGTGGTGAGCTACAGGTGCCTCCCTCCCTAAATGGTGCTTGAGCCAGCAGCAGCCACTCCCTCCCTAAAGGATGGTTGAGCCAGCAACAGCCATAACTCCCATCTTTCCCCTCCTAGATCCTATAGACTCCTGAACCACTATCTGAGCACAATCAAGGCTTAATCCCTCTTCACCATAGAGCTGACTGAAATCTGAATGTAATTCTTGATGACAAGCTAACTTTTAAGGATCAGATATCAGCTGTCATAGCTGTCATGAAAACATATTATTTTTATTTTAGAAATATCACTTGGATTAAAAAATGTTTGTCTAGATCTGACTTACAGATGACAGGAAATATAAAGGAGATGCCCTTTTTGGACTACTGTAATGCTCTGCATATTGGGCTGCTAGATAATGATTTGTCATGCCTTTTGTGGGTGCAGAACTCACTGAGGTTGCTTGCTGGTGTTCAGGATCTGCCCTGGCTGTTAGATGTGTCTCATTGCATCTTTAAAATGTTGATGTTCTCTTTCCATGCCATGCACAATCTCGGTCTGTTTATCTGTTGTGACCCTGTGTCCTGGTTAGGCTGCTACTAGCCACTCTTGAGGCTTGTATTTTAATAAACAATTACCATTTTGCTTCCTGTCTGCTTGTAGCTTAATTTTTTGGAGATTATTGTAAGCCCTAACATTTCACACACAAGTAAATTCTTACTAAAAATGTATGATGGTAACACTGAGTGGTAAACATCTGCCATTCAGTGCCATCACTTCAAACCCTAAAAGATACAGTTTATCCTGTGGTTAATGACACATTATAGGTCAGTGATGGAGAGTTTACTCTGAAATGATGATGATGGCTGCCTTAAGAAAGTGGGCTGCACCCTTTTATTTGTCTATTCATAGCAGCCCCCCCACACCCTGCTGTTGTATCATTCCATGTGACACATGCATATGAAATTTTTTCAACAAAGTGTTACATTATACAAAGCAACATAATAGGGGAAACCCAGATAAACACTATAGTTTTCAATGAAGGTTCTGTTAATTGCAATGTTGATTTGTATATGGAATAAGATCTCTAGTGAAGGGTATCCTCACAATATCATTGTGTTGGTTGCCATTCACTCTTTTGAAAAGAGAAATAATCTGGCCCTCAGCTGTCATAATGTAATGTTAGTTGGCTTATTAAAAGGGTGCTAGGTAACAGAGGTCTTAGTTTCAGATTATCCGTCTGCTTGGTGGAAGCATAATGTCAGTATATTTAAGGGGTACTGCCACTAGAGTGACATCAGTATCTCTTCCTGGGAATTTTTGTATATGAAGTACAGTTTAATTAAATCTCCGTTATTGTTGATAACTTGGCACTAGAAGGCATAGGGCTCGGAGTGAGGTGGATGAAATCATGAAAAGTCAGTAATCATAACTCTGTAAACGATAGTGTACAGCTTATTTTGGTGTAATAGGTATTAGCCATAACCCAGGGCAGTAGTGCACATTTGCCATAAGGGTTTGCATACCTATTTGGGTGTCACTGGTGTGAAACTGTCTCCATAACCCCTGTCCCCTCATCACAAATATGCCACTTACAGGAATGATCTAATATTAATATTAATAATGCCCTCTCTAGAGAGAGCAATCACATGCTATTGATCACAGTGTTTAACAGCTCAGTGACTACAACTTTAGATTTCTTTTCTCATGCTCTTGTACATGCTAATCCTGGTTTCATAAGGGAGCCATAGTATTACTTTGATCTCTGCTGTTTGCACAGGAAGGGATGAAGGATGAACCACCAGTGGAGGTGCTGTCACCTTCCTAAGGAAAAATAGGCATTGCATCTGCATTAGTTGCTTGTTCGGGGTAATGTCTTCTATGAGTCATTAATGGCTAGGCTCTTTCAGTGTTTAACATACTGCTTAGTGTGTCATTGTGTGATGATTTGGAAGGATTTACTACACATGATTACAAATTAGATAGTAGTGTTTTTTGCAGACACAGTAGATCCCATTAGGTGGAGGCATTCCTGTGAGGACACTATTGACCTATTACATGACAGAGATTTGGGGGAAGAGACAGAAATTTTGGAAACTGGATGATTCTTGTGTCTTAGGTAACATACAATCCATGTAGCCTATAGGATACTGTAGCAGTGAGGAATTTAGACATCTACTGTTATGGGTATGTGCAACTTACACAACTGTACTTTATCATTGCTAGATGGTACAGATGTAAGATGTTTGTCTGTGCCACAGGAGACTCGAATTGGGAACAGACTAGAGTTGCTGGTATGGTTTGTTGGGGAGGGTAGAACAAAGCAGTCAATGGACATCTGGTGCAGACTAAGAACTTTGCAGGGCATCTTAGCATAAGTGATGGGAGGCTGTGATGATGTCCTGACTCCATTGCAGTAGCCTCTTCCACAGCTAGGGGGTCAGTGACCAGCTGTCATAAGAAATGAAGGCTGCCCGATCCATTCATGCAGCTCCCCTTTGGATCCCTTGCTTCCTGGACTCAGCACGGAGTCACAGCAAGGTCAGCTGCCCATGGAGTCAGGGGCCATCCTGAGAAGGGTAATTTATGTGCAGGGATCCAGGTTTGGGCAATCAAGGGGTCCAGGGCTGGATGGGTACAGACAGAACAGAGAACAGACAGAGTCAGTGCAGAGGTCAGAGTGGAGCTTAGTTTTTTTTATATATTATTTATTGCTAAGCTGATATGCTACTGGTTTAACATGTGCATTAACAAGACAGCAAAGAAAGCTAACCCGTAAAACTGATTTCTATTAGCCATCTGAAGAACCATTAGTGTACTCCCAGCAGACTTTTAGATAGCAGATGAAAAAGAATAGCTTGATTGCACTAAAAATAGACTTATTCCTCATCTTTATCCAAAGAGAAGCCATCAGTATGTCAAACACCAGTGCCAGAACCACCAAAGAAGCATAATTAGAAGTTATGTACCTACCATAACGTTCCATGTTAGTTGTCTTCTCTCGCCTTCTTTCTTGCTGGATGGGTTCGGAGCCGATCCTCGGCTCCGACTCAGCACTTGCTTTAGCTTGAGAACTCCTTTTACCAGATCGAGGCAACCCTATATCCCATGATGCAAGGCGGAACTACCTCAGATTTCGTTTGGTAGCTAACCTACCCTGCTAAGGACTAACCTAACATAATTAGGAAACCAAGTTCATAATAAGAGTCCTCATATGAAGGCTCAGGAGGAAACAACCTGATAGGAACTCTTCAAGATCTGTCCAGGCCAGGGGGAAGGAGGGAGGGGAGCAAGAAAGAAGAAGAGTCACTTTTACCAGCTCTCGAGGCAGCCCATATTATCCCATGAAGGTGGTAAGTAAGTACCCAGATCTTTGACGAGGCAGCCCATATCCCATGATGCAAGGTGGTGTGGTACCCAGATCTCGCTTTGTTGACAGGGGCATAGCACCAAGCATAAAATACTTCCCAAAGGAAGAAGAAACTTACAGATGGAAAAGGACCAGGTCTGAATGGTCTTTAGCATAATAGTTTCTTATACAAGGTCTGTACTGGCCAGGGGAAGGAGGGAGGGCAAGAAAGAAGGTGAGAGAAGACAACTAACATGGAACGTTATGGTAGGTACATAACTTCTTAATGTTAAGTTGTCAATCTCGCCTTCATTCTTGCTTGATGGGACCGTCCCTAGCACCTCTATCCTGGGTGGCTCAATGGAACAAACTCTTGAGGACTGTGGAGCCTAAACAGGCTCAGTCCCTGGAGGCCAAGCCCAATTTGTATTGGGAAACAAAAGTGTGAGGCGTGGCCCAAGTGGCCGCTGCACAAATAGTCTCCTAAGGTAGTCTAGCTTGAAAAGCTGTAGGTAGCTAAGCTCCTAGTTGAATGTGCTTTAGGTTTTGAGCACAGCTGTTTTCCCCTGAGAGAGTAAATTTCAGGAGATGACGAAGAAAGCCATCTGGACAAAGACACTTCAGAAACAGGAAGGCCTATTTTATTATCCGCATAGGAAAGAAAAAGATGATCAGATTTTCTAAATTTTTGTTCTGTCCAAATAATATCTAAGTTGACGATGGACATCAAGATAATGAAGCTTTTGTTCAGCTCTATCTGAATAGTTAGGGAAAAAAAACGGAGATCAATGGATTGATTCAAATTGTTCTTTGACACGACCTTAGGGAAAAAGGTTGGGTTAGTTCTCAAAGATACTCTGTCTTTGTGAAAACCAAATAGGGGAACGAACAGAGAGCATGAAGTTCAGACACCCTCCTGGCAGATGTGACAGCCACTAGAAATAACGTTTTCCAAGAAAGATACTTCAAAGAACAAGAAACAGCTGGCTCGAAGAGGAAGAATCAAGGATGCCAACATTAAATTTAGATCCCACTGCGGAGGAGGATTCCTGATTGGAGGTTTTAGTAGGAAAATTCCTTTCAAGAAGGCCCTGCAGAATCTATGGGACATAATGTTATTATCATGCAAGCCAACATGAAAATTGGAAATAGCAGCCAATTGAACTCTGACTGTGGAAGAAGAGGAGCCTGAATGAAAAATCTCTGCCAGGAAGTCCAGAGCTGCCTGAACAGGGGCAGTAAAGGGATCAATATTTTGGGCCTTAGCCCAATAAGAGAAACGTTCCATTTGCTTGAGTAAATCCTCCTGGTAGAGGACTTTAGTGAAGACACTATGATGTCTCTAACTGAATTAGAGATCAAAGGAAGCCTGGCTAAGGAAGGAAGTGGAGCAACCATGCTGTGAGGTTGAGAGAATGGATTGACCGGTGCAGCTGACCGGATTGGTGAATCAGAAGATCTGGCACTGGGTCCAGATGCCACGGCTGCACCAAAAGGTGATGATGCAGAGGCGGAAACCAAACTTGTCGAGGCCAGTAAGGGGCAATGAGAATCAACTTGGCTCTCAAACGGTAGCTTTCTGGATCACCTGAGGGATCAGAGGAAATGGAGGAAGGCATAAAGTCGTCCCTGGGGCCCCCAAAAATTTTCCCCTTGGGGTCAAAAAAGCCGTTTTTCCCTTTTTTTTGGGGATTTTGGCCTTGATTAAAGGGGGGAAAAGGGGGGTAAAAGATTTTCTTGACCACTTATGTGGGGGGATCAGTGTGGCAGTCCAGATGGTCTTTCTGTGGCTTGCAATCAAGGCATTGCAAATACATTGAATTTGTTGCCACAGTGGTTGTACACCTTCAGTCTGTATTTCACTGTGACGCATGGTTTGTCCATGGAGTATAGTCTTTTATGCAGCCTTGGGTGAAAATTAGAGACAGGATGGAGGTGGATGTGCCTGCATGAAGACAAGCTTTTTCTTGCTTGAGCTTTATACTCAATACCAGGCTGAGATCTCTAGAAAAGAGCTACTTTTCTCTTAAATGAGATCTCAGTAGAAGTTAAGTGGCCCACCACACTTCTGTGGTGAAGGTAGGTTGTTTAGCGCAGTCTGCTTTATTTCTCACAGAGTTTCTACAGTTGAAAGAGATAGGGAGCTCTTTTTTACTGATATGGTTGCTGAGATTAGGAGCTCTGAATGCCCTGATTCTCAAGATGATAATGTTCAGATGTCCGAGTTGTGTAACTTGGATTGGTGTTGAGCTTAGTTTGAACATGTTGATTATGATGGTCCTATGATTTGGGTCTGGGCCCACAGGACTGATTAAAATCCATCACATGACCCTTAGCCCATTCATTTTATTTACTGTTCACTCCTCTTTGAGGATGGGGAAATTCCCAGACATCTTAAAGGAGGTACTGGTGACCCCAGACCCAAAAATCCTTATTAGGATCTGAACATTTGAAGAACTAGTGACCGATCTCAATCTTAATTACCTTAGTACATTTACTGAGAAGGTGGCTTATGCACCGCTGCATTCTTGTCTAATGTCTGTCGACCTGCAGGACCATGTCAGTCTGGCACAGCAGAGAGACTCCACTCATACGAGCTGTGAATGACCTTCTGATGGTGAGGCATCAGTGGAAATACTCTATCCTGACCCTGTTCAGTCTTTCTGCAGCATTCAATACTAGATCATGGGATTGTGATTGAACACCGTAACTATTACTGTGGAATGGCTGATACAGTCTTGAATTGGTTCAGATCCTACCTGTCTGACTGTGCACAATCTGAAGTTCTGGTTTGAATTGTCACACACATACACTTTGGAGTATGGTGTTCCAGATGGCTTGATTCTGACTCTTATTATTCATGCACATATGTTGCCCATGAAGAATATCTTTGTAAGGAAGGGTATCTCATATCAGTGTTATGCTGATGACACACAGCTATACCTTTCCTGTTCTCTACGTTCAGTGCCATATTTTACCACACTAGAATTCTGCTGACAGTCTGTTTCTGACTGGACTGAACCTAGCCCCACTGAAATCTTCTTTACGTGTAGATGCAATTATCCATCTCTCAGATATTTCAATGTTATCACCTTTTATCCTCTATGGTTGAAATCAGTTGGAATTTGTGTCACAGGTTCATAGCATGGGTGTAATTGAAATCTCCTTGCAGAATTGAGCATAATGGCGCCTCTTCCAAAAGCCAATAGGTGCATTTATTCCACAGTTGTGGGAGATGGGAATCCCTAGGTGAGTTGAGATCCTCAATGAATGGATGAGGTCCATTCATTCCTGCTGGAAATGCTACATGAGCTCATCTCCCTTGGTAGAGCACACTTTCCCTCCTGTAGTGGCTCTTCCGAGCTCCACAATAGCTGCCTTCTATGGGGAAGCATACCTCAAAACTCAGATTTTCCTTCAGCTTACTCAGCAACTTTTACATTGTAACTCTAGATGTTACCCATGTGGTGAGCTACAGATGCCTCCCTCCCTAAATGGTGGTTGAGCCAGCAGCAGCCACTCCCTCCCTAAAGGATGGTTGAGCCAGCAACAGCCATAACTCCCATCTTTCCCCTCCTAGATCCTATAGACTCCTGAACCACTATCTGAGCACAATCAAGGCTTAATCCCTCTTCACCATAGAGCTGACTCAAATCTGAATGTAATTCTTGATGACAAGCTAACTTTTAAGGATCAGATATCAGCTGTCACAGCTGTCATGAAAACATATTATTTTTATTTTAGAAATATCACTTGGATTAAAAAATGTTTGTCTAGATCTGACTTGCAGATGACAGGAAATATAAAGGAGATGCCCTTTTTGGACTACTGCAATGCTCTGCATATTGGGCTGCTAGATAATGATTTGTCATGCCTTTTGTGGGTGCAGAACTCACTGAGGTTGCTTGCTGGTGTTCAGGATCTGCCCTGGCTGTTAGATGTGTCTCACTGCATCTTTAAAATGTTGATGTTCTCTTTCCATGCCATGCACAATCTCGGTCTGTTTATCTGTTGTGACCCTGTGTCCTGGTTAGGCTGCTACTAGCCATTCTTGAGGCTTGTATTTTAATAAACAATTACCATTTTGCTTCCTGTCTGCTTGTAGCTTAATTTTTTGGAGATTATTGTAAGCCCTAACATTTCACACACAAGTAAATTCTTACTAAAAATGTATGATGGTAACACTGAGTGGTAAACATCTGCCATTCAGTGCCATCACTTCAAACCCTAAAAGATACAGTTTATCCTGTGGTTAATTACACATTATAGGTCAGTGATGGAGAGTTTACTCTGAAATGATGATGATGGCTGCCTTAAGAAAGTGGGCTGCACCCTTTTATTTGTCTATTCATAGCAGCCCCCCCACACCCTGCTGTTGTATCATTCCATGTGACACATGCATATGAAATTTTTTCAACAAAGTGTTACATTATACAAAGCAACATAATAGGGGAAACCCAGATAAACACTATAGTTTTCAATGAAGGTTCTGTTAATTGCAATGTTGATTTGTATATGGAATAAGATCTCTAGTGAAGGGTATCTTCACAATATCATTGTGTTGGTTGCCATTCACTCTTTTGAAATGAGAAATAATCTGGCCCTCAGCTGTCATAATGTAATGTTAGTTGGCTTATTAAAAGGGTGCTAGGTAACAGAGGTCTTAGTTTCAGATTATCCGTCTGCTTGGTGGAAGCATAATGTCAGTATATTTAAGGGGTACTGCCACTAGTGTGACATCAGTATCTCTTCCTGGGAATTTTTGTATATGAAGTACAGTTTAATTAAATCTCTGTTATTGTTGATAACTTGGCACTAGAAGGCATAGGGCTCGGAGTGAGGTGGATGAAATCATGAAAAGTCAGTAATCATAACTCTGTAAACGATAGTGTACAGCTTATTTTGGTGTAATAGGTATTAGCCATAACCCAGGGCAGTAGTGCACATTTGCCATAAGGGTTTGCATACCTATTTGGGTGTCACTGGTGTGAAACTGTCTCCATAACCCCTGTCCCCTCATCACAAATATGCCACTTACAGGAATGATCTAATATTAATATTAATAATGCCCTCTCTAGAGAGAGCAATCACATGCTATTGATCACAGTGTTTAACAGCTCAGTGACTACAACTTTAGATTTCTTTTCTCATGCTCTTGTACATGCTAATCCTGGCTTCATAAGGGAGCCATAGTATTACTTTGATCTCTGCTGTTTGCACAGGAAGGGATGAAGGATGAACAACCAGTGGAGGTGCTGTCACCTTCCTAAGGAAAAATAGGCATTGCATCTGCATTAGTTGCTTGTTCGGGGTAATGTCTTCTATGAGTCATTAATGGCTAGGCTCTTTCAGTGTTTAACATACTGCTTAGTGTGTCAGTGTGTGATGATTTGGAAGGATTTACTACACATGATTACAAATTAGATAGTAGTGTTTTTTGCAGACACAGTAGATCCCATTAGGTGGAGGCATTCCTGTGAGGACACTATTGACCTATTACATGACAGAGATTTGGGGGAAGAGACAGAAATTTTGGAAACTGGATGGTTCTTGTGTCTTAGGTAACATACAATCCATGTAGCCTATAGGATACTGTAGCAGTGAGGAATTTAGACATCTACTGTTATGGGTATGTGCAACTTACACAACTGTACTTTATCATTGCTAGATGGTACAGATGTAAGATGTTTGTCTGTGCCACAGGAGACTCAATTGGGAACAGACTAGAGTTGCTGGTATGGTTTGTTGGGGAGGGTAGAACAAAGCAGTCAATGGACATCTGGTGCAGACTAAGAACTTTGCAGGGCATCTTAGCATAAGTGATGGGAGGCTGTGATGATGTCCTGACTCCATTGCAGTAGCCTCTTCCACAGCTAGGGGGTCAGTGACCAGCTGTCATAAGAAATGAAGGCTGCCCGATCCATTCATGCAACTCCCCTTTGGATCCCTTGCTTCCTGGACTCAGCACGGAGTCACAGCAAGGTCAGCTGCCCATGGAGTCAGGGGCCATCCTGAGAAGAGTAATTTATGTGCAGGGATCCAGGTTTGGGCAATCAAGGGGTCCAGGGCTGGATGGGTACAGACAGAACAGAGAACAGACAGAGTCAGTGCAGAGGTCAGAGTGGAGCTTAGTTTTTTTTATATATTATTTATTGATAAGCTGATATGCTACTGGTTTAACATGTGCATTAACAAGACAGCAAAGAAAGCTAACCCGTAAAACTGATTTCTATTAGCCATCTGAAGAACCATTAGTGTACTCCCAGCAGACTTTTAGATAGCAGATGAAAAAGAATAGCTTGATTGCACTAAAAATAGACTTATTCCTCATCTTTATCCAAAGAGAAGCCATCAGTATGTCAAACACCAGTGCCAGAACCACCAAAGAAGCATAATTAGAAGTTATGTACCTACCATAACGTTCCATGTTAGTTGTCTTCTCTCGCCTTCTTTCTTGCTGGATGGGTTCGGAGCCGATCCTCGGCTCCGACTCAGCACTTGCTTTAGCTTGAGAACTCCTTTTACCAGCTCGAGGCAACCCTATATCCCATGATGCAAGGCGGAACTACCTCAGATCTCGTTTGGTAGCTAACCTACCCTGCTAAGGACTAACCTAACATAATTAGGAAACCAAGTTCATAATAAGAGTCCTCATATGAAGGCTCAGGAGGAAACAACCTGATAGGAACTCTTCAAGATCTGTCCAGGCCAGGGGGAAGGAGGGAGGGACGCAAGAAAGAAGGCGAGAGAAGACAACTAACATGGAACGTTATGGTAGGTACATAACTTCTAAATGTTAAGTTGTCAATCTCGCCTTCATTCTTGCTGGATGGGACCGTGTCCCTAGCACCTGTATCCCGGGTGGCTCAATGGAACAGACTCCTGAGAACTGTGGAACCAAAACTGGCCCTGTCTCTGGAGGCCAAGTCTAACTTGTAATGAGAGACAAAGGTATGAGGCGTGGCCCACGTAGCTGCTGCACAAATGGTATCAATGTGTAGTCTAGCCTGAAAGGCTGCAGAAGTGGATAGACTCCTGGTTGAGTGTGCTTTCGGTTTAGAAGGTAGCTGCTTGCCTCTGAGAGAGTACACATAGGAAATGGTGGAAGTTAACCATCTGGATAAGGTCACTTTAGAAACTGGAAGACCTATCCTGTTTTCTGCATAGGAGACAAATAATTGGTCCGATTTCCTGAATTGTTTAGTTCTATGCAAATAGTACCTGAGCTGACGATGGACATCCAAAAAATGAAGCTTTTGTTCAGCTCTGTCAGAATAGTTTGGGAAAAAGACTGGTAGATCTATGGATTGGTTAATATTGGTTTGAGACACCACTTTGGGGAGAAAGGACGGGTTCGTTCTTAAGGATACCCTGTCCTTATGAAAACCAAGTAAGGAACGAATGCAGAGAGCTTGAATCTCGAAACCCTTCTTGCTGAAGTGACAGCCAGTAAGAATATAGTTTTCCAGGTCAATAACTTCAAAGAACATGAAGCAGACGGTTCGAAGGGAGGTAGCATCAAGGATGCCAACATTAAATTTAGATCCCATTGCGGAGGAGGATGCTTTATCGGCGGCTTCAGGAGAAAAACTCCTCTCAGAAAGGCCTTGCATAATCTGTGAGACATAATGTTATTATCATGCAAGCCAACATGATACTTGGAAATAGCAGCCAGTTGAACTTTAACTGTAGATGAAGAAGATCCTGAATGAAAAACTTCAGCCAGGAAATCTAAAACAGAATGCACAGGAGCAGTAAAGGGATCAATATTCCTGGAATTTGCCCAAATAGAAAAACGTCGCCACTTGCTAGCATAAACAGTTCTAGTGGACTTTAAAGAAGACACTAAGATGTCTCTGACTGAATCAGAGATCATCGGAAGCCTGGCTAGGGAAGGAAGTGGAGCAACCAAGCAGTGAGGTTGAGAGAATGAATGGCCTGGTGCTGCTGACCCGACTGGTGGATCAAGAGATCCGAAATTGGGTCCAGATGCCAGGGCTGCACCAGGAGGTGACGATGCAGAGACGGAAACCAAATTTGTCGAGGCCAGTAAGGGGCAATGAGAATCAACTTGGCCCTCAAAACGGTGGCTTTCTGAATGACTTGTGGAATCAAGGAAAAGCGTACAGAAGTCCCCGGGGCCAATCCTGGGTTAGAGAGTCTCTCAGGGGTTGGCCTGGTAGGGGAAAGAGGGTGAAAAAATCGGGGCACTTGTTGTTTTGAGGTGTAGCAAAAAGATCGCAACAAGGTGTGCCCCACTTCAGAAAAATCTGATCCACTACAGATTGATTGAGAGACCACTCATGAGGCATTAGAATGGATCTGCTCAGCCTGTCCGCCAAGAGGTTGGACCTGCCGGGGATGTGCGTTGCTATCAGAAACCGATGAGAGGAGATTGCCCATTGCTAAAGTCTGAGAGCTTCTCGACACAACGGATAGGACCTGGTCCCGCCCTGCTTGTTGATGTACCAGACCACGGACATGTTGTCCGTTTGTACTGCAATAGTCCCCGTGGGAAGAAAGTCGCTGAGGGCTTGCAACGTTAAAAGCACCGCCTCATCTCCAGGACATTGATGTGCAGATGGTATTCTATGGGTTGCCACGTCCGTGGACCATCCTGCCCTGATAATGCCCCCACCCGATCAGAGAGGCATCCGTAGTAACTGTGGCAACTGGAGGAGGGGGAACAAAGGGTCGGCCCTGATGAAGAAGAGGGGAAGATATCCACCAGTTCAGATGAGTTCTGCACGATTGTGTGACTAAGATTTCGTGCCTCATCGGAAGACTGTGGTACGACCACTGAGTGAATAACATCCACTGCAGAAGACGCATATGGAAGCGAGCCAGTGGTAGAAGAACAATGGCCGCAGCCATAAGACCTAGAACCTTTAGTACCAATCTGGCTTTGACCTTGCTGCTCTGCCATAGAATCTGAACGAATTTTTGGATGTCCAGAATTCTTTGATCTGTTAGTCTGGCTAACATTTTGACGGTGTTTAATTCTGTGCCTATAAAGGTGATAGATTGGCAAGGCCGCAGAGAAGATTTCAAATTTACTGAAATTCCCAAACTCCTGCAAAGCTGCAGAGTGTAGTCTCTGGTCTGAAGAAGCTGACACCTGGTGGTGGCGGAGAGGAGCCAGTCGTCCAAATAAGGAAACACCTGGAATCCTTGACGTCTCAGATGAGCTGTGACCACTGCCATGCATTTGGTAAACACTCTGGGGGCTGAAGTGAGGCCAAAGGGCAGGGCTCTGAATTGGTAATGACTGGTCCCTAGCCGAAAGCGGAGAAACCTTCTGGAGCGCCTGTGAATCTTTATGTGATAGTACGCGTCCTGAAGGTCTATAGAGCACATCCAGTTGTCCTTGCCCAGAAAGGGCAGAATGGACTGAAGCGTGACCATCCGGAATCTTGCCTTCTTGACAAATCTGTTTAGACTGCTCAGGTCTAATATTGGTCTCCAATCTCCCATCCTTTTGGGGACCAAAAAGAATCTTGAGTAGACGCCGGATCCTACTTGGTCTGCCGGAACAGTCTGGATGGCTCTTTTTCCTAGGAGCTTTGAAACCTCCTGTTCTGCCAAATCCCTTTGACCGGGTGAGATGTCTGGAAGGGATTGTTGAGGTGCGGATACCTTCAAGGGGATTTTGTAACCCTCGGATATGATCGACTGTACCCACACATCTTGTGAGAGGGAATGCCAGGCTACTGGGTACAGCGAAATCCTTCCCCGACTGCCTCCAAGGGTGGACAGTCGGGCAACACCTCAGGGGTGCTGAAAGGGCTTCTCAGGAAGAGACTCCCTGTTGCCCTGGTTCTGAGGACCCCCCCTACCTCTAGGGCGGCATCTGTTATTGTTACCCCCTCTGCCTCTGGGGATAAACTGACCACGTGTGTCCGGTGTAGCTCCTTGGGCTTTGCGGAACCACATCTTCCCTCCCTTCTGACCCTTGGGATATGGTCTAGAAGGGGTGGAAAAATGGACTCCAACGGCAGAAAGAGTTTTACCGTCCTGCTCACACCTGGTCAAGGTATCCTTCACCTGAGGTCCGAACAAAGCCGAACCATCAAAGGGGTATTGGTGAAGGACGCCTTAAAGGGGTCCGCAAAATTACAAAGCCGCATCCAGGCTTGGCGTCTAAGAGCCACTCCTGTGCCTGCGGCCCTGATCGCTCCATCGGCCGCATAGGATATGAGCCGCATGGAGGAGTTGGATAAGGAATTCAGGATTGCTAGCTGTGAGGCAATCTTTTCTTGAGCCCCAGCAGCAGAAGGATCCTGGACCACTTCACCCAGTTCCTTGAGAATATCTCTTTGAAGCCTGGTGAAGTGACAAAGGTAGTTCAGCGACGATAGCAAAGGTCACTGAAGAAAACATCCGCTTTCCATACCTGTCCATGGTCCTAGAATCCTTGTTAGGAGGATGGACAGGTACTGAAGGATCTGCCAGTTCCTTCTTAGTGGCCGCCACCACCATAGCATCCACAGAGACGCCTTGGAAAGAAACTGTTTGTCCGTAGGGGCCGTAATAAACTTGGATGGTCTCCTGGGGACAGGTTCCACAGAATCTGGAGCTGCCCACGCCTTCGAGCCACTACCTGCATAAGTGGGTCGAAGGCGGAGACACCCAGGAGGTGGAGGGTCGGGATCCAAAGCCTCCAGGTATACCGACTCATCCTCGGAGGGATCAATGGATGGCCAATTCCCCTCTGTTTGAGGAGCTCAAGGATGTCTGAAAAGGAGACATCCTCAGAGGGGATCGGGGAACCCTCCGACTCATCTAAGTCGGTATCAGATGTAGTAGACTCGGGGGGAGTCTGTGTGTTTCCTCTTACATGTCCTCTTCCGAGGGGTTCACCTGCAGGATCAGGAGAAACTCGAAGAGGAGGAAATTCCCAATGGGGAAACCTGAGGCGATGGATCCCTGGGCCTGAGAGCAAGAGGCTGGCAAGAGGTGTCTACAGGCACCGAAGAGGGAGGAGCTAGAGGGATGGACCGTTGACCTGGCTCAGTAGCCAGGACACTCCTCATCACCTCAAAGGCTCCCTCCCCAGGAGACCGGAATATCCCCGATCCGAGGATACAGGAATTCCCGGCTCCACTGAGAGGGAAGGCTCCGAGGCCGATGTTGGTGCCGAGCTTACCAAAGCCAAGCCCGAGAGGGAGAGCGGGTCGGACAAGGGTCCGATGCCACTAGCCCCTCGGAGCCGAAGGGAAACCCGACGACCGGATCCCTCCAAGGAAGGCCACAAGGAGGAGATCGGAGCCGAGGACGACGGAGCCGAAAGATGTATCGGCTCGGCCGAAACAGTCGTTGTCCCGAAGCTCCGGCCCGAACTCTGGTGTGGAGTCGGAGGAGGAAGTTCAAGGGGTGAAACAATAGCGAAGTCTGCTGAGACGGGCTATGGAGCATTTGGGCCAGTGCCTGCGACTTCAACAGCCTGCTTACCACCCTCTCTAAGTCGTGGTCAGACAGCCTGGAAGATCTCAAGATCGGCTCCGATGGCTCCGCTCCGACAAAGAGGAGACCCGGAGCCGAGTGGATACTCTGCAACGAAGGGGACCGAGATCTCTTCGGGACGAAGTCATCGGAGCCAAGTCCCTGAATTCCAGATGGAGCCAAGGTTTCGCCCGATGCTGGATAAGGTGTCGGCTCCAGCCGAGCCGACAAGGCCACAGTAGACCAGGTGTCGGAACCAATCGGTGCCGAACCCACTACCTTGGAAGCAGATAGATCGGCTCCGACGGAGCCGGAGCCACCGGAGGAGGCTTGGATACTGTAGCCTGAACCTTCGGTGGCTTAGAAGGTTTACCAGACCCTGTTTTAGAGGGAGAACCTTCTGGCTTAAGTAAGCCACGGAGGATCAATTTATTCCTCCGTTCCTGCAGGACTCTCTGGCTAAAAGAGTGACACAAAGCACAGGAGTCCTGCAGGTGCAAAGGCCCCAGGCAGTAAACACAAGAAGTGTGACCGTCTGTCAGAGACATTTTCTGACAGCACGAGTCACACTTCTTGAAGCCTGAGACCTTGCCTTCCTTTGACATATTTCTAAGGAAGAAGTCACACACACACACCAACAAACACACACAATTAATCCCCTAACAAACAGACACACAGGTAGGGATTAACCAATGGGGTCTAGGCCTAACTTAACTGTTATACAATTACAAAAGGAATTTAAAAGTTTTGAACTGTAAGGGAATAGGGTGGGTTGTAGACACACTACACACTATGAAAGTGGAAAAAAAGGGGGAAATAAATCCCTAACTAAGCTTTTTTTGACAAAAAATTACTTACCTCAGCTGGCAAAGGAGACCTCTTTCGCTAAGCGGCAAACGAGATCTGAGGTAGTTCCGCCTTGCATCATGGGATATAGGGTTGCCTCGAGCTGGTAAAAGGAGTTCTCAAGCTAAAGCAAGTGCCGAGTCGGAGCCGAGGATCGGCTCCGAACCCATCCAGCAAGAATGAAGGCGAGATTGACAACTTAACATCCAAGACCAATGAAGCAAATTAAAGCCAAGCAAATGCTTCAGCCAGTCAGTGTCTCAATATATTTACTACACAATGAAACAGTAAATTAATACAAGGCAAGATATCAGCCGCATAATATGCAACTATTTGCCACTGTTATGTACGAAATACAGGCACATAAACTAAGTCACCCAGATGACAGAATACAGGAATATAAAGTATGTCACCCAGGACAATCTAGATCCAGACTACAGAAAAGGACTCACAGCAATAGCTAGGAATCAAGTTGGAGGGAATTGATTTTATGACAATAAAACCA
This sequence comes from Protopterus annectens, assembly GCF_019279795.1. Classification (NCBI taxonomy): domain Eukaryota; kingdom Metazoa; phylum Chordata; order Ceratodontiformes; family Protopteridae; genus Protopterus; species Protopterus annectens. The sequence goes on from NC_056725.1 coordinate 1,034,259,654, forward strand.
TGGATCCAGTCATCCAGCAAGCCCTGTACACAAAAAGCAGTAATGCAATGAAAATGCAGTAAGACGCAGAATTTGGAGCTCAGGTTAGAAGGCTGTCATTTATATGCTGCAGTTTGCCAACCCAATTCATTAAGGGAAGCTTCAGGTATTAGAAGTATGGTGGCCTATTCCAAACAAAGTGCTCACAGAAGGTGATGGCTTTTCATAGACACAACAGCTTTAGAAAAATGGGCATTACTGTTATTCATTGTATCCTTTTAAGCCAACAGTGAAGCAAAGGTCTCAGCAAATGTTGGTTACTGCCACAACTGCTAAAGAATGTGTAAATGACAGCTCATAATCTGAGAGTGAGCTCTAGAAAGTATTAGGTGTCTGGAAGAACTCAGTTACATAAAATACAGCATGTTACAATAATAAGTTACCAAACAAGCTGTATTATAAACTGCCAATTATAATGCATATAACTGAAGTGGTAAGCAACCATAGCCTTCTTGACTGCTTCCCATATTTAGAGTGGAATCATATTGATACCATCCAAGGAATATCACACAGATTAAGTATCTTATTATGTCTGGTTATACAAGCCTTTGTTGTCTCTCCACTGGACTGCTGTGATGACTTCTGTTTTTTTAATATTTTATATTCTGGAACCTGCCAATCTTGAATATCACTCTTTACACAGATTACATAATATCCGCGGTGGTGCAGCGGTAGCGTTGTTGCCTCACAGCAAGAGGTTCTCACGTTCGATTCTCGGCTGGAGTGTGGGGAGTGCCTTCTGTTTGGAGTCTGCATGTCCTCCCCGTGGGTTGGGTGGGCATTCGAAAGACATGCGTAAATGGGCATGCCTTCATTGAAGGTTGAAAGTCGAGCTGGCACCACCGCGTTCGCAAAAGTCTACTGCCAATCATTAGCGGACTGGAGTTCCGCTGTGGCGACCCCTAACCAGGAAAAGCCGAAAGACTAACAAACAATACAGATGACATAATACTTACCTCTGTCCAGGAATCATTTCAACATCATTCTCCTGCATTGCAAAAACACTTCTCTTAAACTTGGAACTGTGTTGGTGAAAATAAACTCTCAATCAACACAACTAAATGTATAGTCATGATCTTTGGTACAGCAAAATGACTTACTAACTTTCAGAATATAATTATTTCAGATCCCTCTGGATGCATACTTCCTTACAACATGCAACACAAATATCTCAGTGTAACGTTAGAGACACTCTGCCCTTTCATTTGCATATCAGCTCCTCTGTAACAAAGGGATTCACGGCAAGTTAGAGTGGCTTATTAATTGTCTTAGCTACCCACATCAGGGGCATGTTGTGCCATTGTTATTAATGTTCCTCTTTGTGGACAAAACATCAGTGCCCTCCAACTCACTGAAAATAAGGTCCTAGGCTTGATAGCCCTACTGAGAACCACTGCACCACATCTAAGAAGGCCAGCTGGTTGCCCAACTCTGCCAGGAATTCCTGCTTTCTTAACTCTCTTACCTTTAAACTTCTAAAAGATAGAAACTTCCCACCTTTGATAAATAATCTGTATTCGATTTATCGTATAAGTGAAGAAGTAATTAAGTAAATTTTTTATCAGGCTTATTAAACCTAAATTTCCCTTAGTTATTTGCAAAAGATCTTTCCTAAATTAGACCATGCTTAATGGAATTTTCTTCCAGTCCATATTTTGAAATTACAGGATCTTTTACTTTACAAAAAGTACTTGAAGGTGCATCTACAGAATGAAAGTTAATGCACTTCTTTTAAGGATGCTGGTTATTTATGTTCTTTTACTAATTGTCATTGTTAATAACTATTGATTGTATTTATTTTTTATTTATTTTACATTTGCTGACCAGGCTAGTCTAACTGGATATATGTCCATTTTCAATAGAGGCCTGGGGAGAAAAGCACCACATAGAAGACATACACAAACAGAACATAAACATTAATTACAGAAAGCTTGTTAGACAATAACAGGAGTCCCATGGTAAAAAAAAAAAAATTTCTCTCAATGAGAAGAGAGAAAAGGATTTAGGAGTATGTTATAGACACCCAAAGCAAAGTAATAAGCATGAACAAGAGAACAAGCTACTTAAAAAAGATATAGGAAAAATTAGTTGAAGGGTGGTAACTAAATGATAAGATGGTATGATGGCCAATTCTGTTGTTCATAGGCACAATAAGTAAGCTTGGAAGGTTATGGCCTTAAAGCTGAGAAAGAGAGATGTAAAATGATGTTGGACTAGACTGACAGTGAGAGATACTCTAGTCGGGGTTAGAACAGGGACATAGCCAGTGGGTTGTAATATATTTTGTGTACATTTATTTTGTGCCCTGCTTTTGTTACTGTATATTTTGGCTTCCTATATTACAGCCAAATCATGTAAAATTGTTCCACTATTGATCATATTGAGTTTGTCAAAAGTCTTAAACGGTGACTCTGTATGATATCGGAAAAAACATGAAGAAGAATGCAGAGTGCAAGACTGTGCCCTACTATGTGAGCAGCAGAAAAGCTGAACTGTGTAACTTTGGCAATGTCCCACCAGGTGCTTGTCAGTATATTGTTGTTCTACATTACCTATAGAGCATAAGGTCACCGGTTCAAGGTTTCATTACAAAGTAGTAAACTCAGATATTGTCTAGGTGCATCATGTGTAGAGAAAATGCTTGGCTTAATTGTTTGGGAGTGGGTATGCTGTTTTATGAAATATGTGTCGCTTTCTGCAGAATTCCACTCAGTTGTGGAACTGACAGGCATAAGGGAAGTTTGCACATTCACTACAATGTTGACTAAATATGTAAAAAATAGTTATATAACTCTCAGGTTGTGATAACAGAAGCCTGAGTCAGTTAGTTTGCATACTAATTATTCTAAAATTGCTGCAGTCATCCTTGGCTTTCTGTTAAGTACTTTTGATCTTGGACATACTGGATTAAACAATGGGTGCCAGCAGAGGTGAAAATGGTCATGTCCAACTTAATGAGGTGCTAAGTGCATTGGTATTGACTTTCATTTCATTGAATCAGATGTTTAAATGTTGAGCTGTTTAAATTCTCTTATGCATTTCAGTGTATGTACTTATCTGAATGTGTGTTAACCAGTGTAATCTATTCACGCATTCATTACAAAGTAGTAAACTCAGATATTGTCTAGGTGCATCATGTGGAGAGAAAATGCTTGGCTTAATTGTTTGGGGGTGGGTATGCTGTTTTATCAAATAATATGTGTCGCTTTCTGCAGAATTCCACTCAGTTGTGGAACTGACAGGCATAAGGGAAGGTTGGACGAGAGGTTAGTGCAGGCTTTTTTTTAATTACATTACTACTTTTTTAAGAATTTTACTTTTGGTGGTTGGTGACAGTGGAATTATAAATGACTGTCATAATTTGCTATAGATGACTTGAATTTTGGAGTAAATTTTACAGATAATAGGTTCATAGGTGTGTAATAGGCTAATGGCCCTGGAGCCTTTACAAGCCTAGCCCAGAGGATTACCCTGGCATCGTGCCACCTGATCTTACTTCCCAGTGCCTCTGTTGAGTACAGCCACTGAACTGATCCTCTGGGTGAATTTTCTATTTCCCATCCACTCATTAAGATTTCCCTTGAAGAGGGCCAGTGAGGTGCTCTGCTTGACATGTATGTGAAGTCTATTCCATAGTATGGGCAGTCTCTGGGTTATGAACCTGTCCCGCCAGCATGTTCTGTTGATTGTGGTAATTTGGTAGAGGTCTTTGGAGCATGTGGTGCAGAGGGCTTGGGATTTTTTTTAGATGTAGCATTTCTAACAGCACTGGGTCAGACATGGCTTTGTAAGTCAAGCAGAGATCACTAGGCAATATGAGACAAAGAAGAGTTGGAGTTTTCTGAGTCTGTCCATACAGGACAAGTGTTTAAGGCTAAGGATCCTCTTTGCGAGCTACTTTTGTGGCCTCCCCAGTTGTTGCAGGTGTCTATTGAGGTACATGCCAAATGGGGCATTGTACTCGATGATTGGTCTAATGAGGGAAGAGTAGAGGGAGACAATGACCTCTTTCTTCCTGGATGCAAAACCCTTAGTAATAGATGTGCCACATACAAGGACTTTCTGACCACAGTGGCAATGTTGTGGTCAAAAGAGAGGTTGCTGGCAACCTGTGTTCCCAGATCTCTTATAACGCCTTCTGTGTTCAGTGGACTACCGTCAATGTGGTAATTCAATGGAACTGGGTTTTTCCCAAGGGGGATGATGACATTTTTTTGACATTGAAGGCCATGGTTCTGACATCAGTCTTTGGTCTCATTGAGGCCTTCCTGTAGGATGTCAACATCACTTGGGGAGTTAATAGCTCCCAACTTGCAATCGTCTGTGAACTTCATCAGCCAGAGTCCCTTCGTGTTGGCCTGGACTTCAGAGAAGAAGATACCAAACAGGAGAGGACCCAGGACCAACTCCACTCATGACTGGTCAGCAGTCTGACTTGGAGTCAGTTACTTTCACAATGTGGGTTCTATCTGTGAGCCAGTTTGCAACCCACCTAGTGATATAGGAGTTGATGCCTAGCTTAGTGAGTTTTTCTTTGATTCCTGAATGGAGAATGGTATAAAAGGTCTTGGCCAGATCAAGGTAGGCTGTATGAACCACCTTGCCTTCATTCACAGCTCTGGTAACTGACTCAAAGAGGTCAACCAAGTTGAGCAGGCATGATCTACCCTTCACAGAACCAAACTATGTATGATCCAGAGTTTGGAGATTTCCTATATCCTTATTTATTCGGTCAATGATGATAAGTTCCATAGCTTTGTATATCAGACTCATCAGGCTAATGGGGCAATAGTTCCCAGGGTCTGTAGTCACTCCCCCTTTGTGGAGAGGGATGACTGTGGCAGTGCGCCAATCGGTGGGGACAAAGCCTGAGGTGAAGCTATGATTGACAGGGCATACAGGTGTGGTGCCAGTTCACTCTGTCGTTCATGCAGAAAACATGAGCCAGGGATATTGTCAGGTCCCATAGAAGCTGTATTCTTTGCCTGGGTAGTGCTGTTTTAACCTGTGCAGCAGTAATACTGGATGTCTGTCAATCTACTGGTATTGTGATTGATCCTTTGGTGGGGGCGGTGGGGTAAAGTTAACACTGCTTCTGTCAGCCAGTGCATTGGTAATATCTGTTGGCTCAGTATAGGAAGTACCACTGTGCAGTAGCTCAGAGCAAATCTGGGTATTGCCATGGAGATTCTTTACATAACTCTAAAAGGCATTGTGGTTGTCTTTACTATCTGCTGCATTTCTGTTTTCATAGCTAGCTTTAGAGGATTTGATGCGGGATCTCAACCATTTGTTGAGGCTGATAAGGGAGTTTTTCCAGTCTTGGGACTTCACCTTATTCTGTAATGGTTTCCTCCTTCTGTTGTAGAGTTTGTTTATAGCAAGGGACCACCAGATTGGCTTTCTTTTTTTTTTTGGGGGGGGGGCATCTTGGTTCTGTTGGGTATGGTGAGATCCATGCATTTGTGTACATGTTCGTACAGTGCATTGGTGTATGATACGGCGGTCATGCAACTATTCTCCATTTGCATGGGTGCTGTGAAGTTAGCTACCTCTGTTATTAAGAGGCCAAAGTTAGTTTTGGAGCCCAAGGTTAGCTTTGGAGAAGGTTTTCATGGTGGTTACCTCGGTGGGGGTGGGGGTGGAATTCCAAGGTGATTCGTTTGTGGTTGGATCTAACCCGGGAGAAGTTGACTATTGGTGTGGAGCAATGGTCACCCATGTTAGTAATGACCAGGTCAAGGATGTTGCTACCTCTAGTGGGGGTAAGAACGAGCTGGTCCAGGGCTTTGAAATTAATGAATTCCAGAAAGTGCTGGGCAAGTGTATTGGTACAGGAGTAGTTTTCCCAATTAATGGGGGGAATAGTTGAAGTTGCCCAGTATGAGAGTGTTAGGTTGGACCCTAATATTCTCCAGAGTGCTTAGGAACATGGAGTGTGAGTCTTGGGACATGGTTGGGGACCTATAGCATGCTACAACCTGAACTGCTGTCTTACCCAATGTTAGTTGCACCTGAAGTATCTCAGATGTGTTATGTTTCTGTTTTTGCACTTGTTTCTCAATTTGTTACTTTTAAAATCTGTAACTGTTGCAAATTGTTTGTGTAGGCTGTGATAGCCGATTTATAGCATTTATAAGTGTTTACTGTATCTGTTTCTGCTTGTTTTCTGAAAAAAAAAAAAACAAAAAATATCTCTTGTTTTCCCGCCTTACTAAGCTAGAATAGTCCAGTTTCAGAGCTTGCTGATCCCTGGGCTTTGTTTGCAGTTCCTATTACTGAATCTTTACCTAATTTGGAACAGAGGAAGTTCCCTTGCTTACCAGTGGGAGTGGGAAGCACTGAGCTGCCTGTTGGTCCAGTTTTGTGAGGTTTCAGCCAGCAACTTGTAGTTTATTGGTCGTTTTGGGCCAGTTCCTAGCTTCTTTCAGCCCCCTGATATAAAAAACGCTAAACGTGCGTTTTTTGGCTTGTACCTACTCAGCACAGATCCTCGTGGTGGCCAGCAGAGTAATCCAAGCTTCAGAGAGCTAAAAAAAGCGACTTTACCTGATTTAAGTATAATTTTTGTGGCTTTCCACTTCTATTTATCTAGCAACTGTATTTCGCCTGCTTGCTGATACATTGTTACTGTTTTTCTGCATTTATTCTGTTTTTGCACTTGTTTCTCAATTTGTTACTTTTAAAATCTGTAACTGTTGCAAATTGTTTGTGTAGGCTGTGATAGCCGATTTATAGCATTTATAAGTGTTTACTGTATCTGTTTCTGCTTGTTTTCTGAAAAAAAAAAAAAACAAAAAAAATATCTCTTGTTTTCCTTACTAAGCTAGAATAGTCCAGTTTCAGAGCTTGCTGATCCCTGGGCTTTGTTTGCAGTTCCTGTTACTGAATCTTTACCTAATTTGGAACAGAGGAAGTTCCCTTGCTTACCAGTGGGAGTGGGAAGCATTGAGCTGCCTGTTGGTCCAGTTTTGTGAGGTTTCAGCCAGCAACTTGTAGTTTATTGGTCGCTTTGGGCCAGTTCCTAGCTTCTTTCAGCCCCCTGATATAAAAAACGTTAAACGTGTTTTTTGGCTTGTACCTACTCAGCACAGATCCTCGTGGTGGCCAGCAGAGTAATCCAAGCTTCAGAGAGCTAAAAAAGCGACTTTACCTGATTTAAGTATAATTTTTGTGGCTTTCCACTTCTATTTATCTAGCAACTGTATTTCGCCTGCTTGTTGATACATTGTTACTGTTTTTCTGCATTTATTCTGTTTTTGCACTTGTTTCTCAATTTGTTACTTTTAAAATCTGTAACTGTTGCAAATTGTTTGTGTAGGCTGTGATAGCCGATTTATAGCATTTATAAGTGTTTACTGTATCTGTTTCTGCTTGTTTTCTGAAAAAAAAAACACAAAAAATATCTCTTGTTTTCCCGCCTTACTAAGCTAGAATAGTCCAGTTTCAGAGCTTGCTGATCCCTGGGCTTTGTTTGCAGTTCCTGTTACTGAATCTTTACCTAATTTGGAACAGAGGAAGTTCCCTTGCTTACCAGTGGGAGTGGGAAGCATTGAGCTGCCTGTTGGTCCAGTTTTGTGAGGTTTCAGCCAGCAACTTGTAGTTTATTGGTCGTTTTGGGCCAGTTCCTAGCTTCTTTCAGGCCCCTGATATAAAAAACGCTAAACGCGCGTTTTTTGGCTTGTACCTACTCAGCACAGATCCTCGTGGTGGCCAGCAGAGTAATCCAAGCTTCAGAGAGCTAAAAAAGCGACTTTACCTGATTTAAGTATAATTTTTGTGGCTTTCCACTTCTATTTATCTAGCAACTGTATTTCGCCTGCTTGCTGATACATTGTTACTGTTTTTCTGCATTTATTCTGTTTTTGCACTTGTTTCTCAATTTGTTACTTTTAAAATCTGTAACTGTTGCAAATTGTTTGTGTAGGCTGTGATAGCCGATTTATAGCATTTATAAGTGTTTACTGTATCTGTTTCTGCTTGTTTTCTGAAAAAAAAAAAAAAAAAAAAAAAAAAATATCTCTTGTTTTCCCGCCTTACTAAGCTAGAATAGTCCAGTTTCAGAGCTTGCTGATCCCTGGGCTTTGTTTGCAGTTCCTATTACTGAATCTTTACCTAATTTGGAACAGAGGAAGTTCCCTTGCTTACCAGTGGGAGTGGGAAGCATTGAGCTGCCTGTTGGTCCAGTTTTGTGAGGTTTCAGCCAGCAACTTGTAGTTTATTGGTCGTTTTGGGCCAGTTCCTAGCTTCTTTCAGCCCCCTGATATAAAAAACGCTAAACGCGCGTTTTTTGGCTTGTACCTACTCAGCACAGATCCTCGTGGTGGCCAGCAGAGTAATCCAAGCTTCAGAGAGCTAAAAAAGCGACTTTACCTGATTTAAGTATAATTTTGTGGCTTTCCACTTCTATTTATCTAGCAACTGTATTTCGCCTGCTTGCTGATACATTGTTACTGTTTTTCTGCATTTATTCTGTTTTTGCACTTGTTTCTCAATTTGTTACTTTTAAAATCTGTAACTGTTGCAAATTGTTTGTGTAGGCTGTGATAGCCGATTTATAGCATTTATAAGTGTTTACTGTATCTGTTTCTGCTTGTTTTCTGAAAAATAAATAAATAAATAAATAAATATCTCTTGTTTTACCGCCTTACTAAGCTAGAAGAGTCCAGTTTCAGAGCTTGCTGATCCCTGGGCTTTGTTTGCAGTTCCTGTTACTGAATCTTTACCTAATTTGGAACAGAGGAAGTTCCCTTGCTTACCAGTGGGAGTGGGAAGCATTGAGCTGCCTGTTGGTCCAGTTTTGTGAGGTTTCAGCCAGCAACTTGTAGTTTATTGGTCGTTTTGGGCCAGTTCCTAGCTTCTTTCAGCTCCCTGATATAAAAAACGCTAAACGCGCGTTTGCGCGGTTTAGCGTGATTTAGCGCGATTTAGCACGATTTAGCACGGAGCTGCTACCGTTGCACACTAGGGCAGCGCCGGTTAAGCAGATTTAAACTATTTGGGCTACCTAAATTCCACTCTTCAAATTTTCCCTTAAAGCTACCTTCCTCGAACTATACTACTGATCTAATCAGCGTATACTATAACTAAAAAGATCATCTCTACTTGACTCCAAGTAGACTATTCTCTATCTGTTGCTGGTGAACCTGGGAATATTGAGGCAATGTTACAATTGCCTCATGTACACAGACAACCCTCTCCTCCTCCCACAAAACACAAATACATGCGAGAGATGCAACTATACAGCCAAACTGGAGGCTGAGCTCTCTCAACATAGGACTGACAAGACCAGTCAGGAGGAGAAGGTTACCACACACACTATAGACCCAGTCTCACATAGTACCATCACAACCTCAAATCATACACATAAACACACAAAGACATACTCGGAGGCTCTGATCAAAAATCTACCAAAACAGCAGAGGCCACCAAAGCAGACACCCAAACAACCACCACCTCAGAACACATCACCTGCAACACATAGACCTCACAGTCAGAGTGTCAAACAGTAACAGCCCTTAAGGCCAAACAAAATGCCAGACACACTAGTCATTGGTGACTCCATAGTCAGACACACTGACGTCCCGCTCACCAGACTGAGTAAGGAGAAGGTCACAGTAAGCTGCCTGTCGGGCGCTAGAATCCGCCACAACGCAAGCACTCAGGTCTCTCAACAGCAGGTACAAATACGACTCAGTCATTGTCCACGCTGGTGTAAACGACCTGAGACATACCTCCTTGGACTACATGAAAAGAGACATCGAGGAGCTCTCTGATTATGTAGCCCAGGCAGGTATGACCCTGACCTTGAGCAGTATCCTACCTTCACCAAGAATGATGCCACAATACAGAGATAAGATGATCAGCTTTAACAATTGGCTTAAACACTGGTGTCATTCAAAGGGGATCCAGTGTCTGTCTGCCTGGGATGACATGCTGGACAAGCCACGCTGTTTCAAGGGACGGCTTGCACCTGTCACCCCTGGGATTCCGGATATTGGCAAAGGCTCTTGCCACCCCCATAGTGCCTTTTTTAGGCAAGGCTGAAATTCTAAACCTACCACCCTAGAACACAAAAAAGGAAATAAACTAAGGGTAATGCTGCTCAATGCCAGAAGTCTGAATCTCAAAATGCACGCACTCGAAGCCCTTCTCAGTATGGAGAACATAGATGTCTGTGCTGTGACAGAAACCTGGTTCAAGGCTCCTGAGAGCACCCCAGCACTATCAGATTTTACCTCATATCATGCTCCGCCCCAAAATCCGGACAATACCAAGAAAGGAGGGGTGTATCCATATTCATCAAGGACTCCCACACCTCAAGACTGGTTGCAACGCACGATGCATCGGAGACCATCCAGGTGCAATTAACCATAGGCAAGACTGCTCTGCAAATTGTAGCATGTTACAGGCCACCCTCACAAACTCAGGAACCTCACATGGCCTTCCTGAAAACACTAGAGGGATAAATGTATCACCAAACACCATCATACTAGGTGACTTCAACTACCCTAATATAGACTGGGAACACTACTCAAGCCCAAACACCCTAGCCCAAAAGTTCCTGGAATTCATAAACTCAAATGCCATGGAACAACTAGTTACCATCCCCACAAGAGGAGATAACATACTTGACCTCATCATCACGAACATGGGAGCACAATGTTCAACACCGAAGTATACCCCTCACTGGTGAGATCAGATCACAACTAATCTCGCTGGAGGTCCTCATCCCACCCCCACCTGAAATAAAAAGACCACAGTAAAGAACTTCTCGAAGCCGACTTCACACTTCTAAAGACTAGTGTGGTCTCCTTTAAGGCCCCGAGCCGGCGGAAAACAGTACACATGCCGCTGAATCACTTACAAATGCCTTCTACCAGCACCTGCAGGACTGCATGGATAAGGCAATCCCAAGCAAAACAAAGACTCTCTGTACCAAAGGCAAGCGCCCAGTCTGGTGGACCCCAGCCATAAACAAACTCTACAACAAAAGGAGGAAGCTACTACAAGATAGAGCAAAATCCTTAAAAGGTAAGACACCCTTGATCACTATAAGTACTAAGAGCTCTCATAAAATCATCCAAAGCAAATTTTGAGAGAAAAATAGCTAAAGACTCAAAAGACAATCATAAGGCCTTCTTTAGCTATGTTAGAAACCTGGGAGGAAACTCCCAGATATGCTCAGAACTAGTTCAAAACGATGTGAAGATTACTGATCCTACGGACATTGCCAACATACTGGCTGACAGGTTCAGTGCAAACTTCTCCCCCCCCCAAAAGGAGAGATATCTATACCAAATGATTGCAGCCCCCCAAACATCTCCAACGCCCAAGTGAGAACTGCTCTCTCCAAAGCAAAAACACAGCATCCATGGTACCTGATGGTGGCACCGGCTGTGTGCTACACTAACTCAATGGGGAATTGAACCCACAGCTAGGACAGCTGTTTAATCAGAGCCTTACCCCTGGATACGCACCCAGGAGTGGTGCACTGCAACTGTGGTCCCACTTCACAAAGGCGGTGCCTCCACCGACCCTGGAAATTACCGCCCATTAGCTTGACAAGCCTTATCTGCAAAGCCATGGAGAGGATCATAATGGACCTCATAAATAAAGACATAGGGAATTTGCAGACTTTGGATCCAACCCAGTTTGGCTTTGTCAAAGGCAGATCATGCCTTTTAAACTTGGTTGACTTTTTCAAACAGTCACCAAAGCCATTGATGAGGGAAAGGCAGTCCATACAGCCTACCTCGATCTGGCGAAGGCCTTCGATACAATACCCCACTCGGGTATCATTGAAAACTCATCAGCTTAAATATTAACCCATACATCACAAGATGGGTTGCAAACTGGCTGAGTGACAGAACCCACAGGGTCAGAGTTGCTGGCGCCATGTCAGACTCAAAGCCTGTCACTAGTGGTGTCCCACAGGGCTCAGTCCTAGGTCCACTCTTGTTTGGCATCTACTTCTCCGAAGTACAAGCAAACACAGGAGGGTTATGGCTGACAAAGTTTGCAGATGACTGCAAACTGGGCCATAGTAGAAAACACATCTGACACAGATATCCTTCAGAAGGGTCTCACAGAAATGGATAACTGGTGCCAGAGCCATGGCCTAAAGTTAAATGCCAAAAATGCATAGTCATACCCTTCGGGAAAAACAAGGTTACCCCTAGCTACCAAATAGGTGGCAATCCACTGAGCACAGAAGAAGTTATCAGGGACCTGGGGACCCAGGTTGATAGTAGTCTGTCATTCGACACCCATGTAGCTAAAGTAGTTAGGAAGACCTTCTACATTGCCCACCTTATCATGAAGGATTCTCATCTAGATCAAGGGAGGTCATTGTCTCCCTACTCATCACTCATCAGACCAATGATTGAGTACAATGCCCCATTCGAATGTATCTGACCCGACACTTGCAGCAGCTGGAGAGGCCACAAAAGTTCCTCACCAAAAGGATAAAGGGTCTCAAAATCTGTCCTATGTTGCCCGACTGAAAGAACTCCAGCTCTATTCAGTCGCACGCTTGCTCAGAGGTGACCTTTGCCTAACATACAAGGCCATGTCAAACCCAGATTTGATGAATATGCTTCACCTCAAAAAATCTAGATCCATCAGAGCCACAAGGGCGGAGACTTAAACCTCGACACGGCTATTAATAGGACGTGCTGGAGGGATAGATTCATCACACAAAGACTCCTATGCTGTGGAACAAAATCCCGGTATATGTGAGGCAGAGCACCTCGCTGGCCTTGTTCAAGAGAAATCTTGACCAATGGATGGGAGATCGCAGATATACCCCAGGGATTACCTCAGTGTCACTGCTCGACAGAGGCACAGCAAAATAATGGGTATAGTTCCCCATACTAAAGGGGTGGCGTAAGCCACAAAACTATGGGCTAGGCTTGTAAATGCCCTTGGGCAGATAGCCTAGTATGAACCTATGAAAGTGTGTCTATCCTTTATGAATATGGAAACACCACTGCCTTCGGAGCTTCAGTCCAAGTTCTGGGGCCAAAAGGTGTGGAATGAGTTATAGCCTGGTAGTGCAGGGGTGCTTTCTGCTGCCTTGAATCATAGTTATATTCTGCTATTTATGCTATTCTGTAGAGTCTGTTGAAGTCATCTGGAGAAACAGCTTTGTAAGAGATGGCTGCACGAAGAGTTAATGGGACTTATTTAGACTACACACTTGGACGTTACAGGTAAATGAACATTTTTATCTTTGGGAGATTCTGATTTAAATTGTGCGTTATTGATGGCATCACTTGTGTTTGGTTTATATAGTATAAAGCTTAATATTATAGGTTTAATGTTTTACAAGTTGCTAGTTTTCCTACACTGATTGTGCAGTCATTTGTGTGTGTGTGTTTGTATTTACAGAGAAGTGTTATTTACATTACTAACTGGCCATTTTTACACTCATTGATCTGGAGTCTGGTTTTCTAGGAGGTGTACCATGTACTTTTTGCTTTCCTCTGCAGGGTTTTAGCTCAACTGTGAAGATGTGGTCATTGTTAAAGGTTTTAGTGTGGCTTATTAGTTATGTATTTATTTTTATACAATACTTAATATGAGGCAGTTTCTACACTGCCTCAGGATGCCCACATCCACTAAGCTGGTAACAGAGGTAGTAGATAAGTTTATATCCATGGCAACAGATCCTGTTTATTGATTAGACAGTTGTAGAAATTTTATTTGTTGTGTTGAGTGCACTCATTTTTTAATTGTATACAGTTTTTGCAAAGGACTGCAATAAACATGATTTTTTTTCCAGTAACAATTTGGAGCCTGACACAGGGGAAAAGTATCCCACTCCTCTAATGTGGGAAATAGCATATGTCGTAGCACAATCTGTGTGTATGTATGTGTCATGTCTTTCAAATTTTACCTCAGAATTCTAGACAAAGAGAAAGTATTTAGGGAAAAGGTACTCTTAGTGGGTGCTATTCACTCAAAATAATTTCCGGATTTAGGAGGGATTGAACAAAAGTTTGAGATCAAATTAGATGTGTTCCTCCAAATTTGGGAGAGCTGAGGTGTGTGTGTGTGTGTGTACTTGAGTATTGGAACTTTATGGTTTATGACTGAAAATAGATTACTTTTTGGATTCAATAAATTAAATACATATATGCACACACATAAATGAAATATTGTGAATACCTTGTGTTTGTATTGCACAGGGACATGTTTGCACACATTTAAATATCACCAATTGTGAAAGTTCTTTTTTGTCATTTAATGAGATTGGTTACTATAGCTGAGGCCTATGCTGAGACAAATTTGGATATGAACATGTTTTGTGAGTAAATGACTTAGAACTAAATTGGCTGAAAACAAATGTGCTATGAACTGCAACTGACCCAGGCAATATATTTTTATTATTATTTTTTATGTTAATTAGACATGACACAACACACCCAGACCCCCATTAATATTTTTGTTACTGCTGGTAGATATAAAAACGGTCAGAAAATGAAACTCTGATTTCATACAGAAAAGCTTGAAGGAAAATAATTACTTTTCGTTGGGGAGGGGAAACACATTTTTGAAAAATGGATTTGCTGTTTTTATTGTTTTTGTCCTAAATTCTTAGTTATCCAAACTGTTTATAAATGTTGCAAGAGAAGTACTGTGTTTGACTTGTAATGTCAACCTGTTTCACAAATGTGGAATGCATTAGGTAACGTACTTGTCATGCCTTCTGGTATTGTTGATGTGATAGTATAGGTTTACAACTAGTTTTATTGTGGTGATGGTGATCTTGGATTGCTGGTTCCTTCACAGCATGGGAAATGTAGTGGACATGACCCCCCAGGAATGTGTAAGACACTTTTGTAGAGAGACATGTTTTTCAATCTCTGTTAGGGTTACTGAGACCTGAGTTGTTATTGTTGAGGAAACACTGAAATTTTGAGCCTCTTTCAGTACTTTGCATTCATGTGTTTAATCAGGCTTCTAACATTTTGGGTCCTAGTGACTTTCTGTAATATTTTTTCATTGACCTTAATATGTCTATTCATCTCTATTAAATAAAGCAACTGTTACCTTTGCTCTCAGTTTGCTGAAGGGATTCTGTGGAAAGTTCCTAAAAATCTTCCTGTGACATATTATCTTCAGCTGAATCCTGCATCATCTGTTGCTCTTTCATATAGGATTTCACTTGTCTATCACTACACAACATTGTCAGTTGTCGATGTTTCTTGCTCCTTCCCTTGCTGTGTAACCCTAGGTGAACTTTTGTACTCATTTCCTACTATCACTACACAACATTGTGTCAGTTGTCGATGTTTCTTGCTCCTTCCCTTGGTGTGTAACCCTAGGTGAACTTTTGTACTCATTTCCTACTATCACTACACAACATTGTGTCAGTTGTCGATGTTTCTTGCTCCTTCCCTTGCTGTGTAACCCTAGGTGAATTTTTTTGTACTCATTTCCTACTGAAGACTGTACAGAAACTACATGTGGTAAATGATCAGATACTTCCCGTTCCACCTGTTTCTCCTTAATTTATTAGACCCATTGTTCCATCATGCTGTGACATTACCACTGTAGGATTTTCTACACTAAATCCTTAACTTTACAGGTAATCCATGACTGCAATTTCTATTTCTTTAACTTCCTCATTAGTAATCCTCTTTTCTGCTTTCCCCTTTGTCTTATTTTTTTGTAATATGAAATTTAGTATATCTGAATGCCTTTGCCTGTATTTCTCTGCAGCTATCTTTGGTGCCGCTTATTTGTATTGATTTGTTTTGCTTTCTCCTGTGCATAAATATTGCACTATATTAAAGTTATTATACATTCCCATGTCCATATTCCTCCCTCAGATGTATCCCACTCTTTCTGTTTTCCTTACTTTGGAGACTAACTATTCCATCATGCTGTGACATAAATTGTGTTAGACTTTCTACACTAAATCATTCACTTTGGAAGTATTCCATAACTTCAGCTTCTATTTGTTTAACTTCTGCTTTACTAATCTTCTGTTTTATATTCCCCTTTATGATCTTATTTTTTCTGTTATGAAAGTTTCCAAAGCCTGGATACTTTGCTTGTATTTCTCTGCAAATATCTTTGGAGATGCTTTCTAGTATTGATTTTCTTTGACTTTCTCCTTTGCATAAATATTGCAGCAAATCAGATCTCTTTCTTTCCCATGTCCATGTAAATTTTTCTTGGGTTTGTTGCATTAATGAATACAAAAATGCATTTGAAGGTTTTGATGTTTTTTCTTGTGCAAGTATTTTTTCTTTCCTCTGATTTCCTCTTAGTCTTTTTGAATGTCTTCTATCTGGAAATTCTGGGCTTCTTGCATAATAGTAACAATACATAATTTCATTCTTATCCTCAGTAGCCCACTCTATCATCTTAATGGCTCTTTTCTGGCCTATCAGTTTTTGATGACTACTACTTCCTTTTACAATGGGGTAGGGGCATTCTCCCCCTGAACCTGGCCTAACCCCATTGTTGGAATGTTTGTGTCATGAAGATTCTGCGCACTGTCAGTTTTCCCAGTCCTGGAACCAGTGTGCATATGAGGATCGGGCACTTTTTATCCTGGGACTTGTGCACCCAGATGTCTTTATTTTTTAACCTACTTCTGTCCATGATGTATGCTATACAAAATACATTGTATACATCAGTGTCATGCCCAGTACAGTATAGCTTATTTAAAGAGAAGCTCATTGCTAACCAGTATCCTACCTTTTCTTACATTCCACTATAGCTGATTTTGGTTATTATATGTATTTCTGGACTCCAATCTTGTTCTTGTTACACAAATTTGTAAGGAAAGCAATTTTGTGCATTTGCATATCAGTAGAAGAAATACTCAATGGAGGTTACCAGTCTAATGGCCCTAGAGCCTTTTTAAACATAACTATTCATGCCCTAGTTTTCATAATTGTCAATGCCTAAGGACTGGAAAGATTTTGATGTATGCCTGTGCCTTTGCTGCCAAAAAGGCCACAGGTGACAAGCAGGGGTGAATTTATGATTTCCCAAATGTCATTTGAACAGGCTTAAAGAAGAGCTCTGTTTCACATAAATGGGGAGTCTTTTCCAGAAAAATGGTAATCTCTCAAAGATGCACCTGTTCCTCCAATATGTTTTGCTTATGTCACAGACAAGGTTTGATCCTTAGAGTGGGTAATTCTTGTGCTGCTTGTTTTGTGAATGTGTAGTATATCCATCAGGGCTGGATCTCAGAAGGCCTTGCTGTCTAGGTATCGATTGACCCTCAGTAGTCTGTAGGAGACAGAGCAGGGACAGGGCTTTGAGGTAGCACACATAGGACAAGTTGTTTGCACACTGTTTTCTTTTTAATGAAGACTCTAATGCTACTACAGTTGTTACAAATGGCTGCTCAGCCGAAGGGTACATTGTACTTGATTATTGGTCCAATGAGGGCTGAGCATAATGGGAGTATGATCTCCTTAGATCTGGGCACCTTGATCTTACTTATGAGTTATACCTCGTCAAAGGATTTTTCACCATCATGAAGACATGTTTATCAAAATTCAGGTTACTGTCAATCTGAGTTTTCAAGCCCTTACTACTGGGTCTACTCTTAGAACAGTGCTATCAGTGTTGTAATTTGCAGAGGTACTAATCTTCTCAAAGGGTATAAATATACATTTTTTGGCACTGAGTATTAGGCTAAGTTTCTGGCACCAGTTACTTGGCTCTCAGACCCTCCTTAATGATATCTACATCTTTGGAGGAAATCAGTCATCTGCAGATTTTGTCACCCAAACACCCTCTTTTATTTGTTATAACTTCAGAAAAGTATAGGAAAAATCTGAGGGATGAAATAAAATACACAGTTGTTTCCAGAAATGAAATTAATTTAGCCTACAGGAAAATAGATATGATCTTGGAAGACATGATGAATGAGAATGTTATAGAGATGAAGACTCTTTCATATTTAAAAGTTCAAAAACCAAAAATACCTGTCATATTCGGAATACCGAAAATCCACAAAGATAGTATGGACCCTCCACCAAGACCAATTGTCTCAGCTGAAGGGTCAAAAACTACCCCTTTAGCCAAGTATGTGGATGTTAAAACAAAACACATATGGGTTAACAAGCAAGCAATTTTGAAAGATTCCTGGGACTTGCTTAGGCAAATGGGGCCAGAATTGTATTCAGAAGACCTACTATTTGTAACGATAGACATAGTAGATTTATTCGGGTCTATTCCTTATATGGCAGGTATACAAATGTTTGAAGAGGAAATTTTTATGGATCAGATTTTGACAATAGAAGAAAAAGTAGTGTGCACGGGCTTGATGGATTTAGTATTAAAGAATATTTTTTTGGCATATAATGGTGAATGTTTTCAACAAATACAAGGAGTTGCCATGGGTGCGGCCTGTGCACCTACTTTTGCAAATCTGGTTTTAGCAAATTGGGAAGAAAAGTATATCTTCAATTCTAAGTTTGTGAGGTACTGGAAGTTATATAAAAGGTTCTTAGATGACATAATAATTTTTTGGACTGGGGGTCAAGATAAATTGAAGGAATTTATAGAATATATAGGGGGAACAACTGATTTCCTTAGATTTACATCCACAAATTCAAGAAAAAAATATCCAATATTTGGATATAGAGGTTCTAAAAATAAACAATACTTTGGAAACTAGAGTTTATAGGAAACCTACCTATGTAAACTCCTTTTTACACTTTAATAGTGCACATCCAATTTATTGTAAGAAAAATTTGGTGAAAGGACAGTTTGTCAGAGGGTCAAGAATGACCAGCAATAATGATGATTTTATAAAAGAATGTGACCTATTAGAAGGAATGTTTCTGGCAAGAGAGTACCCTAGGAAGTTCATTAGGAATTTAAGAATGGAAGTGGAAAGAGGGAGAATAGACAAATTCAGGCCCATCCTAGGAGAAAGAGAAGGAGCAAACATTAATAATGAGAAGAGTGTAAATTTAGGGGAGGATTTTCAACAGGCCCTTATATTAGAATATAATGCATTGAATAGAAATATTAAAACAATATTCCAAAAGGAATAGGAGAAATTTGGCTCCCTCACGGACTTGGATGGACTCCCTCAAAGGATACCTAAGTTTGTTTTTAAGAATTCCATTAGTGTTAAAGGCATACTAGAGACAAAAAATGATTTGCATAGAAAAGGAGAAAGGAATAGTAAGGAAAAAATAGGGACCTTTAGGTGTGGGAAATGTAGACAATGTGAATTTATAATGAATACGGAAAAAATTTATTTGGAGAGTAGGGGACGTTGGCTAACTAGTAAGGGATATTTTAACTGTGACTCCAGAGGTTTGGTATATTTTGCCATTTGTGTACAATGTTTTTCCTTTTATGTGGGCAAGACTGAGAGAACTTTAAAGAAAAGAATATATGAACACATATACGACATAAAAAAGGGGAAAGAGACAAATGCACTGTTTAGACATTCCAAGGTATGTGAGGGATATAAATTTTGTTTCTTTGTCCTGGATCAGGTTAAATGTGATATTAGAGGAGGCCCCTGGGAGGAAATAGTAGGTTATAGGGAATTATGGTGGCAGCTAACCCTGGAAGTGAACAAAGCCCCTGGATTAAATGAATATATATCCATCTTACCCCTGTTAAAATTAAGAGCAACTAGAATGTGAAAAGAAAAAATAAAATAAGTGCAATATAAAATAAAAACAGAAGATGGCACTGTTGCTATGAAATGTTGGGACATTTTTATTTTATTTTATTGTTTAGAATGCATCATTGAAATGAAATAATAACAAAAAATTTTTAAAGTATATACATAACATCATATCACATTGTTTTTAAAGAAATGTTTTAAATGAAAGGTATTAAAATGTATGAAAGATTTAATGAACTAGTGATTTTAAATGAAAAATGAATTGTTTTATCATTAATTATTAATGAATTAGGTGGAACTTGATTTGCTTAATGAATTTGAAATAAAAGGTTTTTATTGGGTTTCATTTAGGGAAGTCGTATAAAAGACAAATGAAATGAAATGTCATTTATCTGATGAAGTCCATATTTATAGGGACGAAAACGCAGGTGTAATTGAAGGCGTTCATAACGTTTTGGTACTACGTGTTTGGTGTGTGGAAACAAAATAAAAAGTAGTGGCAGTACTTTTTCTCCTTGGTTCTCTTTTTGTTTGTTCATCAGTCGAGTGGAGAGATTTCGCTTGTGGATTATTCAGAAAAGTATATTCCTAACAGTTGAGGTTCAGGTGGTGAGACCAGTGGAACACTACTAGCAACATGCCTATTGGTGGAGGTGGATTCCACCACCCTAACTTCATGTGTCCTTTCTATGAGCCATTTGACTATCCATTGGGTTACACAGGGATTTGTGTCTACATTTCTGAGTTTGTCTATAATACCTAAGTGAGGCAGTGTGTTTAATGCCTTTTCCAGGTTGGTGTGTGCAATATGCACTTTTTTGCTCTTCATCCATAGTTCAAGTGGCCTTCTAAAAGTAGTCCACTGTGTTTAGTAGGTGTGACCTATCCTTGATGAAACCAAACTGGGAAAGGTCCAGTGTCTGAAGATTTCCTATATATTTTTTAGATCCATGATAACTTTTTTCATGGCCTTGTATACAAGACTAGTCCAACTTATGGGTCTGTATTTCCCTGGGTCTGTTGATGGTCCACCTTTATGTAGAGGGATGACCACTGCGGTCCTGCATTCCCTAGGGAAAAAGTCTGTCTGGAGGCTGTGGCTAAATAGACATTCTAGGCCTAATCAAGGACTGAGGGGTCATTTTTCAAACTCTGTAGGAGGCATCCCAAGATGTTATCAGTGCTCACTGATGTAGTGTGTGTAGCTCTGGAGGGTGCATTGAGGACCCATTCTTTAGTAACAGTGAGGGGATAAGAGGTAGAGGGTATTTTCTGGTGAGTAACTAGTCATCTTTGAGTCATATGGGCTCTGCTTGTACCTTATTGCTGTTGTATAACACTTTTGAGTAAAGTTACTGTCCTCTACTCTTTTATCTTGGACTTTGGTAACTACTTTAGCCAATTAAATGTTTGTCAAGGCTTTTGTCTGCACTATAAAGTTCAGAGGTATGCCTTCAGTTATAACTGAAATGTCATGAAATCACAAGTAATTAATGTCTTTTATTGCTTGTATATACCTATATACTAGACAGACTTTCGTGTTTCTAATTTGAACTAGCCAGTACAATTTTATACATACATAAATAAGTAAACTGACAGATATTCCATGTGAAATTGTAGTTTTATTTATTTTACAAAATAAATAAGCAAGCAAACAGACATACAGGTTCCTTGTGGAGTCATAATTTTATTTGACTGTTTCATAAGTATTATATCTAGGCATAGTTTACAGGGAAACAGTGTCAACAGAGTAAAAGCAAGTGTGATTTTGTTGTAAAGAGGCAGTTTGGTGATGAATCACAACAATGCAAGATGTCTATAATACACACTCATCAGTTTAAAAAACACCATTGCACATCATACAAAAAAATAAAATAAAAATGGAGAGATCCTTCTATACTTAACATAGCCACTCTATTAAACAGCTTATTTATATTTATGCATTTACATATGTACACACATACAAATATTTCCGGTGTGAGCAAGAATGTACTATAGTTTGACCTCATTTCCATTTGCTATATTTTTTAGCTATCATTTTGCTTGAATTCCACTTCTACATTTAGCCAAACTGCTTGACATTCTTTCAGAAAGTAGTATATTTCTTTATTCTATTTACAATTTTCTATTTGTGTCTTGCACCATGGAGCTCAGGTTGTGACTCATAAGGGTCTGTCAGCCACCCACTTACATGGTTATCAAACTCAAATTAATAAGTAAACAAACAAATAAACAGATGAATAAAGAAATAATGGGAATAAATAAATTAAATGATTTCAAACGGAGGTTAAAGTTCATTTCTGGTACCTTGGATAGTACAGTGCACATCTGTTTTGTTTATTTATTAAGGTAAAAAATTAAATGTTTGTTTACAGGTACCTTGTTATTTGTGTATACAGTTGGTACTCTTACAGGACATAAAACACAGTAGGGGGTATTCAGAAAGGAAAAATATTACCTGTGTAAAGCTAAACTATGCAGTAAGTGTTGACATGCAGGGCATGTGCAATTCAGAGTGATCTGTAGCACAATCATAGTAGTATGAAAATTGGTGTGGTCAGTAGAAGTATATACACTAATGACCATATAATGACATTCAAATGAGATAGATTATAGAAATACAATCATCATGAAACTGATGATGTTCTTTGTGTTTCACTGTTGCAGTCATCACTTTTTGGGTTATCCCTGACCAGATAGCCCTCGGCCAGCCAAAATACCAGAGGTTTCAGAATTGGGCGTCGATTGCTGTCGGCTCCGGTCTGACGTCAGGTCGTCAGGAGTATAAAGGAAAGCAGCTGCCATTACATCAGTCTTTCTTGCCGCAGAACCCGAAGCAGAAGCAATTCGCACAAGTGCCGGTCGGCCGACTTTTTCCTCGTTACCGACTTGAAAATTGAAGACTTCTAAAGCTAAGTACCGCACTGGAGATCCTTTTTTCTTGCATTAACGGATGTCAGAGAAAGTAAATAATTGTCTAGCCTGTGGAAAGCAGATACCGCACCAAGATTTTCATTCTTACTGCATCACTTGTCTAGGCCTTGAGCACGATGTTCCTAATTGTCATTTGTGTGCTTTGTTTAACCTGTGTACCATTCGTCGTCGGGCCAAGATTGTAGCCAGGCATTTTGGACTTTTACCCAAGGGCTCTGGTATGGCTTCCATTAGTCATCAGATAGCCGATCTTCTGAAAAAATGCAATGATAGGGACAGAGACAGACCGCACCGGACTAGGCCTTCTGACGACACTACTGTTAAAATGGTCGTCAGTTCTCCTGGCATCCAGTGAGGTGCTTTCGCAGCCCCTTATGTCTGCAACTATTCCGACGCAGGCCTCTGCTGAGACCCTTTCGTGGTCTGCATCTCTACCTTGAATGGGTCTGGAGCCGCTGTGCAGGCACTAGCTTCCGAGGAAAGCATTCACTCTACCGATGTTAGGCCCAAACCAACGTCTTCTCTTCCGACTACCACTGTGGCCAAGCCACCAGAGTCCTTTAGTCTTTGCCAGAAGATCTACCCTTCAGAAACCCTTGCAAAGGCAGGCTCCAGATACCGCTCCTCTGCCACAGGCCCAAATGCTTAAAATGGCTAAAGACCTTTTATCTCTTATTAGGGGAACTCAGCCGACTTTGTCCAAAAGGAAAAGGGATATGTCACCTAAAGTTTTATCTGAGTCAGATTCTGAGCAATCTGGTATTTCTGGTGAAGAAGAAGAAGAAGAAGAAGAGATGCAGGCCCTCTCAGCATATGAGGATTCTGATGCAGAGGCATCTATTCCTTCAGCCTCCCCTCCGGAGGACTTCTCTTTTGGGGACACTTTGCATAACCTCAGGGAACATTTCACATGGGAAAGCCAGGACTACCCTCAATCCAAAAAGAGACTTAGAGAATTCTTGGATTTGCCTCAACACAGGCCTCTAGCCATTCCCCCTGTGTTAGAAGTTGTGAATGATGCATTCCTTGAGACTAGCATAAGCTTTGATTCAGTTCCCCCAGCTGCCAGGAACCCATAAATTCCTTTTCAGGAATCAGTCTGCTGACCCAGAGGTGGGCACTCAGGGACCCAAGGGGTTAAAGCTACTGCTACTAAAAACCCTACACCCTTGGATAGGGAATGCAGAGCCCTAGACAGGTGGGGCAAAAAGGTATATACTTCCGCTACCCTTGCTATCAGGGCACTTAACTGCCAGTTTCACATGTTAAAATATCAGCAGCACATTTTGGAAACTCTAAAGAAAACCGTGGCTACCTTCCCTGCCTTGGCAGCATCTAAGGATTTACAGGAATTAATGCATTCTGCCTGCCTAGTCACCAAGCATTCCTTATATTGTGGTTTTGATACTCTAGAAGCATCATGCAGAGCAACAGCCACAGGATCTGTTATTAGGAGACATGCATGGCTTAGGCAGCAGCCCCTACCTGACCATGTTAAACCTAAATTACTGGATGCACCTCTGCACAAAGACAACCTTTTTGGTAATAAGGCAGAAGAGGTGCTTAAAAAGATGGAAGAAAAGGCTAAAGCTATGCAAACTGTTAAAGATTTCCTGCAAGTGCAGCCACCTCGTTTCAGCAGACACTTCCCTTCCAAACATTGGACATTTCCTGCACCAGCTAAACAGGGCAAGCCCAGGTCTCAGACCAGCAAGTCCAGGGGACAGCCTCAGACCTCTCGGAGAGCTAAACAGTGAACCTTCTCTACCCCCAAATCAGGGTGTTCATAGCCACCCTCCTTTGGCAAAAACTCCCAATAACTCACCCCCAGGCCCCGCCACTTCTGCCTGCCCAGCCCTACCTCTATGGGGAAGGCTCTCCTTGTACTCAAACAATTGGAGCACCATAACCAGCGACCAATGGGTCCAAAAGATAATTTCTCAGGGATACAAATTCTCCTTCCAGACCTTACTCACCTCCAAAGGGTACCCAGACCTTCCTCCACATCAGCGAGCAGAGGCAATGAAACTCATTTCCATCCTGATTTCCATGCGAGCAGTGGAGCATGTTCTTGCAGAGGAAATAGGCCAAGGTTTTTATTCAAGACTATTCCTAGTTCCCAGAAAGAAGGGCACCTGGCACCCCATTCTGGAGAGCTTCTAGGGAGTGGAGTTTTTTTTTGTTTAGACTCCTAGCATTGAGCAGTAACACCTTTAGATTTTCTTGGTTTTGATTTGCTATGTCAGAAGTACTTTCAGTTTGGCATTGCTTAAAAAGGCACTATGGGTGAAGACAATGTTTTAGCTAACATTCAAAAGACTAGAGGGGAGAGGTGTAGACCATCCCTGACAAAGCAGCGTGGTCTGTTGACCATCTCTTTCCATGCTGACAAATATTGCACCCACTTAGAATGACACCAGAAACTAAGCCAATTATTAAAGTCAATCATGTTTTATTCATATTGTGGCATCATCCTTGGAGAAGATAAAATGCTGCTCAATGCTCCTACTACTATTGGAACTGTCTGGGTATCTTTCTTCCACATTCCTCTTGTTTCTGCTTGCAAATCCTGATATTATATGACTTTGTGTCTCTCTGTACGCAAGACACTGTAGTCACTGGGTGTAGCAATTTTAATGATCAATGCTACTTTTGTTTTCTTTTCATGGACCACTGTATCTGGTTTTCTCGCACCTATCTTTTGAACTGTTAGCAATGGATGATCCCATGTGATGTGGCTCATGTTTCCAGTGTTTGTTATCTCCTTCAATATTATAATGTGTGCATAATGCCCAGTGCAAGAGTCTTGCCACATCATTATACCTTTCGGTATACAGTCCTTCTACCATTAGTATGTCACAACCAGCAACAAGTTGTGCGACTGTTTCCAATTCTGTTTTACAAAACCTAGATTTGTCTGTTTCTCCCACTTGTTCAATGGACCTTGTAAACCAATGTGTATGTAGCCCACTATCTTGGGCTGCCAATATTAACCTTTCATCTTTTGTGTTGAAGTCACCTGTCCTTAACCATTCCTGCATTTGATCCTGAGCAACATGACGTTCACAGCTTCATAGGTAGGTACTTGGCTATTGGCCCTAGGGCCTACATAAGCCTTGCCAAAAGGTACCCTGGCTTTTGCCACCCAAGAAAATTATTTTCCTGTGCCACTGTCGAGCACAGCCACAGAAGTGATCCCTGGAGTGAATTTCTTATCTCCCATATAATCATCAAGGACAGGCCTTTTAGTGTATCTGTGTAGGGTAGATGTTTCAAGCCCTGGATCAGCCGCTACCCCAAAACAAAACATGTGCAACACATATCTCACAAAGCCAGTGTGCCAAACAGTCACAGCCCTTAAGACTAAACAACACACCTGATACACTTGTAATAGGTGACTCTATCGTCAGGCACACTGACATCCCGCTCACCAGGCTGAACAAGGAGAGGGTCACGGTGAGCAGCCTGTCGGGCGCTAGGATCCGCCACATAACACAAGCACTCAGGTCACTCCAAGGCAAGTACAAATATGACTCAGTCATTGTCCATGCTGGTGTGAATGACCTGAGACGTACCTCCCTGGACTACATGAAAAGAGACAAAGGAGCTCTCTGAGCATGTAGCCCAGGCCGGTATGACCCTGACCTTGAGTAGCATCTTACCCTCACCAAGAATGATGCCACAATATGAAGACAAGATGATCAATTTCAACAATTGGCTTAAGTACTGGTGTCATTCAAAGGGGATCCGATGCCTGTCAGCTTGGGATGATATGCTCGACAAGCCACGATGCTTCGCTAGGGACGGCTTGCACCTGTCACCCGGGCTTTCGGATATTGGCAAAGGCTCTTGCTACCCCCATAGTGCCTTTTTTAGGCAAGGCTCAAAAGACAAACCCACCTACATAGGTAACACAAGGGATAAGAAACTAAGAGTAATGCTACTCAATGCCAGAAGTCTAAACCTCAAGATGCACTTTCGAAACTCTCCTTAGCATGGAGAACATCGATATCTGTGCAGTAACAGAAACCTGGTTCAGGGCTCCGAGAGCACCCCAGCACTACCAGGTTATACCTCATACCATGCTTTTCGGCCCCAAAACTTGGACCGAACCACAAAAGGAGGGGGAGTATCGATATTCATCAAAGATACCCACACCTCCAGGTTAGTGGCAAAGCACGAAGCATCAGAGACTATCCATGTGCAACTAACAGTGGGTAAAACTGCCTTCCAGTTTATAGCCTGCTACAGACCACCCTCCCAAACCCAGGAACCCCACTCGGCCTTCCTGAGAACACTGGAAAATATGAAGGTCTCTCCAAACACCATTATATTGGGCGACTTCAACTACCCAAACACAGACTAGGAGCATTACTCTAGCTCCAACACCCTAGCCCAAAGGTTCCTAGAATTTATAAACTCAAATGCTATGGAACAACTTGTTACCACTCCCACAAGAGGGGAAAACATACTGGACCTGATCATCACCAACATGGGGACTCTATGCTCCAGACCAGAAGTGTATCCCTCACTGGTAAGATCAGACCATAAACTAATCTCACTGGATATTCACATCCCGACCCCACCCCCTGCCCAGAAAACCACAGTGAAAAACTTCTCTAAAGCAAATTTTACACTCCTCAAAACTGAGGTGGAATCCTTCAAAGCCCCCAGGCCTGTGGAAAATACGTCCCAGACCGCAGAATCCTTTATAAACGCATTCTATGAACACCTTCAGGAATGCATGGATCATCTTGATCCCAAATAAAACAAAGACCCAATCCTCCAAAGGCAGACGTCCTGTCTGGTGGACCCCAGCCATAAACAAACTATACAATAGAAGGAGGAAGCTACTAAATGATAAAGCAAAATCCCAAAAGGGAAGGCATCACTGATCAGTATTAGCAAAAAACTACGGGCACACATAAAATTGTCTAAGGCCAGCTTCGAGAGAAAAATTGCACAGGACACTAAGGATAATCACAAGGCTTTCTTTAGTTATGTTAGGAACCTGGGTGGTAATTCCCAGATATGCTCAGAATTAGTCCAAAATGACAAAAAATACACCGAACCCACAGACATTGCCAACATCCTAGCTGACAGGTTCAGCGCAAACTTCTCCCCCCTCTCCCCACCAAAAGGGCAAATATCTATCCCAGCAGAGTTCTGCCCCCCTGACATCTCAGATGCTCAGGTAAGAGCCGCCCTCTCCAAAGCAAAAAACACAGCATCAATGGGACCAGATGGTGTCCCGGGCTGCGTCCTACATTAACTCAAAGAAGAGCTAAACCCAAACATAAAACTACTGTTCAATCTCAGCCTTACTACAGGATATGTGCCCAAAGAGTGGCGTACAGCAACAGTGGTCCCTCTCCATATAGGTGGTGCCTCAACGGATCCTGGAAACGATCGCCCCATAAGCCTGACTAGCTTGGTCTGCAAAGCTATGGAAAGGATCATCATGGACCTCATAAATAAAGATATTGGGGACCTACAAACACTGGATCCTACCCAGTTCGGCTTTGTTAATGGCAGATCCTGCCTCTTAAACCTGGTTGATTTCTTTGAAACAGTCACCAAGGCCATTGGAGGGCAAGGTGGTCCACACAGCCTACTTGGACCTCGCAAAAGCCTTGAATACAATACCCCACTCGGGCATTATAGATAAGCTCACCAGCTTAAATATAAACCCCTATGTCACTAGATGGATTGCAAACTGGCTCAAGGACAGAACCCACATGGTTAGAATTGCTGGAGCCATGTCAGACTCCAAACCAGTTACAAGTGGTGTCCCACAAGGCTCAGTCCTGGGACCTCTCTTGTTCGGTATATATTTCTCGGAGGTACAGGCCAACACGGAAGGACTGTGGCTGACCAAGTTCGCAGATGACTGCAAACTGGGCGCCATAATCGACTCTCCAGCCGACACAAGCATCCTCCAAAGGGCCCTCATAGAAACAGACAACTGGTGCCAGAGCCATGGCCTCAAGCTAAATGCCAAAAGTGTATAGTCATCCCCTTTGGCAAAAACAAAGTGCCCACAAATTACCACATAGGTGGAAATCCATTAAGTACAGAAGAAGTAATTAGGGACCTGGGGACCCAAGTTGATAGTAATCTCTCATTTGACAACCACGTGGCCAAAGTGGTTAGAAAAACATTTTATATAGCCCACCTAATCATGAAGGGATTCACATCTAGATCAGGGAGGTCATCGTGCCTCTTTACTCATCCCTCATCAGGCCCATAATTGAGTACAATGCCCTTTTGGGATGTACCTTACCAGACACCTGCAGCAACTGGAAAGACCCCAAAAGTACCTCACCAAGAGGATCAAAGGGCTCAAACAGATGCCATATGCTGCCCGGTTAAAGAAACTCCAGCTCTACTCAGTGGCATACCGCCTGTTCAGAAGCGATCTGTGCCTGGCGTATAAAGCCATGTCCAACCCGGAATTAATGGACATGCTGCACCTCAGAAAATCCAAATCCCATCGAGCTACGCTCGAGACTTGAACCTCAGCACTGAAATAATTAGGACATGCTGGAGGGACAGATTCATAACCCAGAGGCTCCCTTCACTCTGGAATAAAATCCCAGTCCAGGTTAGGCAGAGTCCCTCATTGACTCTCTTCAAGAGGAATCTTGATGAGTGGATGGGAGATCGTAGGTTTACCCCGGGTATCACTTCTGTGTCACTGTTAGACAGAGGCACAGTATACTAACCTCGAAAAAGGGCATAGCAAAATAAATTTAAAATGGGTGGCGAAAGCCAAACACATTCTGGCTAGGCTTATAAATGCCCTAGGGCAGATAGCCTAGTATGAACCTATGAACCTATGAACAGAAAGCTTACCCTGGGGATCACTTCAGTGGCTCTGATGGACAGAAGCACAGGGAACTAATCTAAGGGGGCGGCGAAAGCTAGGCTTATAAATGCCTTCGGGCAGATAGCCTAGTACCTACCTATGAACAGGCTGCAGTTATATGGGAATAACTCAGCATGAAAAAAAAAAAGGTCAAGTGAAACTAACAGAAAAAAATATATAATACTTCTTTGGAGAATGGTACTACCAGACACATTATGAAATGCTTTCATTCTAATTTTGAATTGGAAAAACTGCACAGATTGTTAAAATACATAGAGTAAATGAAACTGACAATGAACAAATCCAGTAATTTACCAAGATGCAATGCCTGTACTACAAAATGCATTCAGTGTGGATTCCAAAGTAGGCATCAAATAAGATGAAATGCAAGGAATAGAGAACTCCATGTATTAGTGTTTGCAAGTTAAATCACGCATGCTTTCTACAGAAGTAGCAGCAGGTAATACAATCTATTATATGATGAAGACAAAAGCCACTGGCTAAGCTAATTAACATCTCAAAAAAGACTGAATAACTCTGTTTACTAATCATTTCCACAGAAACTAGAAGTCAGGAGAAGGCAGGTCATTCAAACATTTATAAGATAACTTTCTTTGAAAATAACAAGCCACAAGCTAAAATAATGAATGGCTCAACCGAAAAGGTGATGTGAGTAGATCAGGAAAAAAAGGACTGTGATTAAAAGGTTGGAGCTTCCTGTAGGTAACCCTCCCCCTACCCTACACAGACAAGTCTCGAGCATACTCAGAACTACACACTGCTCAAGGTAAACATTGCAGAATGTAAACAAAGAAACGCTGGGATTGTCCCTTTAAAATAATACAGTAGTAAAGGTCCGACATCACAGAAAAACACTTAATCTAATCTTCCTAGTTCCTAGCTATTTCTAAGAGAAAACAGAGTTCTAAAAAAATGTACATATAGAACACAGGCAGAGTGCTGATGAGTTGGATGGTCAAGACAAAAATGCTTAATGCTCTCTGATTCTCTCTGTTTAAATTGGTATCACAGTCTTGATTCACATTACATCATTCTTCACACTTTCCTGGGCTTCCCAGGCTGACAGGCTACATTCTTTATTATTCTTGGTCAGGAAGCAAAGCCATGAGGGACATTTATGCATGCAAATTCTGGCCATTAACTCTGGCCTTAAAACAATAGGCAGGGTGCCTCCCTCTAGACATATCGGCTCTGAATTTTAACATCAAAGACAGTCATGAAATGCTTGACTTAGCTTTCTTGCAGCAGAGTGCTATTACATTTTTGCAGTTCAATATCCAATGCAGTCTTTTCACATCTAAGAGAACAAGCCTGTGGCTTACATTAATATTTACAAATGACAGAATTTGTAGAAAATTCTATCTGGCTAGCCTGGCAACCTTCACCTGTCTTCATTAACCTTCACTTGTCTTATTAACAGACATTTGAGTTTGAGACTTCATACCCTTTGTGAGTAGTACAAGCTCCTTGAATCATATATTCACTATCGTTTTGGTTAATTAATGTTTTATTGCAAATCTCCAAAAAAGATACATGCCTTGCATTATCAAATGGCATTCTGTTATTCACACATCCTTTTTATGTTCCTTAGTTACATTATCTGTATTTTAGTGAGGTGTTAAAAATGGGTCCTGTAACTGACCATATTCCTCAACACTGCAGTTATGAACTGCTTTTAGTCTACCTTTCTTTGGTTTTCTGAGAATAACTGCTGCACTGTTTTTTTCCCTTGTGATACTAAGCTGACATCTGCAGAAATGCATACATTTCTTGGATGGTGTAGAGTAGAAGGTTAGAGGTGATGCTTGCCAACTGTTTAATTATTAATCAAACTACAGTAGACTGTTTCTTAAATCTTTTTTGCCTCTCATTTATGCCCATGCCCTTATTAACTTTTTTTCCCTTTTCTGGTAAATGGCAAAGATTTACAGTCAGTCAATAATGACAGTCGTCAGAATTTTTGTAGTTCTTATTGTGTATAAAATGCATGTCCAAGCAACACCTGTTGTTTTTATAACATTTGTATTAGAGGTTTTCAGACACTTAAGGCTATCAGCTGTTAATGAACTGTGTACTGTAAAGTGTGTGTTTTCTGATTAACAGATAAAATTATAATTTAAATCTGTACCCCTATTGTTTGGCTTTGTCCAGAATTCTAGGGCAAAGAAATTGATTGGTATTTTAATCTGTTCCCTGCAGTATTTGTGGCTTTCTAGCAAGTTATTGTGAATTGCAGTCATTAAACAATGACAGGCATATGAGGTTCAGTTTTCATATCCTTCAGAAAATGTTTGCTAATGCAAAGCTTGTTATTCTGAAAGCTTTCTACTTGTACAAGAGAAATACTTAAAACCTGTTCTGGATTTTGAGTTTTTGTATCTGTTTCCTGAGCTAAGACGTTGAAAGGGCAGATAATGTTGCAGTGGGTGACACTGTATGGTTCTTGTAGCAGTGAGTTGCAATGCAGTTATTTATTCATTTGATCTTCAGATGATATCTCAGATACACAGTCATATACATGGTTGTAAATGATGGTTATGTGTTTATGTGTAGAGAATGTAGTTCTCAACTGACCTAGATTTTTCTCTCATATTTATGAAATTTTCCTTGTAAAATGTGTGGCTTATGGTAAATTTTGGTGCACTGCAGTCACTAAATGACAAACTTATGAGTTCCAGACTTTGTACCCTTTGGGAAATGCTTGCTAAGGCAAAACCTGTTATCTGTTACATTAGTAATTAAATATATAAGACCAATATTTAAAATCTACTCGTGATTTTGAACCTTTGTCTGCCCATGTTTTTTGGGTTTGCCCCGATTCTTGACCTTATAGTTTGAGTACTGTGGTAGGCTGCATGCAGCTAGCTGCACCTTCATTGCTGAAGTAGTAACATTAAATATATTGCTGGATTTTTTTTTTTCTTCTTTTGGCAAATCACAGCTGGTATCTAAAAATGGCTGCTTGTAGGAGGATCATTAGGTAGAATAGCTTTCAGCTTTACCTAATTATAGTGATGTTCTACAGCATATGAATTTCAGTGTTAAAACTTCCATTTTCCATAGTGTTACACACTGAAAGACTCTGTTCTATATTTGAATGAACCCAATAGCCACTGCAAATGCTGAATTGTACGAGTTCAAAATAATGTGTTGTATGTGAAAATAGTTATTTTATTTACCGTGCCGTGAGCTTCCTAGATGAACTGAGTAAATGTTCTGTATTTTGCTTGTATGTTCCATATTGTTAGAGGTATGTGGTGTCCATAGCTGGCCTTAGGCATAGGCCAACTATGCAGCCGCCTAGGGCGCTGCTCTAGTAGGGGCACTTTTCCAGTATTTATTTGGTGTAGGTAGACCAGGATGAGGGCACCGGGTGGTGTGGTGAGGGCACCATGAAGCTCCTTTTGCCTAGGGCACCAGTTGACCTAAGGCCGCTCCTAGTGGTGTCCCGTGTTATGGGATGCAAACAATGAAAGAAAGTAAATGGCAGGCAGATCCAGTTCTCATTAAAGTGACCAGTGCTGTGGCTTGGAGGAAGGTGTGAACCAAGCTTAGTGTATCAGTGATTTAAGTTGAAGTCCATTGCTGTAACTGGGTGTGCTTTCACTTTTAATAGCAGAAAACAAGATTGATTTATGGGCAGTGGAAACAATATACATTATCTACAGCACAAATACAATTTACATTTATTTAGTTTTATTAAATTTCTGTGGCCGTTAACATTGGGGCAGGATGATGGCTTCCATTTTCTTCACAAGTAGAAATTAAAACTGTACAGAATGTGGGTATAATTTTTCATGTCAAGTAATGTATAAAAGCTGATGGCAGCTACATGATCACTTTGGCATGATTATTGATATTGCATTTTAGAGTAGTGACAATGTATGTCAAACAGCAACATAGTATGTCAGAAGTAACTAAATGCGTTGCAATGAAATTTCAAAGAGAGACAAATGTATAGCTCAGTGGTGGAGAACCTATGACACACTTGTCAAAGATGACACGCCATTATGTTTTGGATGACGCGTCAGCAATCAACTCCCAAGTTACCAAAGACGCTGCTTTTGCATTCATTGCTCATGTGAAGTGCACTGAATTAACTTGGGTTTGGTGTGTCAAAACCTCCTGGCACAAAAGATTTGCCATCACTGGATAGCCTTTCAGTGAATGTCCCCTGGGGCTTTAGTTTGTGGGCCTTTGCTGCAAGGTCTAACATTTTACATTACATTTGGTTTTCATTGGGGTGCTACGTTGAAGTTTGGCTCAGTACTCTCAATACAACAGTAGTCTGAATAATATTTCACTGTTTTCTCATTTAATCAGACGCAAATATTTCTTCTGAATACAATTTTTTTTAGTCACTGAGTGTATCACTCCTCCCACCCTCAATTAGTGTCATGGGTAGTAAACTACATTACAAGAAGGTACGTGTGTGCGTGTGTGTGTGTGTGTGTGTGTGTGTGTGTGTGTGTGTGTGTGTGTGTGTGTGTGTGTGTGTGTGTGTGTGTCTTGCAGCTTGAGCAACCAGCTAAATGCATTTTGTATCAGAGGGTCTTGATATATTTTTCGGAGAAATTTGATATAATAATTGGTCCGTATATGTATGAGAATCATTGTCATTTTCAATTGCAATATCCAAACATGCATACTGTGTGTACTCTGCAGGGCATGCACATATTTGAGATTCATAGATTGTTACTAGGCTGATAACAAGAGGGGCATTTCTAGGACTACCCAAGTTTTCCCAAAAGAATAACAGTGTCCCATATCGGACTAGGACATTGAGAGCCAGGCATTTATAAGACACCTCTGTCCATAAAGGACACGAGTGCCAATACCAGTGTAAATTTCCTATTCCCCATCCACTGGTCTTTGTTGCACTTAAACTGGGTAATAGATGAACTCAGCTTCACATGAATTGGAAGCCTTTTCCATTACAGGGTCAGTCTGTGGGACACATCTCTGTCTTTCCAGCATGTTCTGTTTAAGTCACAGACAAAATTCAGGTCTCTAGACCCTGTATTTCTGGTACTCTTTGACTTACAAATATGTAGAAGGTTCATAAGTGTGTGGTTTGTGGTTGCCTTGTAAGTCAAGCATACATCACCCCTCAGCAATCTATAAGAGACAGAGTAGAGGGAAAAGGGAAAGGGCTTTAAGGTGTGGTGCATAAGGCAGGTTTGTTATGCCTTGTATTCTTTTTGTAAGGAACCTCTGCGGTAACTGTAGATGGTGCATATTCCTGGCCAGGTACCTACCAGAGGGAGCATTGTACTCTACGATTGGTCTGATAAGGGTAGAGTACAGTGGGATAGTAAACACTTTGACTCTAGATGCCATGCCCTTACTTATAAGTTGCCCAACATAAAAGGATTTCCTCACCACTGTGGCCACATGCTGGTCAAAGGTAAGGCTACTGTCTATGTGTGTACCCAGATCCCTGACCATTGAGACAACTCTTAGGGGTGTGTATTATCAACATGGATAATTAGCCAGGGTGGTTGACCTCCCAATGGGTGCAACTATGCATTTCTTAGCATTGATTTTAAGACCATGACTTTGGTATCATTTGTTAGTCAGAGATGGACCTTCATGAAGAATGCTAGTGTCTGCAGGGGTGCAACCTGCAATCATTTGCAAACTTATCAGCCATAAACCATTATTATTTGCTTCCATTTCAGAGAAATAGATGCAAAAAAAGGAGCAGACTCAGTACAGAGTCCTGGGGGAATACAGTAGTGACCAGTTACTTGGTGGAGGTGGCCTCACCTATTTTGAACTCATGGGTCCTATCAGTGAGATTCATTTGTCTACTTTCTGTAAAGGTATTAAGCTGTACAAAATAATATAAAAGTGAGGTTGTCAGAGGGTGTTATTCTGAAATATCAGTGCAAGGATATTTTTGATTGAAGCTGTGGTGGAATTTAGGTTAGAATGCCCTTTGAAACTTGAGTAAATACCGTCAAGTTTAACAGTGTTGCAAAGTAGTTTATATCATTCATAATAGGTAGTACTCAGACCTGTCAGCTCATTTACAAACAATATTGTTCCTTTTCTGCAGTCTATTACATTGTCTGATAAATTATAAAAAAAGATTTAGCTTTGTCTCAACAGTGTGCTATAAATCTCTATGTGATGCTTTCATTGTTTTTGGTCCCCCAGACCTCATGGTACTGGCCCAGCCCCCAGTGCTCCACTTCTATGCTGAGTCTACCAGCCATCCTCCTATCCTTAAGAGTTTTCAGGCATTTTGTGGATAGATGAAATGTAAGCAAACACTTCACCTGAATGGCAAGTGCAAAGGCCCAAAGTTCCTGAAAACATCAAATCAATGGCCAGCACTTCATAGAGAGAGGAAAAATACCTATATTAAAGGTTAAAAGACAGACCGGTTTCGGCCTAAAGAAGCAACTCTCCTTTAAACCATTAAGGCACCTAAAGAACCAATAGGAAGAAACATAAATAATCCTTTACATCAGACAATCACCTAAAGATACAAGAATATATCATCACAATTGAACAGCCCTGTTAGCACCAAAAATAGTAAAAATATAAATAAAAACAATAATAAATATAGACAAAAATGACACATTAACCAGTGCAAGTTATTTAAACCTGGTGGAAATAATCCACCAAGTCTAATTATCCAAGCTTTTTCCTTTTTATTTAATAGCTCATGTCATCTGGTTTTAATAAGTTTCTGTCCACCCACTATGTCAATAATAAACCTAAAGCTGGCTTGATTATGAACCAGAGTGTGTTTATAAAGAGCATTAGTAAGGACTTTATTTCTCATATTACTGAACTGTTCCGAAATGCATAATTTCATAGGCCTAGATGTTTGTGCAATATAGAATGCAGAGCAATTACAGACCGCCAAATAGATGACCTAGTCACTAATGCAGTTGGTCATAATAAGAAGTCATGTACTCACCATAACGTTCCATCTGAGTAGGTATCTTCATTTGTCTGCAACCTTTGGGTATCGGATCCGATCTCAGATCCGAGCCGGCAACTTATTTCACAGCTAATAGATCCGAGCTCCTAGCTCCTCCCCTTACCCATAATCCCCTGCTAACCCTGACTGACCTCAGATCAAGTTTGCCCTTATATAAGCAGCTAACAGGCTAAATACATCCCGAAAGGGACTAAGGGAAGGATATCCAGACCTAAAAATTCGAAGGTCAGGGGGAAGGAGGGGGGGATGGTTGCAGACAAATGAAGATACCTACTCAGATGGAACGTTATGGTGAGTACATAACTTCTTAATCTGAAGTAGGAACTTCATTTGTCAGCAACCTTTGGGACAGAGTCCCCAGCTACCTAGATCTTGGGCGGCCATTATGGAAGGATGTTCGAGCACTGGAGCCAAAGGATGCTCTCCCTCTGGAGATAACATCCAGCTTATAATGGTTGATAAAAGTATGGGATAAGGACCAAGTGGCTGCAGAGCAAATATCATCCAAAGATACTCTAGACCTAAAGGCAACAGAGGTAGATATAGAGCGAGTAGAATGCGCACATACTGCCTGAGGTGCGGGCCTCCCAGAACTTTCATAGGCCAAGAGAATGCACTGTGAGATCCATCGTGATAGAGTGACCTTAGAAACAGATTTACCTAAGTTAAATTTGGCAAAGGAGATGAACAACTGGTCGGATTGTCTATGACCAGCCGTCCTATGAATGTAGAAGCGCAGTTATCTATGCACATCTAACGAATGCAGTCTGTATTCTCCTTTGTTTTGATACTTAGGAAAGAAGACAGGCAGGTTAATAGATTGATTGATATTAGCCTCTGAGGCCACCTTGGGAAGAAATGAGGGATTGGTCCTGAGGTATACTCTATCCTGGTGGAAGGTCAAGTACGGGGGTTTTACGCAACGGGCCTGAAGCTCGGAAACTCTTTTTGCTGAAGTAATAGCGGCAAGGAACGCCGTTTTCCAAGATAGGTACTTAAGATCCACTGAAGCAGCAGGTTCAAAAGGGGGAGCTGTCAAGGCCTGTAGGACTAGTGATAAATCCCAAGGGGGTACAACGTCTTTGATAGGGGATCTGATCAGGAAGGTACCCTTGAGAAAGGTTTTGCACAATTTTGCCGTGATCAAAGGCTCTGATTCATGTCCCACATGATAATGAGAAATAGCTGCTAGTTGAACCTTGACCGTTGAGCAGCTAGCCCCCTGATGAAAAAGACCTGTAAGGAAATCCAACACAGTCGGCAACGGTGCTGTGAAGGGATCTAAATTATGATGTTCCGCCCAGATGGAAAAACGCTTCCACTTACTGCACTAGACCCTTCTAGTGGAAGGTTTGTGTGCTGCTACTAGTATGGCTTTAACTGGGGAAGAGATACCGGGAGTCATGACTAGGAGTGGAACTGGAGCAGCCAAGCTGTCAGCTTTAGGCTGTCCAGATTCGGGATCGGAAGACCTAGTGGATGGGATATTAGATCCGGTAGGGGATCCAGAATCCAAGGAGGATTCACCAGGTGAGACCACAGGTAAGGGAACCACGTTTGACGAGGCCAGAATGGGGCAATGAGGATTATTCTGCTCCCCAACCGACTGGCTTTCTGTATGAGTTTCAGCATCAGGGGTAGAGGAGGGTACACATAAAGCAGACCGGGAGGCCAAGCATGCACCAGAGCGTCTCTCAGGGATTCCCTGAAGGGGGGAATTAGAGCGAAGTAGCTGTTGCATTTCGTATTTGAAGGAGAGGCGAAGAGATCGCAACAGGGTTGCCCCCACACGGCAAAAATCCGCTTCGCTACCTGGGGATTGAGAGACCACTCATAAGGTGAAAGGATGGTGCGGCCGAGTCTGTCCGTCAGTATGTTGGACCGTCCCGGAATGTGCGTTGCAATAAGAAAGCGGTTGGTGGAGATCGCCCATTCCCTCATGGCCTCTCGACAGAGAGGATAGGACCTGGTCCCCCGTTTGTTGATGTACCAGACAACTGACATGTTGTCCGTCTGTATCGCAATAGTTCCTACAGGAAGAAGGTTGTGAAGTGCCTGCAACGCCAAGAGCACTGCCCTCATCTCCAGAACATTGATATGCAAAGAGGTCTTTGCGTCGTTCCACGTGCCTTGAACCGTCCTGCTTGAGCAATGCCCCCCCACCCGAGGCGAGAGGTGTCCGTGGTCACCGTGGCGAGGGGAAGAGGCGTGGAGAAGGGACGTCCCGTATGGAGGTCCGGGGATTGGAGCCACAACAAGAGAGCCCTCCTGCAAGCCCTGCTGAGGGGAATAGGATGACTTAGGGGGTAGTGTAGAAAAGACCACTGGACTTGAAGGGTCCATTGCAGGACCCTCATGTTCAGATGAGCCAATGGCAGAAGAGTGATTGCCACCGCCATG
Organism: Protopterus annectens; assembly: GCF_019279795.1. Taxonomy (NCBI): domain Eukaryota; kingdom Metazoa; phylum Chordata; order Ceratodontiformes; family Protopteridae; genus Protopterus; species Protopterus annectens. Next base: position 1,034,298,504 of record NC_056725.1, read on the forward strand.
GAGCCTAGAGCCCTCAGGACCAACTCCGCCGGTGGAGCTTCTAATTGGAGGATGGCCCACACATGAAGCCTCAGGCTTTGTAGTCGTTCCGCAGTCAGGAATGCTAGAAGGTTCCTCGTACCTAACTTGGCCCCTATGAACTCTTATCACCTGGGTTGGTGCAAGAGAGGACTTGTCCATGTTGAAAGTGATGCCCATCAGGGGGGGCAAGTCGAAGGAAATAGTCCCTGGCTGAGCAGAGTAGATGCCTTGTCGGGGCGGTCAGGAGCCAGTCGTCCATGTATGGAAAAACCTGTATTCCCTGGAGTCTCAGGTGGGCCGCTATCACTGCTAATACTTTGATAAACACCCTGGGGGCTGTAGTGAGACCAAAGGGAAGGACCCTGAACTGGTAGTGACTGTCTCCCAGCCGGAAGCGGAGAAACCTCCTGGATCGTCTGTCCATCCGAATGTGGTAGTACGCATCCTTGAGGTCTATTGAGCACATCCAGTCCCACAAAAGGGGGAGGATGGACTGAAGGGTGACCATCCGGAATTTTTCTTTGGTTACTGACAGGTTCAGAGAAGAAAGGTCGAGAATTGGCCTTAAGTCCCCCTTCTTTTTTGGCACCAAAAAGAACCTGGAGTAAAACCCTAATCCAAGCTGGTCTGGGGGGACGGGTTGGATGGCTCTTTTTCCTAGGAGCTGCTGAATCTCTTCAGCTGCTACCTCCCTCTGATCAGGTGGTACATCGGGGAGGTTTCTGACTTTGGGGACGTGATACAGGGGAATGTGGTAACCTCTGGATATGATACGAAGCACCCAGCGATCCGTTGTGATGGACTCCCAATCTGCCAGGTGCCTCAAGAAACGCCCCCCGACTGCCTCCAGAGTGGAGCAGTCGGGCCACCCCTCAGGGTTGCTGCGTGGGACGGTCAGAGAAGGATTCTCTGGACCCAAAATTTTTCGGGCCCCCTCTGCCTCTAGGGCGGTGTCCTCCCTGTCCTCCTGCCACGGAAGGACTGGTTGTCCGGAGCAGGTTGGGAATGTTGCGATTTCCGGAACCACATCTTCTTCTGTCCCTTCTGGTTCTTGGAGAAGGACCTCTGGGGAGCAGAGAAGCGGATTCTGACGGCAGACAACGTCTTCCCGTCCTTTTCGCTCTGGACTAAAGTCTCACGAACGGTCTTGCCAAATAAGGCAGAACCATCAAAAGGGGCATTTGCAAATGACGCCTTAAAGGGTTCCGCGAAGTCACAGTGTCGGAGTCAGGCCTGGCGTCTCATGACTAGGCCTGCTCCGCTGGCTCTAGCGGCTCCCTCTGTGGCATGGGATAAAAGTCGCATAGAGGTATTCGATACTGATCTTAGATTGGCCATGCGAGTGGAATACAACTGCTTGTCTTCTGCTGACATGGACTCCGGGGGGGAAGCAGCGTACTCTTTGATAAGGTCTCGCTGCATCCTAATGACGTGTGTCATGTAGTTCAGGGACCTTACTGAGAAGGTCGCTGAACTAAAGACCCGCTTCCCTAGGCGATCCATCGAGCGGGACTCTGCTCGGTGGATGCACAGAGGGGCTCTCCTGAGCTAATTCCCTCTTGGTGGCTGCCGCCACCAACATGGCATCTACGGGGGGACCCTTGCTCCAGTGGGACCTCTCCGAAGGGGGGCTCAGAATCTTATCGGGGTGCTTGGGAACTGGCTCCACAGTGTCCGGCTCCTTCCAAACCCTGGTGGTAATCAGGTCCACCAGGGGGTTGGCCGGAGGGGACACCCAAGAGGCAGACTGGCCTGCTTCGAACGCCTCCAGGAACACGGATTCATCAGAGGAAGCCTTGGGGGCAGACCACCCCCCCGATCCTAAGCATTTCCATGATGTCTCCGAAGGAGACATCCTCGGGGGGTGAGCTTGGGGAGCCTTCCCCCTCATCCAAATCCGTATCTTCTGTTAAGGACTCGGGGGAGTCCACGTGCCTCCTCTTACACTTCCGCTTGTGAGGAACATCCTTGGGGGGGGCTGTCCGAGGAAGACTCACCAGCAACATCCTGTTCCAGTGGAACGACCTGAGACGTCAAAGCAGGCTGTCCCTGAGGCCGAGTGATGGAAGCCTGACCCAAACGAGAGGGAGTGCGGGATGGAGCCGTAGCAGGGAGCGGGGGCCTGGATGCCCTCAACAGTGCCCTCTCCACCACCTCGAATGTCGAGGGAGAGCCGCTCTCAGTGGGATCCGAGAGCCGACCCTCGCCCGGATCCGAAGGGCGGATCGGAGCCGGCGCTGAGACCATCGGATCCGAGAGGCCAGTGTGCTCCGACCTGGCCGGAGCCGAAGGCACACTAAACCCCCCCCGGATCCGAAGCTCAGAGCACGGCTCCGAGAGCTCGGATCCGACAAGGATGGATCCGGTAAGCTCGAGGGAAGAGTCGGCGCCAAAGTACCCGATACTGTCGGAGCCGACCCGACCCCGGCTCCGATGCTGCCCGGCTCCGAACCTGGGAAGCGGGTCGGAGAAGGAGCTATCGGGGCAAAATAGGGTGTTGAGCTCCCCCCCGGAGGGGGGGGGAGGCAAGAGCACTCCCATCTGCATTTGGGCCTGGATGAACCTTCTCATCACCCGGTCCAAATCGGCGTCCGACAGGCTGCGTGTTGATCTCGACGAGGCCACCGAGGCTGGCCGGGAGTGCCGCCTCGATGACCTCGGCGGAGATCAGGTCTCCCCCTCCTCGGGAACCCGGTGAGAAGCATGGAGACCGGGTCCGAGAAGGAGGAGACCTAGACCTGGAAGACCTAGAGGGAGAAGCCCGCTTAGCTGGGGGGCCGAGGCGGAGGCGTCAGCCCTCCGCTTGTGGTGCTTCTCCCTCTTCTTTTCCTTCCTGGCCCCCCCCTCCTCCGGCACAGAAGCAGGAGTTTCAGTCCCGGCCGGGGGGAGAGAGGCAGGAGTGGCCGCCACCAAAGCCTGGGGAGAGGCCACAGAAGTACCGGAGGCCGAAGCCGAATCCGGGGGCAAAAGTCCCGCTAGGATCAGCTTCGACCTCCGGTCCTTCAGTGCCCTGGGGTTGAACGCAGCGCAAATCGTACAACCAGAGGATAGGTGTTCAAACCCAAGGCACTGGACACACAGAGTGTGGCCATCCGCCAGGGAGAGCTTATGGCCACACTCGGTGCACTTCGAAAAAATCAACTTTGGGGCCTCAGACATGACTACTTAAAATAAACACACTCACACGTAAGGCCCCAACTTACAAGCACACACACACACACACACTACGAACCAGCAAAGGGTTGGGAGGAGAACAAAATTTACCACAAAAAACAATTAAATATAGGATATTTAACACTAAGGAACCTAACCACACACACTTTAGGGAGATTTACAGGTAATAAGCAATGAAAACCACTTATCTGAGCAGGAGCTCGTAACCTAGCTGCTGAGTCTAAGCACGGCAAACTAGATCTGAGGTCAGTCAGGGTTAGCAGGGGATTATGGGTATGGGGAGATCTATTAGCTGTGAAATAAGTTGCCAGCTCGGATCCGAGATCGGATCCGATACCCAAAGGTTGCTGACAAATGAAGTTCCTACTTCAGATCCTTAATTTCAAACACCTCCGATGTGTTCTTACTACTAAAGTCCTTGGTTTTAACCATGTTTACACAACTGCAGTGTCCACAAGGGAAGCACCCCATCAATGTTGTGCCATCAAATATATGTTGAATTTTGAATTAGACCGGGGGTGTCACTTATAAAAACTAAAGTGTCCCCTAGGGTAATTCCTTTATGGAAAGAAAAGGCACATCTATCATCCAATATTTGTCCAAGATGTTCATCTGCTAACAAAATGTCCCGATGCCTCTGTATGACATTAACAAAATGGTGTGTATTTCTGCCAAAAGTAGTTATGAACCTAACCTTGTTGTCAGTCTTGGGGCCATGGTGTTGGTAAATCAACAAATTTCATCTGGGTATCTTATCAATCTTATCCTTAGCTTGTAATAGATGAGTTAGAGAGTATCTCTGTTCTATGAACCTGGCCGTAAGGTCAACATTATAGTGTACAAGATCTTCTTCCTTTGAACATATTTGCCTAATGCACATGTATTGTTATTTAGGGATATTTCTGATAATATGTCTTGGATGACAGCTGGATGCATGTAATAAAGAAATGGAGTGGAAAGGTTTTCTATATACCGAACTCACGAGGTACCATCTTCCTGCTTGCTCACTAAAGCATCAAGGAAGGAATAGAATTCCTATACAAATTAAGTGTAAAATGACTCCCCCATTTGTTTCCATTCAAATATTGAACAAATTCCATCAAATATAGAATGTCAATAACATTACAGACCATGTTATAACTTTTGGAACCCAACTCAGTACAAACAACGCCAGAGAGACAAGATTACGTTGGTTGGATATGTACTGAGGAGGGGTGCTGAGTATATTAGGAAAAAGATGCTAAGGATGAAGCTACCAGGTAACAGGAAAAGAGGAAGGCCTAAGATAAGGTTTATTGGATGTGGTGAGAGAGGACAAGCAGGTGGTTGGTGTGATAGAGCAAGATGCAGAGAACAGGAAGAAATAGAAACAGATAATCCGCTGTGGCGACCCATAACGGGAGCAGCCAAAAGAAGAAGAAGAAGATTATTGACAGAGTGGGTGGACAGAAATGTATTAAAACCAGATGGCAAGAGCTATTAAATGGAAAGGAAAAAGCTTGGATAATTAGACTTGGTGGATTATTTCCACCAGGTTTAGATGAACATTTACAGTTGATGAAGCAGAAAGGACTCTGCGAAAGTGCTCACATTTTTTCTAAATAAAGAGTTACATGCCATGTGTATCCAGTGAGTTTTATTTTACTTAACATTTATAACTTGCACTGATGAATGCATCATTTGTGTCTGTGTTTATTATTGTTTTCATTTATAATTTTACTATTTTTGGTGCTAACAGGGCTGTTCAATTGTGATGATATATTCTTGTATCTTTAGGTGACTGTCTGATCTAATTAATTATTTGTTTCTTCCTATTGGTTCTTTAGGTACCTTAATGGTTTAAAAGAGAGTTCCTTCTGTTTTATTTTTACATTGATAAAAGGGACCTGTTTTAGGCCAAAACTGGTCTGTCTTTTAACCTTTAATATAGGTATTTTTGCTCTCTCCATGAAGTGTGAGCCATTTATTTGATTTTGTGGATACAGTCATGGAACCTAAAGGTACCCTGGGAGCTCTACCATCTGTGCTTCTTTCCTGGGGAGTTTCTTATTATATGCCCTACCTGCTTTCCCTTTGCCCATCCCCATGCTCATTGACTATATTTGAGGACAACTCTCCTGTGTTGACCAAACATCACCTTATGAAGCATCATCAATGAGCACCCTCCCTTCCCAGGATGGGCATTCCCATCCCTCCCTTTTGCTCTCTGTCACCCAAGCCACTAATCAAACACAGGTGAGCTGAGCCATGGTTAGGGCTTTATCCCTTTATGCCACTTGAGCAGGGCAGCTGGGCTGTAATTAAGGATTTATCTGTCTGCACCACTTCAGTGGCAATTTTCATTTTTAGATTGATCTATTTTGTGATGGTGGATGGTTTTCAGCAGGAAACGAGATTATACTTTTCATGAGTAAAAGCTCATTACATCTTATAAATTCTGCTACAAATGTTGGGCCCACTATGAAGGATTGTGGATACCACTGTTGGGGAAGGGAATTATCCCTGTATTTTTCCCTGTTAGAGTTAGCATGAATTTACTCTCTTGACAATTTCGGACAGTTGCAAAGACTATAAACAGAACAGTTACACAGATGTAGAGGTTGGGTGGTTACCACACACACATACTCACATTGGTGTAAAATACTGCAACAGAGACCACTGTTCCATAAAATAATGAATCTTTATTGAAGAGAAAAAAAATACTGGTGAAGACTGTATACACTGAAGCAGTAGAACTACACAAAGGGCTAATGTGAAGTTGTTCTAGCTCGCGGTTTTGTTCTTACACGTGGGTTCGGAGCCGATCCCTCGGCTCGAGTCAGACGCTTTTCAAGCTCAAACTCTCAGAGAAGCTCGAGACACAGTATATATCCCATGATGAAACTCCAGATCTAGTTTGCCGCTGCAATGGATCTACAGACTCGTCAGAGGAAGTTCGGGCCAGTGTGATTTTTCTATATTTAAAATATAGCTAAATAATATATTTCTCTAGTATTGTTAGTCTAGTGTTGTTTCTCTTTTAAAATAGAGTTTAGTTAAAGTTAGTGTATAGATCAAGTATTTCTTGAGTGTTTTTTCTTAATGGCTGTTTTCTAGGCCTTCTTGGTTTTTTGGGTGTGACAGGGCTCTGTCAGCTCTGTGTGTGTGTTAAATTCTTTACTGACAGTTTAAAATTAGTTAGAATTTTTAGCTAAGTTTACTGTAGAGAGTTAATAATAAAAAAATATTTAGATAGCAATTTTATACTGAAATTTATCTTGGTTTGAGTATAGGGACCTGAACATTTATATTTCCTTCTCTTTATTAAAATGTCAGAGAAGCAAAAGTCTGGCTTTAAAAGGTGTGAGTGTGGTCAGAAAATGTCTGTGACAGACAACCACTCCACCTGTGTGTACTGCTTAGAATCGGTTCATTTGCAGGAAGTGTGCTCCATCTGCCACTCCTTTAGCACCAGGGTTCTTCTGGAATGGCGCAGGAAGCTGGTGGACAGAGGACTTCTGAAGCCTGATTTTCAGGCTACACTGGACAAGACTGACCTCTCTTCCAAGAATTCGAAGGGGTCTAAGTCATCCAAGGGGTCCTCGGAGCCTAAGTCCTCGGCTCCGAGCTCCTCTAGTAAGGTTCGATCATCGGCTCCACCATCCTTGGAACCGTGTACTGAACCTCTGTCTCGGAGCCCAGTTGTAGATCCAGTGTTGGAGACTCCTCAGTCTCCGAATCTTCAATCGGTGCCGTCTTCGGCCCCTTCGACCCATCCTTTGACTCATTCTTCGAAGTTATCAGATGTGGACCTGGACCGCGTGGTTAAGAGACTGCTAGAGAACCCGGCCCTGGCCAAAATGCTTTCCGCTTCGAGCCTCTCGACTTCGAAGCCTGAAATCCCAGTCCTACTCTCTACTCATCCTCCGAGGCCAATCGAACTCTCGGAGCCGGGGCAGACAGAACCAATGTTAGTAGAGCCCTCGGAGCCGAGGTTCGATCCAGCTCCCTCGGCTTCTTCGACCTTAATCTCCTCGGTTCCGACCAGGGAGTCTCAGACCCGACACTCCCTTGCTGGCTCCGGGGTGGAGAGTCAAACCGAGACTTCGGTTCTGACCCTTCCCCTCGGGGCTTCAGCGCAGGTGAGTTCGTCTCCGTCCTCTGGAGTGGAGCATGGGGTCTCGGCTCGGGGAGGGCTGCCGGCTTCTTCGGAGCCGGCAGACTTCTTGGACCGGGATTCTGGTGCCTTCGATGCCATATGGAAGGCCATATGGAAGGTCATGTCTTCTAAGACCACTACCTCTTTGGATCTCTCTTCCCCTCCCCCTTAAAGGGCCACGTTCTGTTTCTTCCCCACAGGTCCCCACCAAGCGTCGAGACCCGGAGCCTCAGGTATCCCCATTGGGCGGCCCCTCCTCTACAGGGACTTCACCGGACGCTCCCACTGATGAAGTACCTAGAAAGAGGCTGTGCAAGAGGAGGCACTTGGATTCCCCACAGGAATCCCAGACATCGGACACCGACTTAGAGGAATCAGAAGGGTCCCCACGATCCCCCCTCAGAGGATGTCTCATTTGCAGACATATTGGAGATTTAAGGCAGAGGGGTGATTGGCAATCCCTTGCCCCTACTGAGGATGAGTCAGTACTCCTGTAGGCCTTTGGGTCTCAACCATCCACCTCCTGGGTTACTCCTCCCTTTGATGAACTAATGGATTTGGTTGCTCGAAGGGCGTGGGAGTCCCTCTGATTCAGTGGAATCGGTCCCTCGGAGGCCCAACAAGTTCATTACTTCCCCTGCTGACAAGGCCTTTCTCAACAAGGGAGTCCCGGTTGATGCCATGGTGGTGGGGGCAGCCACCAAGAAAGAGATGTCTGAAACCTCTTCTTCTGTCCATCCTTCTAATAAGGATTCTAGGACAATGGACAGGTATGGGAAACACATATTTAGTTCTGCGGCATTTTCCATGAGATCGCTCAACTACCTAACCCACTTTACCCGCCTTGCCTTCAACGAGATCTCCTTAAAGAACTAGGAGATACTCTACAGGGTAACACAGCTGATGCAGTGTCTGAGAAAGTGACAGCACAACTCAACACCCTCAATTCTATAGTCAACTCATCTATGCGGCTCATTTCCTATGCCGCCGATGGATCGAGTAGGGCTGCAGGCTCAGTGATAGCTCTTCGGAGACAGTCCTGGATGCGCCTTTGCTCCTTTGCGGAAGCCTTCAAGTCTTCCTTCGTCAATACCCCATTCGATGGTTCCACCTTGTTCGGGCCCAAAGTTAAGGAGACACTTGCTAGGTGTGAACAAGAAGGAAAGACTCTGTTTGCTGTAGGGGTCTGTTTTTCCACTCCAACTAGACCGTACCCCAAAGGGCAATGAAGTGGAAAAATGTGGTTTCGAAAGCCCCAAGGAGCTTTCCAGAACACACCTACTGATACCCCCTCTAGGGGTAAAAATGGAAGACGCCGTCCAAACGGCAGAGGGGGTCTGCAAAATCAGGGTGACAGGGAGCAGTTCTCTGGTAAGCCCTATCAGCGTTCCTGAAAGGAAGCCCGGCTGTCCTGCTCTGGAGGTGGTCGGGGGTCACTTGGCTTTATACCCAAACGCCTGGCTAAACATTACAATGGATTCTTGAGTAAAAAGCATCATTTCCAGAGGTTACTACATTCCCTTTACAAAATTCCCTCCCATGTGTACAAGTATTCCAGACTTCCCACCCAGTCTGCAAAAACTAGCAGCCATAGAGATTCAAAACCTGCTAGAAAAAAAGAGTCATCCAGCCAGTCCCGGCGGACCAGATAGGATCCGGAACTTACTCAAGGTTCTTTTTAGTTCCAAAGAAAACAGGGGACTGGAGGCCCATATTAGACTTCAGCAAACTCAACACCTTCGTCAAGAAGGAAAAGTTCCGGATGGTCACGCTTCAATCGATACTTCCGTTTCTAGAAACGGGTGATTGGATGTGCTCTACAGATCTCAAGGATGCTTACTACCACATCAAAATGGCCAGATCATCCAGAGATCACTTGCGTTTCCAGCTGGGGGCCAGTCATTACCAATTTAGAGCCCTGCCCTTTGGTCTCACCACAGCCCCTAGAGTGTTCACCAATGTATGGCAGTGGTCACGGCTCACCCGAGACGCTTAGGATTCCGGGTGTTTCCATATCTGGATGACTGGCTCCTCACCGCCACCACCAGGCATCAACTAATTCATGCAAGAGACTACACTATCAACCTGTGTTCCCAGTTGGGCATAACCTTAAACTTAGAAAAATCTGCGTTATCGCCCTCGCAGCGTATTACCTTTATAGGAGCAGAGCTAGAAACTGCTGATTCAAAGATCAGGTTGCCTCAAACAAGAATCTTATCCCTAAGAAGTCAATTGTCCAGTCTGTTGACCCAGAACAAAGCTCCTGCATCCCAGATATTGAAGCTGTTAGGCGCAATGACAGCGATGCTAACAGCAGTCCCGTTGGGACGCATGCACATGCAGATACTCCAGTGGTTACTCTTCACACAATGGTCTTACCAACAGCTGCCAATGTCGCACGAGATTCTGTTAACAAATATTTGCAAGAAGGACCTCAATTGGTGGCTGAACAGTGAGCAGGTAGTAGTCGGACGTCCCCTTGTTCTCCCCTAACCCAAAGCCACAGTGACCACGGATGCTTCCCTGATTGGGGGGGGGCTATTTCAGGGAAACTCTGTCCAAGGTACTTGGTCGAGCATGGAATCACATTTGCACATAAATGTCCTGGAGCTGAGAGCGGTGTTCCTGGCGTTGCAACACTTTCACGAAGTATCAAGTGGAAGAACCATGGGTTCTGGACCCAGTGCCAGACCTTCTAACTCATTCGTCGGGAGTTCTTCATCCCTCCCTCATCTCCCTAAAACTGACAGCTTGGCTGCTCCAATTCCCATATTAGTCAGGTCTCAAGATTTGTCTCCCGCGGTCCAACATATTATAGTTTCCTCTCATAAACTGTCAACCAGGAAGCTATATAATAGCAAATGGAAACAATTTGTTCACTGGGCTTCTCACCGGGATGTCGTCCTCCCTGTTCTATGATGGCACAGCAGCTGCCACCATAAGGGTTCAATTGGCTGCCATTTCCAACTTTCATGTAGGTTTTAACGGATCTAACATCATGTCCCACAGACTATGCAAAGCCTTTTTAAAAGGGACCCATCATCTCAGACCACCTATCAGACACCCTGTTTCTCCCTGGAATTTGAATCTTGTCTTATGCTAATTGATGCTTACCCCCTTCGAACCTGCGTCATCTTGTGATTTGAAGTTTCTGTCTTGGAAAACAATATTTCTGGTAGCCATTACATCTGCGCGTAGGGTTTCTGAGCTCCAAGCTCTATCTTTCAGGCCCCCATATTTGATCTTCCACCCTGATAGGGTGTCTCTCAGGACGAACCCTACCTTTCTTCCTAAGGTCTGCTCCAAAGGTAACTTAAATCAGTCCATTGAGCTCCCAACTTTTTTTAGACATCATACCAACAGACTGGAGTATATGTTACACAAGCTTGATGTTCACATACAATTGAGATTCTACTTGGACAACGAAAGATTTCAGGCAATCTGATCAACTCTTTGTCTCCTATGCAGAGAACAAGAAAGGTTCTGCGGTACCAAAAGTCACATTATCTAAGTGGCTCTCTGACTGCATTAAATTCGTTTATTCCTCCACTAATCAACCATTACCGACTAACGTCAAAGCCCATTCTACCCGGGCTGTTTCTACGTCTTTAGCTCATGCAGCTCGTTTACCCTTGGATATCATCTGTGCAGCTGCTACTTGGTCCAAACCTCATACGTTTAGCACTCATTACAAAGTAGACAGGGTCTCCAGGGACAGGGCTTCCTTTGGTTCCACTGTGCTCAGGAATGTTCTCCCTTAAGCCACCCAGGATTAGGGTGCTTGGGACTTTACCCACGTGTAAGATCAAAACGGTTCACATAAAGAAGTTATGTTCTTACCATAATGTTCCATGTGAGTTGTTCATCTCACCTTTTTGTTCTTAACATTCCCTCCCACCTTCCCCCTCCTAGTGAGAAGAATGGTTGTCTTGGTGGATTGGTTGGTCTTGTCAGCTTGTCTCCTTAAGACAGACTGTTTTTTCTTTCTGCAAATTTAGAGTTACCTAGATAGGTAGGTACTGCAGTGCTTCTTTGTTCTTAGGCTGTCTTCCGGTGCAGCGTACTAGATCTGGGGTTTACAGTAGAGCATCATGGGATATATACTGTGTCTTGAGCTTCTCTGAGAGTTTGAGCTTGAAAAGAGGCCGACTCGGAGCCGAGGGATCAGCTCAGAACCTACGTGTAAGAACAAAAAGGCGAGATGAACAACTCGCATGGAACGTTATGGTAAGAACATAACTTCTTTTTCCTATTAGTCCACAAAAAAAGTCTCTCAAACCAGTTTTGTCACAATCTAAAGGTGCTTTTCATCATCTTTCTTCTTTTTTGACTTCCTAATCGAAGACATCTAAGCTTCCTTGGAGTATTCTGGAAGGTCTTTTTTGTAGCACACTCCTACAAACCACAATTCCATGCCCAAACTCCCACATCATTAAGATATCAGCTTCTCTAAGAGGCCCAAAGCCCACCTGTAATAGAATAAATGCTCATTAACTAAACCTTTCCATCTACTACATGAAATATATCGGTTTGTTTTAAAGAAGCATTATTATTTAGACTATATACAAAATGCTTTATTTACATCAATGGTATTTACATTTATGTCTGTTTAATTTAGTGACAATCTGACATGACATATATGGCAAGAACTTCCACACTATGTAATATTCACATGCATAGATATATACTATTGATTTTGATTAAACTGGACCCAGAAGTAACTGAAAATGAAACCTACAAGCTGAGCAAAATCTGCTGTACCCAAATTTGTGTAGTATATGTTGTAGAAATACATGGTCTCACCAACAGAAAATGTTAATGTACAGATTTCACCATCACTCATACAGAAAGTCGAAACATAGTTCAAACTATACACATTCAAAACGGTGCAGTTATTGCAGCTGAGCATTAAATTTCCACTGCTATTTTCAGCAAACACACAAGATCCTTGCATCCATCTGAGCTAATACCTCTTTGGCAAATGGGACCTCAGTTTAACATACCATCTGAAGGGTGGCAGATTCAGGAGTTTATAGCTCTCTTGTGCTATACTGCAGCACCATTAATGGGAAATTAAGCCAACTACCATGGGTAATTCTCAGCTGGAGTGCAGGGAGTGTCTTCTGTGTGGAGTCTGCATGTCCTCCCGGGGGGGTCAGGTGGCGTTCCGAAAGACATGCTTGAATGGGCGTACCTTCCTTGAAGGTTGGGCATCAAACTGGCAACTCGGCACCAAGAAAATCTACTGCTAATCATTAGCAGACCGGAGTTCCGCTGTGGCAACCCCTAACCAGGAAAAGCCGAAAGATAAAAAAAAAAACGTGGGTAGCGAACTGACTGCCATTACATGGTGGATGTGCCTGGAGAGCATACAGAAGGTTTATAAAGTAAAACTGATGATACCTTTAAGAGATGTCTTGAAAGTATACGATTTTTCCCAGCAGAGAGCGAATAATTCAATGAATGAGGGTATGGGTACATGGGGCTGACATGACGTTGCTTCACGTAGCATATCTAGACACTCACAACAGTAGACATGCAGAACTTTGAGATTTAAGAGATCTCAAAGTACAGCTAACTGTTTCTCTTTGACAGGAATGACTTAATTGGATTGGAGCAGAGTCCCAGGATGCCACCTCAATATGTAATTCACTTTACTGGAGTAACACTCACAGATCAATTAAAGGTGTCTCTGTTGTAGACACCCTAGAAATGCAGGGGGGCTACACAGCTGAGGCTGAAAATTTTTGGTTGGCATGTGATAGTGTAGGGTGTCCTTTTCATAATGCCAAGACAAGAACAAATGGCTTAGAAATGGATATACAGTGGTCTAGATAGCTATTAATATGGGGGTTCACAACTTTATTACACCGACACCTCACATTTGGACTTGTACTTTTATTTTTATTGGACTGCTATCTTTAATGTAATCTGTTTCATGGAGGTTTTCTCCCTGGGCCTCCACTGAAAATGGGCTGCGTGGGCCCAGTAGACTTCCCCGGTAATCAAACTGGAAATAAATAAATAAATATTAGGCATAACCAAAAAAAAAAATCAATGCTAGACAAAGCTAACAAGCTGATGAAGCACATGACAACTGGTTTGTAGCAGAGAGTGACAATCAAAAGGAAGAAAAACACGACTTGTATGATCAGGAATAGCATGTGTATTAGAGCATAGCTGCATGGTCTCAAGTACATTTATTATTTATTTATGCAGTTATTGACACTTGATTAAAGAGTGTAATGTTGTATAATCTCAGTAATTCAGTCAAATGACAGATAGACCCTCATGTTTAATATCCCCCTATAACAAAGTGAGAATGTAACCCTTGTATTGAAAAGAGAAGTTTTGATCTAGACAGAATGACAGGTAGTACAGTATTAAAGAATGGTTATATTGCAGCATGGTGATGCAGCGGTTAGCACTGTGGCCTCACAGGAATAGGTTCTCCTGTTCGAATCTCGGCTGGAGCACCTTCTGTGTGGAGTCTGCATGTCCTCCCTGTGGTCAAGTGATGTTTAAAGACATGCAGGTAGGTGCGTTGTGAATGGGTGTACCTTCTTTGAAGGATAGGTGTCGGGTTGGCAACTTGGCACTGTAAAAATCCACTGCCAGTCATTAGCAGACTGAAGTTCAACTGTGGCGACCCCTAACTGGGAAAAGCCGAAAGACATTGCTTTTGCTACATTGCAGCACTGACCAGCATTATTTTAGTGAAGAGATTTCCAATGTGTGCTGCGCATCTTCAATAATGTCAGTAACACAGGGTTATCACATGTCCCACTTTATGCAGGACAGCCACTGCATGGGCAGTTGTGTCCTGTGAAAAAACATCAAAAATGTCAAATATCAGAATCAGAAATACTTTAATGATCCCACAAGAAATTGCTAAGAATGACAATTTTAGGACAGAAATGTTTCTACATTTCCTTCAGTATATGCATAAATCCATTATAGTGTCTTTATAACATGTAAATATTATATGAAACAGCATAAATAAATCAAATTCTAAAAAAAAAATGAGCTTTTATTTTAGCAGTAAACTGAAGTCCAGTCCTTTGCACTGGTTGTAGGTGTGGTTTGTCCTACAAAATCTCACATTTTCATACAAAAATCCCACTTTGGCAACAGGAGATGTGGCAGCCCTGCAGTGACACTGTATATAATTGTGCAACAGTAGTATATGAAGTCAGGACACAACACACATACAAGGAAAATGATCTATCTTGTGTTGATTTGCTATGAAGGGCAAAGTATTAGAGTATGAGGTAGTGAAGAGGGTAGGATACTAGTTGTCGGTGCTCTGATGTTGCCTTCTTGTGAGTAACTTGGAACAGCAACAACAGTTTGAAAAGTGTCATGTAAGACTAAGGATTGTCAGACAGGGAATTAGCCACTCATCAGGCAATACAGACAGAATGATGACAAAAGAAAACACGCTGTATCATTTCAGTTACTTGTTTACAGATAACAGCAGAATCAAGTACAAATAATGCATACAGTTGTAAGGTAGAAAGAGAAATAAACTGCTTAAGAGCATATCATACAGTGCAACCAATAAATCACCAACATGTAGCATGTAGTATGTACAGCAGGAAATGCATGAGAGCAGCACAAAATAAAATATGAAATTAAAGGAATGGATGAGTGTGTCATACCTCTCTACTGTCCAGATTTTTGCAGAATGCTCACATTTTCATCTGATGTTTTTGGTCTGTTCTTCATAAAATTTGCAGTTTTCCTCCAAAACAATGAAGATGAAAGTCACTAAATAATGACATATATTTGAGCTCAGACTTCTTAACCTTCAGAAAATGCACGATAACTTGTGTTATTTTAGCAGCTTTCTGAGTTTATATGAGCAATGTGGACTATAAAACAAAAGGAACTGAAGACTGTCTACTCATGTTTGAACCCTTTAGAAGACATATATCTTTTTGCAGAGCTATTAGCAGGTCAGAAAACCATCACAGTTGGCTAGTATTCATAGATCAATTTGAACATGATAAAAGAAACGACTGCTTCTACTACTGTTTGAAACTTGCATCTTTTAGATGCTTTCTACAGAAGCTAGGGCATTTGTGTCATAAAATCATTGTACTTAGCTAGCATTCAGAATTCAGCACAAAATAAAATATGAAATAAAATTAACTGAAAACTGTGTTTACCAGTGTTTTAACTTTGCAATGCTCAGATGCTTTCCTGCAGGGTATTAGCAAATCAGATAATAACATTCCTGAAAAGCTAGTTTCTCTGAGGATAAAAAGGACAGTTGAAACTAATGAATGATTGAGGGCTGTTGTGAGTGCAACTTCAATTTGAGAAGGAATCTGCCTAACACCTCTGAAGCTTCCTGTAAGAACCCTCCCCCAACCCCTGCAGCCAAAGTTTGGACATGCCCAGAAAGCTAGACTGAAAATGTAAACAAAGATCAAAATGAAAACAAAAAATCCCTGGGATTGTCCCTTTAAAGCATGATTTAACTACTGCTGTGATTAGAACTGTGGAGTATGAGCAGTACAACTAGTATTACAGAAACAGCTGTCGAGTAGGTAGTAATAGCTTACACCATTAATCTTCCTTGGAAATAAGACAAACTGAAAAAGGAAGTCATCACAATTTGCATGGGTGGCAGACATATTGGCTGCAAGTTCGAGTCTATTTACTCTCCTGAAAATAGGAGAGTAGGGATTGGAGCTAGGTCACCACTGGGAATCTTGTCAAAATGGAATCATAAACTACAGAAACTCTGGGAGTACGGCAGTTGCAGGGTCTCAATTTAAATGAAAAGCATTCCAAAAAACATGAAGAGACCAGCATACAACGGCACCAAATAAAACTTTAATAAAAGTATTCTTTAAAGACAAACCGGTTTCGGCTAATCAATACAAAGCCTTCATCAGTGTAAAAGAGTGACAAATAAATAAATACTTAAATTTGCAAAGAAATGGACATGTGCTCAATTAGAGATGCTCATTAAGACCTGGTTTAAAGAGACCTCCTAGCTTAACAATCCATTTTTTCTCCATAGTATTCAACAAATCATGCCAACCCAATTTGTTATTCCTGGGTCTGTTAATTTTGTCAATAATAGTAAAACTGAAATATGCATTGCTGTGTAACAAAGTGTGTTTGTAAAGTGCATTGGTTTCTTTGTGGTGTTTTATCTCACTAAGATGTTCTGATATCCTGAATTTCAAAGGTCTGGAAGTTTGACCTATGTAAAAGGATGAGCAGCTACAGTTAGCCAAATAAATCACCCAATCAGAGGTACAGTTGGCAAAAAACCTAATGTCAAAGACTTGAGGGGTGTTCTGACTGCTGAAGCTTCTGGTTTTTAGTAGTCTGGAACAATGAATGCAATGGCCACAAGGAAAGCACCCGATTAAGGGCTCACCTGATAAAGTTGTTTGAGTTACTTTAGTATTGGTGGGCTGCCCGTGTTTGAAATGGTTGAAAAATGCAGAAAGATTTTTACCTTTATGGAATGAAAAGAAACATCTATCCCCCAGCAGTTCACTCAGTCTAGAATCACATGTCAAGATATTCCAGTGTTGTTGGACAATATTCATTAATGTTTTGGTGTTACGTCCATAGGTGGTGATTAGTCTGGGTGGCCCACCCTGTTTTCTCATTCTTTTCTTTGTAAAGAAGGAGGTTATCCCACTCCATGTTGTCCACTACATGTTTGGTATGTAAGACCTGACCCATTTTGTAACCTCTGTCCCTGAATCTAAGAACCAAATCATCTCTAAAGTGTTTGTAAGTATTATCGGAACAAATGTGTTTCATTTGCATGAACTGAGATTTAGGAATATTCTTACAAATATGAGGTGGATGGAAGCTGGTGGCATGGAGAAGCAAATTATTTTCGGGAAATTTCCGATATACTTCAGTAGTCAACGTATGATCAGATGCACGGGAAACCAAAACATTCAAAAAAATAATTTTATTTTTGTCACAGTTGACAGTAATTCCCCATTTGTTTTCATTTAAATATGTAATGAATTCTAAAGGGTATTCCGTTATCCGATCTCCATACCAACCAGCAATCGTCCAAATATCTCCTCCAGATATCCATTTCGTCTATGTATATGTTATGGGAGTTATCATAAATAATCTGTTCTTCAATGTATGCCATAAATAAATCTGCATATATTGGTGCAAAAGATGCTCCCATAGCTGTACCCTTTATTTGTAAGGAGCATTTGCCCCGATAAAAAAACTATGTTCTTTGTAAGAACATGTTCAGTCAAGCACAATAACAGAGTATTGAAACCAGGTCTGTACATTTCTGTTTTGTTTAACCAATATTCCAAGGGTTCTAATCCTGCCCAATGTAGAATATTGGTGTAGAGAGATGTGACATCTAGTGTACACAGCGACCAATCTGGTTCTAATTGTACTTCAGAAATAATCTGAAGAAATTCTGTGGTGTCCCTGATGCGTGCTCTGACACATTTTAGAAGAGGTTGCAAGTATTTGGTTAGAAAGAGGGACAGAGGTTCTGTAAGTGAATTTCTGCCAGAGACAATGGGTCTGCCAGAAGGATTCTTAAGATCTTTATGAATTTTAGGCAAAAAGTATATATATTGTGGACTGGGTTGGTTATGGTTAGTTGTGTTCTAGTGTTGTTACTGATGATGCCCTCTTCTACTGCTAAAGAAAGAAATTCCTCAATTTTTTGTTTAAAGAAGGCGGTGGGGTCGATACTCAGGTGGGTGTAGTAGCGTGCATCAGACAACTGTCTGTTAGCTTCTTTGTCGTACTGTTCTCAATCCTGTATAACTATAGCTTCACCCTTATCGGCCCCTATTATGACTAACTCATGGTTATTAGCTAGCTTAACAATATTGTCCATAGATGTTTTAGATATATTATTAACCATGGGGTTGTGTGTCCTGAACTGAAAGTGAAGATCTTTGATAATGGCATTTTGAAATATAGATACATTCTGATTCATAGGGGGCATAAAGGAAGATTTATGATATTTGAAGTCATCAGTGATCTTTGAGGTTGTCTGTTCCTGACAAAATAATTTTAAATCAAGATTCCTGCAAAATGAAAGAATATCATTAACAAAATTTTCTTCAGAAACAAAAAAAAAACAGGTATGAATGATAAACCTTTATTTAGGATTTCAGTATCAGAGGAGGTGAGGGAATGAGAAGAAATGTTAGCTATGTTTACATTTGTTCTTTGTGTACAAACTTTTGGAGCAAGCTCTCCGTATTGTCTACCTCTATGATGTTTTCTGCCCCCACTCCTCCTTGGTGTAAATCCTGTAAGGCAATAGAATTCCTTCTTTTCATAGCTGGTGAGCCTGTGGCACCCACTGAATCTGTATCTAAGCCTGAGGATGATTCCTCACCTGATGTGTCAGTACTATGTACGAGTCCCTTTTTTAAAATGGATTTTGTACGTTTCCTTTTGAAAGGTGTCTGACTGTGTTGGGTAAATCAAAATTAAAGGGGTCCCCTTTATTGTAGTCCCCTAAATCCATAACAAACTTCTTTTTCTTTCTTTCCTTAAGCTGAGTTTCTAGAGTAATCAGCTCCTTGCCTAGATTTTTAATACTACTGCGATATGTGGGTTGTCCTTCATACTTTTTTGCCATATCGCTTAGCTGGGTGATAGATTCTATCTCTTGACCTATAATCCTGTTATGGTGATTAGCTAGTATATCTACAAATTTGAGAGAAGTTTCCTGTTGTATTTCCCCACACTGTTTCAATAAAAGGTCGTCAGGGTTACTAACAAGTGGTTGTGTACAGACTGGAATCATACAACATATATCCGGAATCATGCAACACACTACACAGTTTACCATCATATGAAACTCAAGAGATGAAGCTCTGAAAGATCATAGCAATACACATGCACAAGCATGCACACAGAGTTGAAGATGCAAAAGGAAAAGATGAGACAACATTAAAGAAAAAAGTTATGTACTCATCATAACATTCCATCTGTATTGTCGATTCTTTCATCTCTCCTCACAAATGGGTTACGAATCGTATCATCGGATCTGACTCAGCAGTTACTAAGCTTGTGGCAACCAAAGAAGCTCTTGCATAGCTCCCCTTACCCACAATGCACATCTCCCTGTTCCCTCAGATCTTGTTTGCAATCATTCACACTAGCAAGAAACACAGTAATAAACCCAAAAAAATGACAGATGGTTAAAGAGACCAGTTCTGCAGTGATAAGGATAAACATGTCCTGTAATACAGAAGCTTCTCATTCAACAAAGGCTGGGGGTTGGAGGGAGGGGAAGTGAGGACAGATGAAAAAAATCAACACTACAGATGGAATGTTATGGTGAGTAGATGACTTCTTTATCTGATACTGTCAATTTTTTCAACTCATCTTCACAAACGGGACAGAGTCCCCAGCTCCTTGTATCCTGGGCGGACTCAAGACAGGATGTTCCTCAGAATCATCGAGCCAAGTGAAACCCTTCCCCAGGAGACCAAGTCCAACTTGTAGTGGGAGATAAAGGTATGATGGTTAGACCAGATGGCTGCTGCACAAATGTCGTTTCATGGAAGCATTAGTTTGGAAAATGGCAGACGAGGCCATGGCCCTAGTGGAATGAGCCCTAACAGGCTTAGGAAAATTTATACCCTTTGAAGAGTAAACAAAGGAAATGCAATCGGAAAGCCATCTTGACAAGGTAACGCTGGAGACTGGAAAACTTTTCTTAGGGCCTGCAAAAGCAATGAACTGGCTCGTCTTGCAAACCCTTTGGTTCTATGTAGGTAGAATCATAAATGTCTATGCACAGCCAACAAGTGTAGAATATATTCACCCTTGTGGAAGTTAGGGAAGAAGACAGGTAAAATGGATGGTTTGATTGATACTGGTTTGAGAAACAACTCTGAGAAGAAAAGAGGGGCTGGTACGCAGAGAGAGACTGTCTCTGTGAAAAATCAAATATGTAGATTGAGAACAAAGCTTGGATCTCTGAAATTCTTCTTGCTGATGTAACTGCCACTAGAAATATAGTTTTCCAGGAGAGAAATTTAATATCACAGGACGCTGCAGGTTCAAATGGTGGCTGAACAATAGAACACAGCACTAAATTGAGGTCCCATGGGTTAGAGGGATCCCTGTGAGGTGGTCTACACAATAGAGTCCCTTTAAAAAGGCTTTGCAAAGTTTGTGGGAAATTAGCAACAAGTTATCCTCTCCAACACAAAAAACTGTAATAGCTGCTAAATGAACCTTAACCGTAGAGGCAGATGCTCCATCATTAAAAAAGTGATTCAGAAAATCTAAGACAAAGTGAACAGGAGCTGTAATAGGATCTACATTACGCTGTTGTGCCCAAATTACAAATTTCATCCATTTACTTTTGTAAAGTTTTTGGGTGTATGATTTATGAGATAAAATATGTCTGACTGATGAGGACAGCATGGGTTGTCTGGCAATTAACGGAACTTGAGAAACCAAGCCGTCAGCTTGAGATTATGAAGATTTGGATGAGTCATTCCTGTCAAATATGACAGCAGCTCTGGAAGACTTTTCAGAATCCAGGGTTTCTTCTAAAGATGAGGCCAGAGAAAGGGAAACCAAATGTGGCTATGCCAGAATGGGGCAATGAGGATTACGGTTCTCTTCAATCTGTTTACTTTCCAAATGAATTTTGGGATTAAGGGGAATGGGGGAAAGGCGTAAAGTTGACCGGGTGGCTAGTCGTGAATGAGAACATCCCTTGGGGACTTTCCCTGTGGGGAGGGGGGGTCGTCAGGGCAAAGTAGTTGCTGCATTTGTTGTTTAGGGTGAAGCAAAAAAGTCACAGCAAGGCTGGCACCATCTGTGGAAAATGTCTTCCACTACCTTTTGGTTGAGGGACCACTTGTGAGGCATGTGAATGGATCTGCTCAACCTGTCCACTATCACATTGGACTTCCCCCGGAATGTGCCTGCTATGAGAAAGCGGTTTGATGAGATCACCCATTGCCACACTCTGAGGGCTTCTTGACACTGATGGTAAGATCTCGTTCCCCCTTGGCTTGTTTATGTACCAGACCACTGACATGTTATCTGACTGAATTGCAACCATCCCCAGAGAACAGTAGCTTGGAATGCTTGCAACACCAGAAGCACTGCTCTGATCTCCAGGACATTGATGTGCAGATTCGCATCGTCTGCAGATCAAGTTCCTTGGACCGTCCTCCCCAGATAATGCCTCCCACCTATCTCGGAAGCATCCGTGGTTACTGTGGCCTGCAGCTGTGGGGGAACATAGGGTCGACCTTGTAACAATTGTTTTGACTGCATTCACCATAACAAACACATGCAAAAGATCCCTCTTATCAGAATCTGGTGAGACATGGAATGATGAACAAATGACAATTGGGTAATTAAAAGCCACTAGTATCCTCATGTGGAATCTGGCTAACAGGACTAATACTATTGCTGCAGTCATCGATCTTAAAGCTTGAAGAACATGATGAGCAGCTACCTTCTCATTTCAAAGCAACCTGTTCGTTTGTCGGCCGATTGTTAATACTATCAATGTTGGAAGTCTGGTGATCATCTCAGTAGTATCCAAAACTGTCCCAATTAATTCCAAGGTTTGTACAGGTTCTAGATGTGAGTTTTGGTAGTTTACTGTGATACCTAATTCTGTACAAATTTGAAGTGCTGAGTCCCATGCATTTAACAGTAGATGCCTGGTCGGGGAGAGATGAGCCAGTCATCTAGATAAGGAAACACCTGGAATCCTTGTTGTCTTAGGTGAGGTGCAACCCCTGCCATACATTTGGTGAACACTCTGGGGGCTGCTGTGAGTCCAAAGAGCAGTGCTCTGAACTGGAAATGACTGGCTCCCAACCGGAAGCATAGGTATCTTCTGCAGCACCTGTCCATCTTTATATGGTAGTACTCATCCTGAAAATCTACTGAGTCCATTCTCCGGGAATGGAAGTATGGACTGAATAATGACCATTCAGAACTTTCTGTGTCAAACTGTTTAGTTTGCTGAGATCCAGAATCGGTCTCCAATCCCCCATTTTCTTTGGGACTAAAAAGAACCTTGAGTAAGTTCTGAATCCTCTCTGGTTTGGGGGGACCTCTTGGATGACTCCTTTTTTCTAGCAGTTTCTGAATCTGAACTGCCTGCTCCCTCTGACTGGGTGGAATGTCTGGGATTCTGTTGATAAGGGGAGGTGATTGAAGGGGATCTGATAACTGCTGGATATAATCCTCTGCAGCCACAGATCAGACATCATGTTTTGCCAGGATCTCCAGTGCAGGGATAGTTGACCCCCCCCCCCCAACTGCCTCCAGAGGTGGACAATTGGGCCTCCTTTCAGGAGCGCTGGAAGGGTTTCCCAAAAAAGGGTTCTTGGGAACCCAGGTTCTGTGGGCCTCCTCTTCTGCAAGGGTGGCGTCTTCCATTATAATTCCCCCTTCTGCCTCTAGGGGAAAAATCTCCATGTGTGTCCTGGTAAGAACTCTTGAGATTTCTTGAACAAAGTCTTTCCGCTTCCTCTTTGATCTTTTGAATAGGGTCTCTGGGGTGCGGAAAAACATATGCCCACAGAAGACAGAGTCTGACTTTCCTTCTCACACCTGGAAAGGGTAACTAACTTTAGGTCCAAAAAAAAAAGAACCATCAAATGGGGCGTTGACAAAGGAAGACTTAAAAGGCTCTGCAAAGTCGCATAGGCGTGTCAAGGAATGTCTCCTCATGTAGATGCGGAACCCGCAGCCCTATGCCTCCCTTAGGCTGTATGTGCAATAAACCTCGTGGAAGAGTTAGCCACAGAATGCAGGGTCGCTAGCTGGGAAGATACCTTTTGCCATACACCCTCAGCTACTGCTCCTTCCAGGGTATCTGATAACTCCTTAATCAGATCCCTTTGTAACCTAGTAAAATGGGAAAGATATAGTTCAGCAATCGCAAAGCAAGAGTCACTGTAGAGAAAACATGCTTCCCACATCTATCCATTATCCTAGAATCTTTATTCAAAGGGTGGATAGTAGAACTCTCCTCCAAAAGTTCCTTTTTGGTCGCTGTCGCTATGACCATGGCATCTACTGCAACACCCTCAGTCCAGAAGGCTTTATCTGATGGAGATGTAATTATCTTGTTTGGTCTCCAGGGAACAAGCTCGATGGAATCTAGGGTCTCCCACGCCCACCAAGAGATCATACCTATGAACTCATCAGTGGGCGGAGTCACTCAGGAGGAAGATGGGCCAATACCAAAAGCTGCCAGGTACATCAACTCCTCAGGAAAAGGATTACTAGAATGCCAATCGCCTCTCTGTTTCAATACTTCAAGAATCTCCCCAAAGGATACATCGGGATCCTTCTTCATCAAGTTCGGAGTCTTCAGTGGCAGACTACTCCTCGGTGGAGTCCAAAAGTTTCCTCTTACAAATTCTCTTCTGAAGACCCTCCTCAGTGGGAAACTCTGGGGAGGTATTTGAAAAGACAGGGGCACCCGCTGGGTATCCTGGTGCTTGAGTTCTCACTGTCCCAGTACAGCACCCTGGTCAGAATGGGTATGCAGGGAATCAAAACGGGACTGAGGATCCAAAGGGGGAGATGCCCTTTTAGTTGCAGTGGTAGCTATTGCCCTCTCCAAGGCCCCAAAGGCTGACTGCTCCTAAGTGAAAGAGGACTCCAGCCCCAACAAGACATGCTTGCGAGACTAAGCCTCTTCCAACCCCGAAGGCAGCTCACCCTGGGTAGAAGCTGGAGCTGAGCTCACCTGCTCAGAAGCCCAGAGATGCATAGACTGCTCTGACAACCTGGAAGTTGAACGCTTTCAAGAACTGCGAGGGTCACTACAGCTCTGGGAGCTCTCTGGCTCCGAGAAAGCTGAAGAGTTCACAGCAAAGGCCTGATCCAAAAAAAGATGTTCTCAGAACCGAACTAAAGGATACTGGGAGTTGCAGCTATGAAATCGGAGGAGGATCTAGAGGGGGAGTAGTAGACTTAAGAAGCCCTGGAACTGAGTGTATCAGGGTTGAAGGTTACTTAGTTATACCCTGTGCCCACATAAACGTCTACACCAAACGCTCCATAACATCCTCAGTAAGGCTTCTGGTTGAACGAGAAAAGGCGCCAGACAGGGATTTTGGCCTGAACCGAAAAGATGATGGCACTCTGGAAAGAACAGGATTAAATACTGGAGAGTACCTAGTTCATGGGAAAGTCATAATTGGTTTAAATGGGCTGTACTCTGGATGCAATGCCAATGGATCCACCCCATCCTTACTAGATGGTTTCAGGGCTGAAGAAACTGGATCCAGTTTGGTAGTGGCCGGTGCCAATGGCCCTGACAGGTCTTTTTCAAGTATGTTTAGAAGTTTTAGTGTTCGGCTCAGAGGTATCTGACAGAGCCGAAGAAGATCTCTTCTTGCTGGACTAGATTGAGCTGACTTTGATTTTGAAGTGGACGGCTTAACTGGAGTAGCAGAAGTGGCCTCTTCAAAATCTGATGGAAGCATACCTTTTAAGATAAGCTTCTTTCTTCTTTCAACCAATGCTCGGTGGTTGAAAGAGTGGCATATGGGGCAGCTCTCTTGTAAGTGGAGAGGCCCTAAACAGTAAACGCACAGAGAGTGAAAATCGCTAAACGGGATTTTATGCCAGCATTTTGTGCGCTTTTTAAAGCCAGCAGGCTTGTCATGTTTATCTGACATGATTAACTGAAGTCAAACACACGGAAAAGAAATAGAAGCAAGACTTTTTTTCTGTTTGTAAGACAAAGGACGAGGAAGGAAGAACTACCAACAACAGTAGTTAAGGTTACCTAAAAGGTATACGAGGGAAGGGAAGTACCATAATAAAAACTTTTACAGAGATGGAGGGAGAGACGAAGACAGAGACAGAGTGAGAGAGAAGTAACCTAAGAAAAAAGCAGTTACTAATGGAAAAGTGAAATTCTAAGCACAAGGGGGAAAAAAGATTAAATATGAAAATTAAAAGGCTAGAAAATATAAGAAAAAGTAATTTGAGTAATATGACCTGACAATCCAAGAGCTCAGTGGAAGGACCAAGTCTTCGTGAAGCAGCAAACGAGATCTGGGAAAACAGGGAAAGATACACTGTGGGTAAGGGGAGCTATCCAAGAGCTTCTTTGGTTGCCATGAACTTAGTAACAGCAGAGCTGGATCCGATGATTGTATCCATAACCCATTTGTGAAGATGAGATGAAAAAAATTTACAATATCAGATCTGCAGTTTAACTAGTGTCTTGAAATTCTGAAGAACTTACTTTCAAAATCCAGGAAAAAATGCGGATAGTTTTCGATATCCCTTGTAAGGACCTTAAGAAGATTGCCCATTCCAGCAAACCTAAGAAAGAAAACAAAAACAATTAAACATGCAACTACATACAGACAAGACTGCAAAAGTGATGCTGTTAAAGCAGTTCTACATTTTATTCTAGGATGACAAATTTGAAGAAAATGAGCACAACATAACAAGCTTTTTATAAGTTGTGGTGGTGCAGCAGTAGCGTTGTCGTCTCACAGCAAGAGGTTATCCCATTCGATTCTCAGCTGGAATGCCTTCTGTGTGGAGTCTGCAAGTCCTCCCTGCGGTCGAGTAGCGTTCGAAAGACATGCATGAATGGGCGTGCCTTCGTTGAAGGTTGGGCGTCGAGCTGGCACTTCGGCACCGTAGAAATCTACTGCCAATCATTAGCGGACCGGAGTTCCGCTGTGGCGACCCCTAACCGGGAAAAGCCGAAAGAAAAACAACAACATAAAGAGCTAACATTTCAAAAAAAATTCTCTACTTTGTCATTTAAAACAATGATGCAAGCAACACATAAGCTATCCTTTACTTTTTACTGCTGGGCAGTGTACTTAACCCCTGTGCAAAACTAACAGGACTACTGACTAGCTTCCAACAAATCAGTCACTCAAGGCCTAAAAAGCCATCCCAGTGAATTCTTCTGGGCCTAGGCTACTTAGCTTTATGACTGGCATATGAAGGAGTATACTATGACTGAAACACAAATCCACGAGGGTACAGTCTGACAATGTACCAGTGTATTTCACCCATTAATGAAAGTACACATTACAGACGAAACCATCTCTGTCTACTTCTGACCATATTTTGCAATGACATATTGCAAGGAACTCCACCTTAACCAACAACTATACTGCCTCCTCCCTTAATGAGAGACACTGTCCAAAATATAGGTCATTAGCTCAGCTGTAACTTAACTGGTACATTTTTGTGCCAGCCATAGGCATTACAACCTTATCCATCTCTAATACCTTGGCATCACATACTGCGTGTCTTGGTCTGTTACAAGATATGCCACTTGTATTTTATGCTTGCCTTCATGGGCATGCTGGCTACATACAGTAACACTACACCATGACAGAAAAGCTTCTGTATGTAGTCCACTCCTACCCCACCAAGGGTAGTCCATTTATGGATGCAAGCCAGCAAAACAAAGCTCATTCCACTACCCTTTACTTCAAAAGGAAAGTGGTTATGGACTTTACTGCTAAGATGACTAATCTGTTCTTATAAAACCCATATCAGTGGTATCAAAATTACAGTTAGGAGGACAATGGCTTTTCTACCAACTTTGAAGATATTCCAGCATTCTAATGCTTTCCAGCAATACCAGCACCCAATACACACGTCTCTGCCAGTCTCAAGACCCCTTTCAAGTGATGCTTAACTCATGCTAGTTAAAATGAGTTAACACTGGGCTGGGAACATTCAGATTACCTAGATGAGATTATTAAAGGGTTATTTATGCTTCCGTTGAGATGTTAACTGTGTGCTTTAAACTGCAGGGGATACAACCTTCAATAGTTTATAATGGCGTAAACTGTACATATAGCCAGCACATGACATGATTTTGTATAGAGGAAGGTCTACATACTCTCATTCCTCAGAGATTTACTGTTAAGGTGAACAACTCACAAAAGCTATACTACCTTACTCTGAGGAATATTGTTGTCATCAAAACAAACTGACAGCATGCCAAGCAGTGTCCTGTGCAATCTTATCATTTCAAAGCAGCCTGTGTAATGCATCTTTCTCAAAACCTGCTATTTCCTAGGATTGGCTGTCCAAACTAATTTTTAATATGTCAGCATTCTGTATTGGACACTGCTTCATCAAAATGATGAACAATAGTCTGAAAGATGCAGCAACTTTTGTGGAAAGAGACCTCACTAAACCCATTAAAGCTGTGGCTGATGTACCCCGGGGTACCAAATTGCCACTTCGAAGACCCTACAATGAAAAGTCCCCTTCCATAGCTTTCCTTGCATTTATATTTCCACTATCTAGCTAAGAGGCACAAATCAATGGACTAACTTCTTTGATGAAAAGGGACTAAAGTGTGTCTGATCTCTTGTCTTGAGCAGAATCTAGTTAGACCACAGGTCAAACTCATGCAACATGTCACTTAGTGAGAAAATGCACTCCTACGTTGGCAGCAGTACAGGTTTACTACAGCTAATAGGGGGATCTGTTATGTTAAGTTTCTACCAGTGGCAGCTGAAACTAAAACATAAACATTAGA
The DNA here is from genome assembly GCF_019279795.1 of Protopterus annectens. NCBI lineage: Eukaryota > Metazoa > Chordata > Ceratodontiformes > Protopteridae > Protopterus > Protopterus annectens. The sequence continues at coordinate 1,034,326,364 of NC_056725.1, forward strand.
AGACAAGTTTATCAACTTAACAGCTCAGGGGACTGTCAGACTGTGAGAAAGTTAATCACTGTACTCCCTTTACAGGGACATTCCTGGCAGGAAGGACTGGCTTAACTGCAGATCAACTTAACTGAGGAAGCCTCAGATTGTAGCCAACTCCATACTAAACCGTAAGCACTTCACCACATATGTGATGAAAGACCAGTACTATGGCATTTGTGTTACCCAGCCAAGGCACATAAAATATACCAGTGCAAAGCCTAATAGGACTCCCAGGCTGTCTCAGGACATTTAAGGAACCCGTTAATTGTTTTTTTCATACTGATAACACTACTGTAAGTGGTTCATCCCTCACTTTTGTTTTTGGAACATCAGGCAAGCAGGATTAATGGGCAATTCTGTATTTGGTAAATTAGTAACCTAATTACTGTACTTTTTTTCTCCCCTGCACATTATGCAATTTTTAAGTAATTTTTTCCAACATTCAAATATGCATCATGGCAGGTGTACCACCTCTTGCCAGTCCTTATGTTTTGGGAAATGTATTATTTTAATGAAAAGATCCATAATGTTTTTATTACAGTAAACACTCAGTTAACCGCAACTCAAGCAACAAGTACTCCCATACAACTGGCAAAATCGAAGAAATACAGTACAATTTCACTTTGCCCCCCCCCCCCCAAAAAAAAACATACCTTACGTTTTTAGAGTTTTAAAAAGGAAAATAGGAATAAATTCTCTCTCTCCCCCCAAACTGAGAACAAGTCAAACCAAACAAATAGTATAAGGTACAGTATTAGTCAGGTCTATTTTTAATAATAATTCTCAAGCAAGGATGGGTGTCAATTCTGTCCTCGGTACTGAGTCGGCCTTGTACCAAGCTCGCGCCAGCCAAACTCTCAAGCTAAGCTTACTCATAGTGCCCCTCTCCCCATTACCTCAGATCGAGTTTGTCCGTAATAAAGAAAGCGGAGGCTTTTTCTGAGCAAATTCCCTAATACATGATTAGGACCAAATCCAAACCTCCAGGAGCCTTTTGGAGGTGGGGAGGAGGGAGGGACATAATGACTGAAGATTAACAACACAGATGGAACATCATGGTAAGAACATAACTTCTTTATCTGATGTTGTTGATCTTCATTCATTCCTTACTGATGGAAGAGTCCCTTACCTACCTTGTGTCTTGGGAGGCCCTATGGAAGAATGTTCCTGAGTACCACTGAACCAAAGGACATTCTCCCCCTGGAGACCAAATCCAATTTGTAATGAGTGATAAAGGTATGCCCATGTGGCAGTTGCACAGTTATCATCCATGGAAGCCCTTGAATGGAAGGCAACAGAAATTGTGACAGATCTGGTTGAATGTGCTTTGATCTTATCCGGTAGAGGAGTTTTGTTGTGCTGGTAGGTGAAGCATATGCAATATTATTAACCACTTAGATAAAGTCACCTTAGAAACAGATTTCCCCAAATTTGGTCCTGAGTAGGATACGAATAACTGGTCGGATTTCTGTAGTGATTTAGTTCCGTCTAGATAGAATCGTAGTTGTCTATGTACATCCAATAAGTGAAGGCATTATTCTCCTTTATTTGAGAAGTTTGGAAAGAAAACCAGTACGCCAATTGTCTGATTAATAGTGAAGTTCGAAATAACTTTGGGCAGGAAAGTAGGATTAGTCCGGAGTGATACTCTGTCCTTACAAAAGATTATGTAAGGATGTTTTATGCACAAGGCTTGGAGTTCAGATATTCGTCTTGCTGAGGTGATGGCTACCAAGAATAGGAACTTCCAAAAAAAAAATTTATATCACAAGTGGCAGCAGGTTCAAAAGGAGGTCTAGTCAATGATTGTATGACTAAAGTCAAGCTCCAAGGTTCGATTGGTTCTCTGACGGGTGGTCTGATATGTGAGCCCTTTCAAAAAGGTTTAACAAAGAAGGTGGGAAATTAAGGATGAATCTTGGAATCCATAGCGGAAATTTGATATGGCAGCCAGGTGTACTCAAATAGTGGAGGCTGACACCCCTGAAAGAAGAAGGTTTGACAAGTAATCCAGAACCGCAGTAACTGGAGCTGAGCAGGGGTCCAGTTCTTTTTGTCAAGACCAAATCTGGAATCTCTTCCACTTGCTAAGATAGATTTTCCTGGTGGATGGTTTATGAGAAGCCAAAAAGATGTTACATACAGGGGAGGAAAGGTTATTCTGCCTGACAGTCACTGGAAATGGAGAAACCAAGCTGTCAGCTTGAGACTTGATATGTCTGGATGTATCAACCCTTGCGGGTGAGACAATTCCAGAGTTGGACCCAGAATCCATGGTTGATGAACTAGATGAAGCCTGAGAAAGGGAAACCGAACTTGTCGGGGCCAAGAGGGTTCAATGAGAATTACTCTGCTTCTTAACCGACTAGCTTTCTTTATAAAGTGTGGGATCAGAGGTAGAGGGGGGGAAAGCATAAAGAAGTCCTGTGGGCCAATTGTGTATTAGAGCGTCCCTCGGGAACTCCCCCTGGGGGGGGATTAGGGCAAAGTAGCTGCTGCATTTATGGTTTGTTGGCGAAGTGAAAAGATTGTGGCAAGGCTGACCCCAGCAGTTGAAAATCTTCACCGCTAAGGTTTGATTGAGAGACTGGATTGAGGATTGAGTGAGGCAGGAGGATGCATCTGCTCAGTTTGTCTGCAACCACATTGGAATTCCCAGGAATGTGCATTGCTATGAGAAAGTGGTTGGAAGTGATCGCCCATTGCCAAATCCTCATGGGTTCACAACACAACAGGTAGGACTTGGTTCCCCCTTGTTTGTTGATATACCAGACCACTAAAATGCTGTCCAACTGGATAGCAATTGTCCCTGATGGAAGGGCAGAGTGGAATGCCTGCAACGCAAGAAACACTGCCCTCAGTTCCAGGACATTGACATGCAGACTGACCTCTACTGGAGACCAAGTACTTGGGCTGTGGGTGGGGGTGGGGGGGCAACTCCATAAAACTTCGTCTGGCTTCATCCACTAAAGTAAGTCTTGTTTGCATCGGTTCATTACATGGATTCGGAAGGACAACGGATGAATCAAAAGACACCATATGCTAATAGTAGCCACTGTAGTAATCTCATATGTAATCTCGTCAATGGAACTATTGTTATTGATACTGCCATTGATTTGAGTAATTGGAGGACTACCCAAACTGGAAATCTGTCTAAGAAGATGAGAGGTTAATGTTTGCAGTCTGTTTAGGGGGAGGGAGACTAGGCAAGATTGCCTATTGAAAACTGCCTCTATGAATTCTAAAGTTTAACAAGGAACTAAGTTGTATTTCTCTTTGTTTATGGAGATTCCCAAGAATTCTGCTAGATTTAGGGTATACTGTAGGGGTGTAACCAGTAGACTCTTGGTGGGAGCAGTAAAGAGCCAATCATCTAGATATGGAAACACACGGAATCCTTGCAGTCACAAGTAAGCTATTGCCAATGCCATGCATTTGGTGAAAACTCTGGGGGCCATAGAGTAACCAAAGGGCAGTGCTCGAGATTGGTAATGATTGGCTCCCATCCGGAAGCGGAGGAATCCTCTGGAGGGTTTGTCTATTTTTATGTGGTAACACACATCCTAAAGCTCTATCGAGCACATCCAATCGTCTTTCTCCAGGAAGGGTAGGATAGACTGAGCCGTGACCATCCGGAATTTTGTTTGAACGACAAATTTGTTCAGGATGCTGAGGTCCAAAACTGGCCTCCAGTCCCCTGTCTTTTTTGGCACTAAAAAGAACCTAGAGTAAACTCCGGATCCTATCTGGTCTGGTGGGACTGTTTGGATGACTCTTTTTCGGAGCAGCTTTTGTATTTCTTGAGCAGCTGCTTCCCTTTGACTGGGTAGAACGTCGGGAATGCACTTTAGTGGCTTTGGGCAAGCATTGAGGGGGATGTGATAACCTCTGGCAATTATTGTCTGCACCCAAGAGTCTGTGGATATGGTTTGTCAGGCAAGTTGATGCAGAGAGAAACGTCCCATGACTGCTTCCAGAAGTAAGCAATGGGGCCGCTCTTCAGGAGCACTCATAGGGCTGTCCCAAGAAAGAATCTCTGGACCCCTGATTACATGGACCCACTCTGCCTCTGTAGGGGTGTCTTCTGGAAGAGTTACTCCCTCTACCCCTGGGGGGGTAAACTCGCCACGTGTGTCACGGAAAGGAACCTGGGACTCATTGTGCCACAGCTTTCCACTCCTCTGATTCCTAGAGTAGAATCGCTAAGGAGTGGGAAAACACACATCCACGGCAGACAGGGTCTTGCCGTCCTTTTCACACCTGGCTAACGTGTCTTTCACTTTCAGGCCAAAGAGGGAAGAAGCTTCCACTGGAGCATTAAGAAAGGAAGACTTAAAAGCATCTGCAAAATCGCAAAGGTGCATCCAGGTATGATGTCTCATGACAACGCCTGAACCTGCAGCTCTAGCTGCCCCTTCTGCAGTGTGAGAGATTAACCACATGGACGAGTTAGATATAGATTCCAGGGTTGCAAGCTGCAAGGCGACTTTGTCGCGTAACTTGTCAGAGACTGCTCCTGCTAAGGTTCTGGAGAGTTCCGAGATTAGGTCTCTCTGGACCCTGGTAAAGTGTGCCAAGTAATTCAAGGACCAAATGGCAAAGGTCAATGAGGCAGACACTCGCTTCCTTAACCTGTCCATCGCCCAAGACTCCCTGTTTGGGGGGGGGGGTGGACAGTATAGCTCTCCTCAGTGAGCTCTTTCCTAGTGGCCGCTGCCACCACCATAGCATCTACCAGTAGGCCTTTGGACCAGTGTGGACTTTCTTCCAGCAGGGACAGAATTTTGACTGGTTCAATGGTATCAGGACTCTTCCATGCTTGCTGCATGACAAATTGGACTAGTTTGTCTGCAGGTGGGGTCACCCAAGAAGTAGAGGGTTGAACATGAAAAGCCTGCAAGAATATGAACTCCTCAGAGGAGGGGGTGGTGGGCTTCCAGCCTTCCTGCTGTTTTAAGATTTCCAGTAAGTCTCCGAAGAAGACATCTTCAAGAGGCGACCGTGAGGACCCCTGTCCATCGTAGTCCGTATCTTCCATGATGGACCCTTCGGGGGAGTCCACGTGCTTCCTCTTGCACGACCTCTTATGTGGTACCTCTTCAGCGAGTACATCCGAAGAGGACTCAGAAGAGAGGGGTGCCCTGCGGTAGGGTATCTTGAGGCTCTAGTGCTCGATGTCCCGATGTGGTGGACTGTGTCAGCTGCATACCAGAGGGGGTAAATGTATGGCACTCTGACGCCGATGGAACCATCTGTGTGCCTGCGGAGGCAAGGGCTCTCTCTATCACCTGAAAAGCTGGCCTGCCTGAAGAGGAATGGGAACCCGGAACTGAGAAGGACAACTTCGGAATCGGAGTCGCATCCCGCTCTGACGAGCCCACTCTCAGGGAAGGAGCCCCAAGAGAACCTGGTGCTGCCAAGACAACTGGAATTGTAGTGGACGGCGCTGTAGAAAAAATGGGCATCGCACTAGGGGTCATAGTGCCGGCAGTCCAGTCACAATCCCGAGGATGGCTCAGCTCTGAATGAGTCAATGGCCAAAGGGTCAGCTCCAAAACCACAGTGAGGTCTACCAGTGGTACCAAAGAAGCTGGAACTGGGATAGGTGTCCGTGTCAGGGGCTTTGATACCTCTAAGGAGGTCGAAGGAGGAGTATATGTAGAAGTCCATGGGGAAAAACTCTCGGCTCCTGGTGGGAGGGAGGGTTTAACAGGGGTTGAGATTTCTCTGGCCGCCAGAAGCTAATCCAGGAGTCTAACCACGTCAAATTCCAAGAGGCTCCTGGAGGAGCGGGTTAATATCCCTGACCGTGAGTCAGGTCACTCCAAGAAGGAGCTACACTGCTGACCAAAAAGAAGGGGTCTGCTGTGGGGGAATATCGGGTCCGAGGGGCTGTTTCTCCTTTCGACACCGTGGCTCGTGACCAGTAAGATGCATAGGGAGGGGAGAAGTGACCAGTGTAGGATAAACTATTTTTGGTGCCAAAAAGGAGATTGGAGTCGATGTAGTAATTAAAGGCATGGTTGATGCAGTAGTCTTAAATCGGTACAGTGGATGGTACCGTGGTGGATTCTTGCAGTTCTGGAAACAAGGAAGGCACCGTGGAGGGGGGTTGAAGTCCTGGTGCTGAAGTTGATAGTGTCAATTTTGGAATGTTGACCTTCGGTTCCAAAGACTTAGAGTCAGTGCCATGGGGTGAAGATGGAACCGAATGGCTCCTATGTTTGTGTTCTTCCTTGGGAGGGGGTGAATCTTCTGACACAAAAATAGCCTCTGAAAAAAGGAGTTTTTAAAAGGCCCTTGAGTATTAGTTTGTTTTTCCTCTCGTTAATAGTGTGAGAACTAAAACCTTTACAAATTCCGCACGGAGGTTGAATAGATAGGTGAGGAACACCCAGATAGTAAACGCAAGCAGTATGGGCATCCGAATTTGGCATTTTGCGACCACACTGGTAGCACTGTTTAAATCCAGTTGTTCCTTTCTTTTCTGACATAGTGGGGAAGGACAGTCCAATAATAGTGACACCCTACATAGATTAACACACACACACACACACACACACACACACACACACACACACACACACACACACACACAAACAAACTAACAGAAAAACTCTAAACTTTTTTTTTTGATAGATAAAGTACAGTTTTGTACCTACCATAAATGTAGATGTTCGAAGATCCACATTGCTGCAGTCCTTACACTTGGGTAGTCCGCTGTCCTCGGTCGGCCCGAATATCAAAGTATAAGGCTGACGTCGGTCAAGGCGCATTTGACTGACATCAGGACGTCAGGGTACAAATGCGCATGACCGACGTCATATCCTCAGTCTTTTCTTGCCCCAGATGTCAGAAGACCCTAAAAATAAAGGTCAAAACCAAAAGACAGCAAACAAACAACCAACCATCCTAGCACTAAAAATATGTACAATATATACAATATACATCATACTGACAACCCAACCCACACAACCGCCTCTAACTACAGAGGGGAAGGAGGGTAAATTGGACTGCAGCAATGTGGATCTTGAACATCTACATTTATGGTAGGTACAAAACTGTACTATGTTCTTCATCTCACATTGCTGCAGTCCTTACACTTGGGTAGAATCCCAAAGCAGAGGTAAGGGAGGATGGCCAAACTATAAGGAAGCAGGAGCTGCCAAAATGCCCTGCAAAACAGCAGTGGCAAAACCAGCCCTGGATTTAGAGTAAAGTGGTAGGTGATAATGCCTAGAGAAAGTATGCACTGAACTCCAAGTAGCTGCCTCCAAAATATCCTTGGTTGCCACCCCCCTCAAAAGCTGTCAAGTGGCAGTAGCCCTAGTGGAATGAGGCCTAATCCCAGCTGGAATCTCCTTTCCATGATGGGAATAACAGAAAGCAATGCAAAACCCAATCCACTTAGAAATAGTTTGTTTTGACACAGGCTTGCCCTGAGAACTCAAAGCAAAAGAAACAAATAACTGCTGAGACTGCCTGAACCCTTTAGTTCTGTCCAAATAATATCGCAACTGCCTGTGTACATCTAAGGTGTGCAAAATCTTTTCCCCTTTATTTTGGGGATTTACATAAAAAGTAGGCAAATGAATAGTTTGGTTTAAAGCCACACTAGAAACCACTTTAGGCATAAAGGAAGGATTAGTACGTAAAGATACCCTATCCTTATGGAAAATTAAGAAAGGCTCAACCGCCATAAGGGCCTGCAACTCAGAAACCCTTCTTGCAGAGGTAATAGCCAACAAAAAAGCAGTCTTCCATGATAAAAACTTTAATTCAGTAGTAGCTGCAGGCTCAAAAGGTTGTAGAGTGAGTTTCTCCAACACAAAATTGAGATCCCAAGCAGGAGTAGGAGCTTTGGGTCTTATATTCTTTGCCCCTCTAAGAAATTGCTTGAACAAAGGATGAGAAAACAATGGTGGGTCACAATCATAGTGAGCGAAATTGCTGCAGCATGAACCTTAATAGAAGAGAAGGACAAACCTTTGTCCAGTAACTCAGTAAGATATTGAAGAGCCACACTTAAATTAGGCTCAGAAACATCAAAATCCTTTGCTGCACTCCAAAAAAATCTCTTCCATTTATCTGCGTACACTTTCCTTGTACTAGGCCTTCTAGCTTCCAAAATAACATTCAAAACTTGCTGTGGAAGTGGAGGCCCACTATGGTTCAAAACAGAATATGCCAGGCTGTTAGGTGCAGAGAGTGAAGCTTGACATTGAGCAAATGACTGTCCTCCTGAGACAACAGGTGTGGAATCGAAGGCAAAGGCCATGGAGGCTTCCGTACCAGGCTTCTCAGTAATGGGTACCAATGCTGTCGAGGCCAATCTGGAGCTATCAAAATCATCCTTGGCTTGTCTTGTCTGGCCTTTAGTAGTACCTTTGGGAGGAGAGGCAGAGGCGGAAAGGCATACACATGAAGATTGCTCCAATTGAAGGAAAGAGCATCCACTTTCCAAGCTGTGGGATGAAACCTTTTCGTGCAAAACTTTGGCAGCTGGTGGTTTAGTGGAGAAGCGAACAGATCTATGTCTGGAGTTCCCCATGACACTGTCAATTTCTGAAATACATGAGGATCCAATTTCCACTCGTGGGGATCCATAATTTGTCTGCTCAACACATCTGCTAAGGAGTTCTGTGCTCCGGCAGAAACCTTGCCTGAAGATTTAGCTGTAAACTGAGAGCAGTCTCCCACAAAATCAATGCTTGCCTGCATAGAGGATAAGAATGAGTTGGAGGCTGCTTGTTGATGTACCACATGACAGTTGTGTTGTCTGTTAGAAGCAACACCTGCCCTGGAAGAAGTAAATCCTTGAAAGCTATTAATGCAAACTGGACTGCTAACATCTCCTTCAAGTTGATATGTAGATGTTGTAGTCTGGCAGGCCACTTGTCTTGTATCCACTTTCCATTCAGGCGAGCTCCCCAAGCTTTGTCTGAGGCATCTGTCGTTAGAATCTGACTAGCCTCTGGCGGGTCACAGAGAGTCCCTTGTTTAGGTGACATTCCTGAGCCCACCACAACAATTCCTTTTGAATGCAAGGTATTATTTGAATGACAGTGTCCAAATCCTGGCAGTGCTGTGTCCATACATTTTGAGATACCATTGTAGCTTCCTCATATGCAGTTTGGCATTGGGAAGCACCAGAATACAAGATGCCATGAACCCCAAGGCTTGAAGGACTGTCCTTGCAGTCAGCCTGGACTGATGAGACAACTGATGAAAGTAAAGGGAAAGATTCTTTTGTTTGTCCGGGGTCAAAAAGGCCATCTGGGATGCTGTATTCAGTCTCACACCCAGAAAGCACATGTCCTGAGAGGGTACTAGACTGGACTTTATTTCGTTCACAGAATACCCTAGGCATCTTAGCACTGCTATTACATAATCCAAATGATGAAGAAGCTCGTCCCTTCCTTGAGCCAGAATCAGGCAATCGTCCAAATAAGGATAGATCTGTATTCCTTTTAACCTGAGGAAAGCTATCACTGGAGCCAGAACTTTCGTGAACACTCTGGCAGTAGATAAGCCAAAGGGCAATGCAGAGAACTGATAATGAGAAGTCCCAGCTCGGCAGATACTTCCTGCAACTCAGTCTGATAGGAACATGAAGATAAGCCTCCTTGAGATCCAAAGTTACCATCCAATGATCTTTGCCCAGCAGAGGTAAAAGCTGCTGTAACGTCAACATTTTGAACTTGGGAATGTCCAGATAAGTGTGGAGGATAGATAAGTCCAAAATTGGTCTCCACGTGTTCCCTTTCTTTGGTACTAGGAACAGGCGAGAATAAAATCCTAGGCCCACTTCTGGCATAGGGACCGGCTGTATGGCCCCTATTTGGAGTAACAGAGAAATTTGCTTGTGAGCCTCTATTCTTTGTTGAGGAGGAACGTCTGGCATGCCTTTGAAAGGAGGCAAGGTATGGAAATAAAACCTGTAACCGTGGTGTATGATATCCAATACCCATCTGTCTTGGGTAATTAAACTCTAATTTTCTTTGAAAAGTGCCAACCTTCCTCCCAAAGGTGCTGCCAGGCAGAAGGCTCTGGCAGCTGAAAAATGAGGTGGTCATTGGGTCTGTTTACGAAAGGACTGACCCCTGCCCTCACCGAAGACTGTGCAGGAGAACTCCCTGTTCTAGGCCTGAAAGAGCCCTGAGCTCTGCCCCTACCACATCTAGATCTACCCCTAGACTGGGAATCATAAGAAGGATACATCCACCCCTTAGTAGGCCAATTTCTACTAAACTTTGGAGGCTGAACCTGCAAAAATCTTTAACAGTCTGCATAGACTTAGCCTTGTCTTCCATTTTCTTTAAAACTGCCTCAACAGGAGAACCAAACAACACATCAGATTGTAAAGGAGCATCTAAAATCCTTGTTTTAACATGGTCAGATAAATTCTGATCCCTCAGCCAGGCGTGCCTGCGAAGAACTGACCCAGTGGCAGCCACCCTAGGCGAGGCCTGTACAGCATCAAAACCACATTGCAAAGAATGCTTACCCACCTGTTCAGAAACATGTACTAAATCTTGTAACTCTTTACAATCAATACCTTCCGCCAGAGCATCAACCTTAGACTTCAATTGTGAAAGGAGATAGTTTTGGTATTTCAACATGTGAAACTGGCAATTCAAAGCCCTCATAGCTAGAGTGGAAGAAGTATAAACTTTCTTTCCCCATCTATCCAAGGCCCTGGCCTCTTTATCTGTAGGTAGTTCTTGACAACAGAAGCCTTAACACCTTTAGGCCCCTGACTAACAGTTTCTGGGTCTGCCCTAGGACTCTTAAAAGATACTTATGAGCTTCAGGCACCCTGTAATACCTATCCGGTTTAACAGGAGCAGGAGGCAAAGAATCAGGATTAAGAGAAACCTCTGTAAAACATCTTCCACCACATCCAAAACAGGAGGTATAGCCAAAGGCCTACGCTGGGGTAAAACAAAATTCCTAAGCCTTTTCCTGGAATCAGAGAAGTCCTGACCTTCCCACTTAAAATGCTCCTCATGGAATGAAGAGTTTCTGAAAAGAAAAATCCTCAGGAGGAGAAGCAGAAGGAGTAGAATCATCCACATCAGAATCAGAATAAGGAGAATACTCCTGCAAGTCTTCAGCCGAAGACTCTGAAACATCCGAAGCCTGCTCAAAACTCCCTAGCTCAGGCTCCACCCTAGGTCTCTTATCAGGAGGGGGCAAATAACCCCTAATCAAAGTAATCAAATCTTCTGCCATTTTAAGCATATGCTTCTTGGGCACAGTTCCTGAAGAACTAGGGGTGACACCCACTGAAGCTAAACCTGGCCTGCCTCTGGGAGAAGCCTTGGAAACAGAAGGAGAGGGCCTAACCACCCTAGGAAGGGAGGGAGTATAGGAAGCTGAGAAGCCCCATCAGCCTGACCTGCCTCCTGAGAGGCCACATCCTGCAATAACAAAGGCTCTCCCTGGGATCCCAAAGAAACCTCCGGTGGAACCACCGGCTCCACCGACACCTCTAAAGAACCCGGCGTCCGGAGCGGTTCTTCTAACCTAGGCTTAACTGCTTTGTCCTTGCGCTTCTTGAAGCGTGGAGCATCCGACGGCATTTTATAATTGCACCGCTTCCAAGACTAACCTGGCACAATCTAATCTTCTCTTTATAGTGCGCTTATTGAATCTAGCACAAGGCCGTGAGCGACACCCAACAACGCCGCAGCTCAGCCCTAAACAAGGAATACACAAAGTATGATAGTCTCTATGCGGTATCTGTTTCCCACAAGAAATACAATTATTCACTTTTTCTGACATCCGGTAAACCACTGAGGCAAGAAAAACTAAAAAATTCCCCAGCCAACTTTGACTCGGTCTGAAACTCCGAAATCGAAAAATTTCAGAGCGCCAACCGCACTTCAATGCTGCTTCTGCATCGGACCATGCGGCAAAAGACTGAGGATATGGCGTCGGTCATGCGCATTTGTACCCTGCCTGATGTCAGTCAAATGCGCCTTGACCAACGGCGTGTATTATTTTTGATATTCGGGCCGACCGAGGACAGCGGACTACCCAAGTGTAAGGACTGCAGCAATGTGAGATGAAGAACATCTACGCAGATAAAAAGGAGGAAAAGGGGAAATACCAGCAATGGTATTAAGAAATTACTTCAGATGGTAGAGGGAAAGGCCTGCACCAGCGATGGTGCTAAGAATACCCAAAACTGGTAAGAAAAGATAAAAGGAGGTACTAAAACAGGTACAGACACTAGCAACTTATTAAGAAAGTAAAATATTATAAGATTAGTAAGTAAAACTATCAAAAGAGGTTTTAATAAGAAAAGTTCTAAAACACTTGGCTGAGAGCTGGCTTGACATGTCTTGATAACTACGCGGCAAACAAGATCCGAGGTAACAGGGAGACAGGCACTGTGGGTAAGTTTAGCTCAAGAGTTTTTTTTGGCTAGAGCGAACTTGGTATAAGGCCAACTTGGTTCCAAGGACAGAACATACACCCATCAGTATGGAATGAATGAAGATTAACATCATCAGATCTACAGTTATCTGGCATCTACAAATCCCCATGGGTGCCGGTTAACTGAAAGTTTACTGTACAGTGATTTCCCAGTGGAAAAAAAAAATGCCTGCACACCACAGCATATGGTGCAGGACTGTCGAAAATATGTTTCTTTGCACTGGTGTAGGTTTTAGGACTGGCAGTTCAGAAAAAAAAAAGACTTAAACTTGCATGCTACCTAGCCTGATGCCATTGTGCAAACAACGCACTTTAAATGCCATGGCATCAAGTTAGTAAAAACATGAGGTGCGTCCACAGACATCAATGGAAGCAGAATTGTGCATGTGTGATGTCTCCTCTATTACGTCTAAGAATGCACCCAACACTATCACAAAGACATCTCTGTGGGATAGTCTATAAAGTTATCTGGGCCATGGTTTAATAAAAGCTTATGTTGCTTTTTATTAAAAGCACAGATCAAAAGCTAAAGGAGAAACATCAACGAAAATGCATAGTGGCACTTAACTCTCTGATTGCCGCAAACTGCTACTGAAGTTCAGCAAATCACTTTAAACCATGGCTCAAATAAATTTAGTCTAGTCACACTGATGTCACCTTTATATGTGGTATATATCAATGGACTACAAATGGGGCATCTCCACACATGCATAGTGGCGTGCCCATTAAAGTTTGCAGATGGACCTCATGTTTCTTCTGTGCTGACAACACTGAGGTTATAAAGTTCACCATTTATACCCAGTGATGTTAGTATATGGAAACTAACACAAGTATTTTAGAAGCCAAAAATGCTCACTGATAGGACCAAATACTATCCAGCAGGGGCGCATAGGTAATTTTTAGAACAATCTATTCTTGCATGAATTGTTTTGTTTTTTTTTTTTTTTTACAGCTCTTGGAGCTTACTGCAGTGGTGCATTAATTATCATTATCTCTATGTGGAAGGCAGCTTTTTTTCTTTCTTTTTTTCAGTGCATATTTTATTTATTTTTGTAATATAATTTTCTGCCAATACAGAGCATGTAAACCCTATGGCTTTTGGGGCCCAATTCAAGTACTTCCTTGAACAAAAGCACACATTTCCAGCAAATACTCTAGCTCAACTTGGAGGGTATAAGGAAGTGAAATGCAAGTATGGTCATTTTATAAGCAAAAAACCCAACATTTTTATTAAAATGCTAATATCAAGTTACAACTAATGGTAAAAGAAAAGCTGTCAGTCAGCGTTTGTCAAATGTATTAGCTTGTACTTATGATGTGGTAATGTGCAGCTGTTGCAACAAACCATTTTGTTAAGGGTGTCTTACCACAAATAAATTGGAAGCCCGTGATATATAGTCTTCCAAAACTGTCAAAACAAAATGCTATACTTTTATAAGCTTGGTGTGTGACAGCTAGGAACATACTTAATTTGCAGAGATTAAATGAATTAAAGGATTTTCGTACTGAAACTACCCTGCACAATGAATACTTAAGCTCCCTATATGCAATAGTCTTTTCAGTTGTGTTTAGGGGGGAAAAAGCCTGCAACAGTCACAGGTTCAGCATATGGTTAGACCACTTTCAGTTAAAATAATTTTTAAAGACACTATCTTGGTGGAAAAAATGTGCAATGCCTTCCTCAAGCTAAATCCTGCATTGGTGTGTATGTCAGAAATCATTAAAAAAAAAAGAAGTTATGTACCTACCATAACGTTCCATGTTAGTTGTCCTTCATCTCGCCTTCCTTCCTTCTTGCTGTTTGGGTTCGGAGCCGATCCTCGGCTCCGACTCGGCCTACTTCTACATTTGAGAGCTATTTACTTGCTCAAAGCTAACCCTTATCCCAGAATGCCCAGCGTCAGCTACCCAGATCTCGTTTGTGATAGCGCACACTAGACATATAAAGTATCCAGTAACCTAAAACTGATTTACCAAAATAACAGATCAGAGTAAACTGCCAAAAATTTACCTGGCATGTGAAGCAAGAAAAAGGAAATCAGCCAGTGAAACCATAGTGAACTCCTCTCAATCCTCCAGGAAGGGGGAAGAAGAGGGGGACGCAAGAAGGAAGGCGAGATGGACAACTAACATGGAACATTATGGTAGGTACATAACTTTCTTTATCTTAAGTTGTACCATCTCGCCTTCGTTCTTGCTGTTTGGGACAGCGTCCCTAGCACCTAAAGACCCCGGGTGGCTCAATGGAACAGACTCTTCAGAACAGTGGAACCAAAGGAAGCCCTGCTCTGGGAGACCACATCCACTTTGTAATGAGAGATAAAGGTATGAGGGTTTGCCCAAGTGGCAGCTGCACAAATTGAGTCTATGGGCAATTTAGACTGAAAGGCTACAGACGTGGCTAATGCTCCAGTAGAATGACCTTTCGGTTTTGCTGGTAGATGTTTATGCCTTAACTGATAAATAAAGGCAATGGTGTCAGATAACCATTTGAATACGGTCACCTTAGAAACTGGAAGGCCTTGCTTATTGTGAGCATAGGAGAGAAATAATTGGTCTGACTTTCTTTGCTCTTTGGTCCTATGGAGGTAAAAACGTAATTGTCTGTGCACATCCAGTTGGTGAAGACTGTATTCTGCCTTGTTGCTATAATTGGGAAAGAAGATGGGGAGATCGATGGATTGATTGAAATTGTTTTCTGAACAGACTTTTGGTATGAAGGATGGGTTGGTTCTCAGAGAAACTCTATCTTTGTGAAACAACATATATGGAGGATGAACACAGAGTGCTTGGAATTCTGAAACACGTCTAGCTGAGGTAATAGCAAACAGAAAGAGTGTTTTCCAAGAAAGAAATTTTAAGGGACATGAAGCTGCCGGTTCAAAGGGAGGCAGAATCAAAGAAGTCAAAACTAAATTGAGATCCTAAGGAGGAGGTGGATCCCTCACTGGGGGTCTAAGAAGAGATGTTCCTCTCATGAAGGCTTTGCAGAGCTTATGAGACATTATGCTAGAATTAAGAATTCCAATATGAAAATTAGATATGGCTGCCAGTTGTACCCTGATGGTAGCAGCAGCCACACCTGACTGAAAAAGCTCTGCTAGAAATTCCAGAATTTGATGGACTGGGGCTGAAAAGTGGTCTACGTTTCTAGATTCTGCCCAGTAAGAAAATCGTTTCCATTTGCTAGCGTAAGTCTTTCTCGTAGTTGACTTATGGGAGGATACAATAATATCGTGAACTGCTGGGGAGATGCTTGGAAGCCTGGCTAAGGTAGGAAGTGGAGAAACCAAGCTGTGAGCTTGAGAGTCTGAAGGGATTGGTGTACCCCACCTGACTGATGAATCAACAGATCTGGCACTGGGTCCAGAACCCAAGGCTTGTCTAGAAGGTGAAGGTGCAGGAACGGAAACCATATCTGTCGAGGCCAATAGGGGGCAATGAGGATCATTCTGCAACCCAACGATTTTGCTTTCTGTATGAGTCTTGGAATTAGGGGAAAAGGGGGAAATGCATAAAGGAGTCCCTGAGGCCAATCGTGGACTAGAGCGTCCCTGGGAGTTTGACCTGGAGGAGGAAGCAGGGAGAAGTAGCAGCTGCATTTGTTGTTGAGAGGGGTGGCAAATAGCTCGCAGCAAGGCTGACCCCATTTGCGGAAAATAAGGTCCGCAACTTCCTGATTCAGAGACCACTCGTAAGGCATGAGGACAGCTCTGCTGAACCTGTCCGCTATTACATTGGATTTCCCAGGGATGTGTGTTGCTGTCAGAAAACGTTGGGAGGAAATCACTCATTGCCATTGCCTGAGGGCTTCTCGACACAAGCGGTAGGACCTGGTCCCGCCCTGCTTGTTGATGTACCAAAAAACTGACATGTTGTCTGTTTGGATCGCAATAGTCCCGGAAGGAAGAGTCTTGAAGAGCTTGCAACGCTAGCAGCACCACTCTCATCTCTAGGACATTGATATGCAGATGGTACTCCGTGAGGTTGCCACATGCCTTGGACTGTCCTGCCTAGATAATGTCCCCCCCACCCTATCAGGGAGGCATCCGTGGTCACTGTGGCTACCAGAGGGGGTTGAATGAAAGGTCTGCCCTGAGTCACCAGTGGGGAGACCATCCACCAAGAGAGGTGTATTTTGCATGTTTGTGTAATCAGGATCATGTAAGACATGGGTAGTTCCTGGAAGGACCATTGTGTGAAGAGAAGCCACTGAAGGACTCATGTGGTAACGCTAAAGGTACAAGAAGAATGGCAGCTGCCATGGAGCCTAGAACTTGCAGGACATGTCTGACTTGGACCTTTCTGTTCTGCATTAGAAATGACACTTGTTGGTGAATAGAGAAAACTCTTTCCCGAGGTAACCTTGCAAACATCTGTTTTGTGTTTAATTCTGCTCCTATATATGTAACAGATTGACAGGGCAACAAGGCAGATTTTTCGAAATTTAATGTAATGCCTAGTTGGGCGTAGGTTGATATTGTATAATCCCGTGCCTCTAAGAGTTGATGCCTGGTGGTAGCAGTTAGGAGCCAGTCGTCAGATAGGGAAACACCTGGAATCCTTGACGTCTCAGGTGAGCCATGACTACTGCCATACATTTGGTGAACACCCTGAGGGCTGTGGTGAGACCAAATGGCAGAGCTCTGAACTGATAATGACTGGCCCCTACCCGGAAGTGAAGAAATCTCCTGGAGCGTCTGTCCATTTTGATATGGTAGTACGCATCCTGACGATCTACGGAGCATATCCAGTTGTCCTGACCCAGAAAGGGGAGAATGGACTGCAGTGTTACCATCCGGAACTTTTCTTTTTGTACAGATTTGCTCAATCTGCTGAGATTCAGCATTGGTCTCCAGTCCCCTGTCTTTTTTGGTACTAAAATGAATCTTGAGTAAGTTCCGGATCCTAGTTGGTCTGCGGGGTCTTCCTGAATGGCTCTTTTTTCTAGCAGTTTTGAAACTTGAATAACTGCTTGATCCCTTAGATTGGGTGAGACATCTGGGATGGACTTTTTTGACTTTAAAGGGGGTTGATGAAAGGGGATTTTGTAACCTCCGGATATGATAGATAGTACCCATTTGTCTCTTGTTATATTTTCCCAGGCTTTTGGGTACAGGGAAAGTCCTCCACCGACTGCCTCCAGAGGTGAGCAGAAGGGTTTGGCACAGAAAGTTTCTCTGTCACCCTGATTTTGCGGTCCCCCTCTGCCACGAGGGCGGCATCTGCCATTGTTGTTGTTTCCCCCTCTGCCCCATGGGGAAAAAAATCACATGTGTCAGACAAGGGTCCCTGGGACTTCCAAAACCACATCTTTCCACCCTTCTGATCTTTGGGATAAGGTCTGTTAGGAGTGGAAAAACGGACTCCCATGGCAGAGAGAGTCTTGCCTTCCTGCTCGCACCTGGTAAGCGTGTCTTTCGCCTGAGGCCCAAAAAGCGAGGAGCCATCAAAGGAAGTATTTGTGAAGGACGTCCGAAAGGGTTCCGCAAATTGACACAGTCACAGCCAAGCATGTCTCCTGAGAGTCACTCCTGTACCTGCGGCTCTGCTCGCTCCATCGGCTGCGTAGGAAATCAGCCTCATGGAGGAGTTGACTACAGAATTAAGAGTCGCAAGCTGGGAAGCTATTTTGGCTGATGCTCCCTCAGCTGTACGATCTTGTGGGGTATCTCATAGCTCTTTTAGGAGATTCCTTTGAAGTTGTGTAAAATGAGAGAGATAATTCAGGGACCTCTAACAGAAGGCCTGCAAGATATGGAGCGACGGCCAACAAAGCTACAACACACACAAGAAAGGAGATAAGGGATAAAGAACTATAACTAGACAAAAACTTGACAAAATGTAAGAATAAACAACAATTATAATCATAGAAAAAACTATACTAAGCCTGAGCCAGTAACGAAGCAACCTCGTAGCTGAAGCGGCAAACAAGATCTGGGTAGCTGACGCTGGGCATTCTGGGATAAGGGTTAGCCTCGAGCCAGTAAATAGCTCTCGAGCTATAGAAGTAGGCCGAGTCGGAGCTGAGGATCGGCTCCGAACCCAAACAGCAAGAACGAAGGTGAGATGGGACAACTTAACATCATATCTTCTAAAAGCCAACAGTAATAGCAGCAGATCAAAGGGTTCCAAAGTTAAGTGTACACAGATCTCATACTCCCAATCTAAGGGAGTCGGAGTCAAGAACTAAAAGAAAAGCCATTCACCACTGTTGGCAGACAAATACAAGTGAAAATTAATCCACATCAATTCAAATACAAGTAGCCTTAAATGCAACAGCAACAAAAGCAGGGAAACAAATTATTTGACTGCGTCCAAGCTGATAAGATCTTCCATTTGCCTACACAGTACCTTTAATTTATTTTGCAGATGTGAAAAATAGAGACCCCAGTTCCTTGACTGAATCCAAACTAGGAGTCACTGAAGCAGGCACATGTTTTAATGACTGGCCATCTAACTTCATTATTTTTGAGGGAAAGCTGGATGAAGTCTTTTAAGTCTGTTCATGATTACAGTCACACTTAATAGGGTGCAGAAGTCAAGGAATTTGGAATTCTCCATGAACAGCATATAAATGTCACATCATCTGTGAACGTAAGGTCCTCTTTGCCAAATGAAGCTTTTAGTACATGCAAAGATGCATCTTCTTAGGCTTTAAAAAAATAACACTAAATCAAGGAAGCAGGAACAAAGGCACAGATCAGGCCTTAGTCCCATGTGAAAGAAAATGCTTTGCAAAGATTGTTAATGGGATAAGCTTGTTAAGATCTTGCTAGCTAGGCAATTTCCTGGAGAAATTAACAGATCTATAGAAGGATATCCCAACAACTGCCAATAAAGTACAGTTGTGTAAGTGCTCAGAGAATCTCCCTTGCAGTACAGAACTGGAGAGAGGAGAGAGAGGACACATCTATTTAGGCTTTGCACCTTGTCTGGAGGAAGGAAGGCCTGCATTAGTTTGGGGTCTAGTCTGCACCCTAAGAAAACAAGCTTTTGGGTTGGTTTCATCACCGACACAGGTGACTGTGAAACCCAGACCCAGGAGAAAGGCCAGGGTGAAGAAGGGAGGTGTCAAGAGTATCTGCTGAGATGTACATATTAACAGGTCATCCGGGTAAGGGAATACCTGCATTTCCTGAGTCCTGCAGTAAGCTATGATAGGGGAAGGCACTTTGTGAATACTCTGGAGCTGCAGGGAGTCCAAAAGTCAAAGCAGAGAACTGAAAGCAAGTATGATGAGCCAGTGGAAAACCCCAAAAATGTCCTGTAAGCTGGGTGAAGAGACTCGCATCCTTTAGGTCCAGAGAAACAAAGAAGACTTGAGGAAGAATGAATGGAAGCAGACTATGCAAAACATCTTAAAACATGGAACAAAAATAAATGCGGAGGGTAGAGAAATCTGTCTCCAGTCTCCTTTTCTTTTGACGAAGAACAGAACTCTTTTCCCAGATGTTGTAGAGGCACTGGTTCTACTGCACCTTGTTCTAGCAAAGTTTGAATGACAGGATACAGAAACTGCACCCGATTTGGAGGAGGACTGCCAATGAATGGGGACACTTCTTTACAGATCATTCTGTACCTACTTTGAATGACTGAAAGAACTCAGGAGGTAGTCAAGTATAGCTGTCTGGGTAAGAAGGCCTCCCAGATCTAGAATCCCTCTCTGGTTTGTGCTGGAATCTTTTCCTATGCACTTTTTCTTGGCCTTATAAGGAGGACTCTGTTCCCTGCAAGCAAAGGAAGTAGGTTTCACAGACTAATTTGGTATCTTGTCACAGAAGTGATAAGGATCTGTCTATGGTCCCTCATAATTTGACCTTGTTCCTGTAACTGTTTGCAAATACTGGCAGCATCGGATCTGAACAAAAGATCCTGGTTTAAAAGGATAGCCTAGGAGTTTAGCATTAATATCTTCCAGGAGGGGCTGAGAACATAACCACACACACCTCCTGATCAAAGAACCTGTAGCAGCTGTCCTGGAGGATGCTTCTACTACATTACAGCTGCATTTAATGCTGCATGTGTAGGCACTTGGGAAGCCTGAGCCACCACTGATAAAGCCTGTTTACTAGCAAATTCATCTGGGGAGGACAATGTTTTATTTAAATTGTCCAGAACAGAAAATAAGTACTTTGTCATTTGAGTCTGATAATTAAGAGCACTAAAGGTTAGAGAAAAAGACACAAAGAAGGGTCTGGCACAGGAGTTTTTGTACAGTTATTTCAAATCCTTTGGTACCTTGTAAAGCCTCTCAGGCTTTTTAGAAGGTGGTGGCTGGGAATCTGGAGCAGTGGAACTGGATCCAAAGGCATCAAAAAAAACCTCCAGAACAGAAGGTACAGGTGCAGGAGCAGGGGTGCCTACTTCCAACAGGTTATAATATTTCTGTTGAAGATCGAATTCAAAATGATAATATTAACGTTTCCCCAAACAAAGCTTCAACAGTGGAATAAGACGAAAGGAAGTCTTCATCATCTGAGGTCACTTGGCCTAATGACGGGATCTGGGATGAACACACCAAGGACTGCTCTGGGATGAACACACCAAGGACTGCTCATATGAGCATGATTCATCCCCAGAAGTGTCTCTTTTAGGGAGTGGAAGGAGAAGAAGTGGTAGCAGTAGACCCTGCACAAGATGGTTGCCTAAGTGCAATTATAGCCTTAAACAGGCCCTGTGAAAAGATCCATCCATTCCTTTTGTCTGGATGTCTGGAGGAAGAAACATTTTTTTAGTTTTTTGTTTCTTTTTGCTAAGGGTGACATTCTTTTTGACTAAAAGCAGAGGCTCCAACCCACAATGAAAATACGATGAGTGACACCCTGAAATTTCTTCTTCAGTTAGGATCTGCAGTATGCCTTTGGTTCCTTCTGGGGTTCCCCCTTTTCACCATTATTGGTAACTTCAATCATTTTTGATGTGTGAACCTCAGATGCCACACACCCCCTACTGTAACCCAGACGGAGACTAGAGTCCAAGTAGATGCTGGGCATACTGCAGGTTCAGAAACCTCTGCAGGTACACCCAAGTTTGACTGGGCCAGTCATGATACAGGCCTAGATCCCTTAATTTTTTCATATGAATGGGTGCAACATCAGGAGTAGAAGAGTCAGCCATCTTTGCTTGAGCTAGGCACTTAAGGAGCTGAGTTTCCAAGTAGGAACTGAGAGATGAAAGTAGAGTTCTTAAGGTCTTTGGAAAAAAGGGCTGACAGATTGCACAATTTTTGTAATCATGCTCTGCATCTATGCAGAAAAGGTAATTGTAGTGGAGATTCGTTTAGAAAATATGCTTACCTCAATCACGCTTCCCCTTCCAAATGGCATCTAAAGGAGAAACAAGCAGCAATGCAATTGAAATAAAATAAGGAAGGTTCCCCAACGGGGTACTTATCTGAGCCAGTAAAGGCCAACAGTACCAACTACCACACAGAGCAGATTAACAGGTGAGAGAATTGCATTAAGACTGGCAGCAAGACAGTCTAAGGATTTATGCTCATATATCTGCTTATATACAATTACGTCCATGAGCTTAGGTCATATCTCAGAGCTACTGCTCTTGAAAGGCATCTGTTTCGTACCCTGGCCAGACGTCCAGGTTATTTGGCGAGATAAACCAACAATTTGAAATACTGCACTAGCAAATATATTCTATAACACATCTTACCCTGAAGTGTGCCTCAGATCAGGCTGGACACTACTGTACCTCACCTAATTAACTGGGAGATGAGGTGAGAGTCTTGTGGAGTATGCAATGCCTATCAGAGGGAGGTGAAATAGAAGTTATGTTCTTACCATAACGTTCCATGTTAGTTGTCTTCTTCTCGCCTTCTTCTTGCTGGATGGGTTCGGAGCCGACCTCGGCTCCGACTCGGCCACTCTAAAAGCTCGAGAGTTGGTTCCACCGGCTCGAGGCTCCCCTTATATCCCACAATGCTAGGCGAGAGTTACCTCAGATCTCGTTTGTAAGCTAACCCCAGCTTATAACAGAAACAGTATAACTGTAAAAAACAGAATCCACCTCTAACAACAGGAAGAAGAAGGGTGACCTACATCCTGAAACAAGAAATATGCATAATAGCATATAGCTAAGAAAGAGGTGGTAGAAAGAGAGGTCACGATCACAACTCCTCTAGGTCTGTCCAGGCCAGGGGGAAGGAGGGTGGGGCAAGAAGAAGCGAGAAGAAGACAACTAACATGGAGCGTTATGGTAAGAACATAACTTCTATATGTTAAGTTGTCTATCTCGCCTTCATTCTTGCTGGATGGGACCGTCCCTAGCACCTTGTCCCGGGTGGCCTAACGGAACAGACTCCTGAGAACAGTGGAACCAAAATTAGCTCTATGCCTAGAAGCTAAATCCAACTTATAATGGGAAATAAAAGTGTGAGGAGTAGCCCAAGTAGCAGCTGCACAAATGGTGTCAATAGGCAGTCTGTCTTGGAAGGCTAGAGAAGTAGCCAAAGCTCTGGTGGAATGGGCTTTAGGCTTATTAGGCAGTTTTTGGTGTCTAATCTCATAGACAAGGGTAATCAGAGATGTTAGCCATCTGGATAAAGATACCTTTGAAACTGGAAGTCCCTTTCTGCTTTCCGCATAGGAGACAAACAGCTGATCAGATTTTCTGAATTGTTTCGTCCTGTCCAAGTAGTACCTTAATTGACGATGAACATCCAGACAGTGTAATTTTGTTCAGACCTATTTGAATACTCCGGAAAAAGACAGGGAGGTCAATGCATTGGTTTAGATTTGATGTTGAAACCACCTTAGGCAAAAAGGACGGGTTAGTTCGTAAGGAAACTCTGTCCTTATGGAACACAAGGTAAGGAGAACGACAACTGAGTGCTTGAAGTTCTGAAATTCTTCTAGCTGATGTGATAGCCACCAGAAAGAGAGTTTTCCATGATAATAACTTTAAGGAACATGAAGCTGCAGGTTCGAAAGGGGAAAGAATCAAAGAAGCAAGAACTAAATTTAGGTCCCAAGGAGAAGGAGGATTTCTTACAGGAGGTCTGAGAAGAAAAACTCCTTTCAAAAAGGCTTTGCAGAGTTTGTGGGACATTAGGGCAGATTCAGAAATACCCACATGGAAATTAGAAATAGCTGCCAATTGAACCTTAAGAGTAGATGGAGATGAACCTGCATGGAAGAGTTCGGCAAGAAAATCAAGGACTAGTTGGATGGAAGCGGTGAAAGGATCTATGTCCTTTCCTTGTGCCCAATATGAGAAGCGTTTCCACTTACTCAAATAAATCTTTCAGTGGAAGATTTATGGGAAGCTATCAAAATATCTCTAACAGAGTGAGATAATTGAGGAAGCCTGGCTACGGTTGGAAGTGGAGGAACCAAGCAGTGAGGTTCAGAGAGGGAGGGAGCGATGAAACTGACCCGACTGATGGATCAAAAGATCTGGAACTAGGTCCAGATTCCACGGTCGCTCAAAAGAAATCGATGCAGAAAGGGGAACCACACTTGTCGAGGCCAGTAAGGAGCAATGAGGATCAATGAGGCCTTCTGAGCGATAGCTTTCTGTATTACTTGAGAGATCAGTGGGAAAGGAGGAAATGCATACAGAAGTCCCGGGGCCAAACTTGGACTAGCGTCCCTGCTGGGTTGGCCTGGTAAAGGGAATAGAGTGAAGTATTCTCTGCACTTGCTGTTTTGGGGAGTAGCAAAAGATCGCAGCAAGGCTGACCCCACTTGAGAAAATCTCTCTCACTACAGAGTCTTTCAGAGACCACTCGTGAGGCATGAGAATAGCTCTGCTCAACTTGTCCGCAATGTGATTGGACTTCCGGGGATGTGCGTTGCTATCAAACGCTGAGAAGAAATCGCCCATTGCCACAGTCTGAGTGCTTCTCGACACAGGGGTATGATCTGGTTCCGCCTTGTTTGTTGATGTACCACACTACAGACATATTGTCTGTCTGGATTGCAATCGTTCCCAGGGAACAGAGTCTTGAAGGGCTTGCAACGCTAAAAGCACTGCTCTCATCTCCAGAACATTTATGTGCAAGTGGCATTCGTTTGGTTGCCATGTGCCCTGGACTGTCCTGCCCTGATAATGCCCCCCACCCGATCAGGGAGGCATCCGTTGTCAGAGTAGCAACCGGAGGAGGTGGAACAAATGGTCTCCCCAACAGGAGCTGGGGGGAAGACATCCACCACATGAGATGCTTTTTGCACGCTTGCGTGATCATAATGGTGTGAGACATTGGAAGTTCCTGGTATGACCATTGAGAAAAGAGCATCCACTGAAGGATCCGCATGTGGTATCTGGCCAATGGAAGGAGGGGTATGGCGCTGCCATGATTCCCAACACCTTTAGAACTAACCTGGCTTTGGCTCTGTTGTTGTTGAGAAGTAGTGATACCAATTTTTGAATGTCTGATATCCTTTGGTTCGTTAGTGTTGCAGACATGTTTACAGTATCTAATTTTTGCGCCTATGTAGGTAATAGTACGACAAGGCGACAAAACAGACTTTTCGCAATTTATTGAGATACCCAGTTTTTGACAGACGCGAAAAGTGTAATCTCTGGCCATCAGAAGGAGATGCTTGGTGGGAGCTGTGAGGAGCCAGTCGTCCAAATATGGAAACACCTGGAATCCTTGTCGTCTCAGGTGAGAAGCTACCACTGCCAAGCATTTGGTAAACACCCAGGGGGCAGTGGTGAGACCAAAGGGCAGGGCCCTGAATTGAAAATGACTGGTTCCCAGCCTGAAGCGGAGGAATCTTCTGGGGCGTCTGTTCATTTTTATGTGATAGTACGCGTCCTGAAGGTCTATAGAGCACATCCAGTTTCCTTTTCCCAATAGGGGAAGAATGGATTGCAGCGTGACCATCCGAAATCTTGTTTTCTTGACCGATCTGTTCAAGATACTGAGATCCAAAATTGGTCTCCAGTCCCCTGTTTTCTTTGGAACTAAAAAGAACCTTGAGTAGATTCCGGATCCTAGTTGGTCTGCTGGCACTGGCTGAATAGCTCTTTTGCAAACAGTTTTGAAATTTCCAAAGCTGCTATATCCCTTTGAGCGGTGGAACATCTGGAAGGGATTTTTGACTGATTTGGAAAGCGAAGAAAGGGAATAGAATAACCTTCGAAATGATGGACTGTACCCATTTGTCTTGTGTCAAGGATAGCCAGGCTTCTGGGTACAGTGACAATCTTCCCCGACTGCCTCCGAAGATGGGCAGTCGGGCAACACCTCAGGGATGCTGAAAGGGCTTATCGGAGGCGTTTCTCGATTGCCCTGGTTCTGGACCCCCTGCCTCTAGGGCGGCGTCTACCATTGTTGTTCCCCCTCTGCCTCTGGCGGGAACCGACTCTGTCGTCAGGCGAAGTCCCTTGGGATTGTTTACGGAACCACATCTTTCCCCTTCTGGCCTTTGGGGTAAGGCCTAGAAGGAGTAGAAAACGGACTCGGCGGCAGAAAGGGTCTTGCCATCAGTCTCGCACCTAGTCAGGGTTTCTTTCACTTGTGGACCAAAAGAGATGATCCATCAAAGGGGAGTTCGTGAAAGACGTCTTGAAAGGTTCCAAAATTGCATAGCCGCATCCAGGCGTGCCTACGTAAGGCTACCCCTGTTCCTCTTGGCTCTGCTCGCTCCATCGGCCGCATAAGAGGAGGCGCATGGAGGAGTTGGAAATAGAATTAAGGATAGCCAGCTGCGTGTTCATTTCTCTTGAAACCCGCAGCTGTAGGGTCCTTCAGCATTTCACTCGCTTCTTTGATCAAGTCCCTTTGAAGGCGAGTGAAATGGCACAGGTAATTCAGCGAACATAGTAAATGTCGCTGAGGAGAACATCCGCTTCCGTACCTATCCATGGACCTAGATTCCTTGTTAGGTGGATGGACAGGCACTGAAGGATCGGCCAGTTCCTTCTTTGTGGCGGCAGCTACCACCATAGCATCCACAGAGACTCCTTTTGATAAAAATTCCTTGTCTGATGGAGCTGTGATGAATTTGGAGGGTCTCCTGGGAGTGGGGTCTACTGAATCAGGAGCCGTCCATGCCTTTTAGCAACCACCTGCATGAGGGGGTCAAGGGGGACACCCAGGAGGTGGAAGGGCGAGAGCCAAACGCCTCAAGATACACAGATTCTCCTCCGAAGGGTTGAGGGCTGGCCAATTTCCCCTCTGTTTAAGGATCTCCAGAATGTCTGCAAATGAGACATCTTCAGAAGGGGAACGGGGAACCCTCAGAATCATCCAGATCTGTGTCCGGCGTGATAGACTCAGGTGAGTCAATGTGCTTCCTCTTGCACTTCCTCTTCCGAGGGGCTCTTCTGCCAAATCAGGAGAGGCCTCGGAAGAGGATGAAATCCCAAAGGGAGCTCCTGAGGAGTTGGCTCTCTGCGGTCCGGGATGAGGGAGTGAGTCGACTTACCCTGAGGCAGCATAGAGGAGGGGCTGACGGAGCCGACTGTGGGGTAGAGCCAGGCTCTAACACACTCCGCATGACCTCGAAAGCACCCTGTCAGGCAAAGCCAGAGGTCCCCGCTCCGAGGAGCTAAGGATCCCCCTCGGCACCGACAGTGATGGCTCCGAGGCCGATGTGGGAGCCGAACCCACCAGCGCCGAAGCACCGAGAGGGAGAGGGGGGCCGGACAAGGGCCGGATGCCACTCACCCCCTCGGAGCCGACGAGGGAAGTCCGGCGCCGAGATTCCTCCATGGAAGAAAACGGAGCCGACGGAGCCGAAGACAATTGTCTCGGCTCCGAGGTGACCACAGTCTCGGTTCCGACGACCCGGCTCGAACTCAAGAGAGTCAAGGAGGAAAGAGTTGATGGACGGGGCAGGCACCGACTGATGAGTCGGGCTCTGAAGCATCTGGGCTAGTGCCTCGGACTTGAGTAGTCGACTCACCACCCTCTGAAGGTCATGATCGGACAGCCTCGATGACCTAGAGGAATGAGACCTTTGGCTCCGTTCAGACAGCAGGGAGATCCTGGAGCCGAATGAACGGAGCCAAGAGAAGGTGACCTAGACCTCTTTCTGGTTGTCGGCTCAAGATCTTGTCGGAGCCGACACGGGTACCTCGATAACCTCGGCTCCGGCCGGGCGAAGCCACAGAAACTGTGGACTGAGTCTTATCGGCTCCAGCCGGAGCCGATAAAGGCAAAGGTTGAACAACCTAAGGTCTCGGCTCAGAAGCCGGAGCCGAAGACCTCGATGCCTTGGAGGGCTTCCTGTTGAGACAGACAGGGAATCCTCAGGCTTCAACAAGCCTCTCAGAATAAGCTTGTTTTTTCTTTCCTGCAGGACCCTGGGGCTGAAGCCATGGCAAACAGCACAGGAGTCCTGCAGGTGCAAAGGCCCCAGACAATAGACACAAGAAGTGTGAGCGTCTGTCAGAGACATTTTCTGACAGCACGCATCACACTTCTTGAATCGAGACCTTTGCTTTTGACATAGCCTAACTGGTGAACACAAACACACACTCAAACACACCAGTTATACCCTGTCAGAATAACAACTTTAGTAAAAATACTAAAAAATAAAGTACAATAAACAGTAGTAAACTACACAAACACTCCCTAGGGAAGGGAAGGCCTAAGGCCCAAGGGAAGAACTAAAAGTTCTTTTAAACAAGAAACGGGAAAAATTAGGTCGGGGATAAAGTTCAATGAACTACACTAATTTGAGAATAATTAAACTAAAAAAGGGGTAAAAAGAGTAACTTTTAATAGAAAAAGCTAAAACTCACCAGGAACCGGTAGAACAACCAACCTCGAAGCTGTAGCGGCAAACGAGATCTGAGGTAACTCTCGCCTAGCATTGTGGGATATAAGGGGAGCCTCGAGCCGGTGGAACCAACTCTCGAGCTTTTAGAGTGGCCGAGTCGGAGCCGAGGTCGGCTCCGAACCCATCCAGCAAGAATGAAGGCGAGATAGACAACTTAACATCTAGAGTTTTAATTCCTCCAGGACCCTCAACATTCACAGAAATGAAAAGAAAATGAGCCTGAAGTCTGAACATGTGGACTAGTTGACTGTTTTAGTAATGGATTTTTTTGCTAAAAGGACTTGACCGAGACCTACAGAGACTTGGAGTGGCACATGGGAACCTCCCATATATCCAGTCATAAACAACCTTTAACTACCACTATCACTGTTCTATGGAGTTTGTCTCACAGGTGCAAGTGTGTCCAGAATGACATACTGGCACTTATGGCACTGCTTCTCTCCCTGGCAGCAGAGAACAGCAGCGTAGGAATTAGTTAATTATATATGTCGCGCGCGCGCACACACACACACACACACACACACACACACACACACACACACACACACACACACATAAATGATTTATTTTATACATCAAATATAGGCATTTGGAATGAGACAGTAAAGAGCATGTCCCTCAGGAGTGGCAACTTCAGAGAAAGACAATACAGAATTGTAATAAAGAGTGGGGGTGCCTTATGTAAAACCCTATGAGCACCACAAAGGAACTGACAAACCCCAAGAAGTGGGCGTCATCCAAAAATAGCGAAACACATGAAAGGCAGGTGGTATCGGGAGGTAGCACAGAATGTATGTTTGCTACAAAGAGACTGCCAGATGAATGAAATAGTCCTTGAAAATAGTGATGCTTCAGAATTGCTTAGGAATTTGAGAGTGCATGAAGTAGATGATATTTCAGCAAACAGCACAAGACAGAATAATGCGGATTTACTAGACGCTGAAGGCTCATCCATTAAGCAAGGAAATGAACAGACTAAAATGAACAAATGATTCTCTGCCAAACAGTCTCCCTTTATATTTGGCTATAACTCTCTCTCTCTCTCTCTATATATATATATATATATATATATATATATATATATATATATATATAAATAACTCTATAAATATATATATATATATAAATAACTCTATAAATATATAAATATATATATATATATATACACACACACACAAACAAAAATGTAATTCTGTGCCATCAGAGAACCTGAACACATATGTTTTGATGGTATGTTGTCTTTTGGGCACCAGGCTTTTTTTTTTCTCCTTTTTATTCATTCCAGACATTTGGTACTGACCAAAACACAAGTGCTGTCGTGCTGTGGTTGAAACAAACTGTACTGCTCCCTCACACTATTTACCTGCATTACGTACTATGCAACAGCTTATCTGGAGTAGCAAACTGTCTCAGCAAGATCATTTCTGTTGTGGTGACACTGGTATATTCTAGTGATAATCTCAGAAAGAGAAATGCCCATAGGGAGAATCAGAAACTGAGCTCTCTTCTGAGGCTGAAACAGAGATCTGAGGGGAAAAAACCCTGAATCTCTCCCTGCATTTTTCTGTTCAGATTCAAAAATCTTGACTCTCTTCAGGAAAAAAGGAATCCCTCTTTTACCAGAAACTACTTTACGAAAAGGATCAAAAGCATGAATTAAAACTTGAACCAGACTCAGTAAACTACTCCCATCCAAAGAAATAGGAGAATTGAGTAGACATGCTTGGTTTTCTGTTTCTGACAGAAAAAAGGAAACAACTGTGCTGCTAATGGCAGCAGCTGCTTCCCCACAGATAGGTACAGCATTCTGACATAAGGAAATGTTCCTGTTACCTCTCCGAAGACTGAAAAGAGTGGCTCTCCCTTGCCCACTGAGGGGACCACAACAGCCACAGAGGACGTGGCTAACCCCCAGTTCATAGCTGCTATAGGTGCTACACCAAACTGACCCAGGAAAAAAAATTAATGGTCTGAGAAGTAACAAATGGCCAAAGCAGAGTCACCTACCTGTAGCTGAGGCAAACTGCTAACCTGCTGTGGTGGCAAAGGTTGTTTGCTTAAATTTTTCTTTTTGTGGCTGAATCATGGACAGATCACGGGACCGGTAGTCCGTTCCACAGTCAAGCTGAAAATGGTGCCTCTTTTCCAGGGAAGACATGCAGCAAATGCGTGTAAACACTACCAGTCTACAAAAGTTTTTTTTTTTTTTTTTTTTTAACAGGAACAAAGTTAAAGCACTTTAAAACACAATGTCAGCCTCACAGAAGAGATATACATGCAATTTCTCAACAGAAAAAATATTTTTAAATTACTTTACACCGCTTTTAAATGGGCTAGAAAAACAAGCGCCGTTTAAAAGTACATTATAGTCTCGTGGCAATCCCTTAAAATGCAACACTCCCAAACTTTTTTAAAATAACTTTCCTGAAGAAAGTGATGAAACAGCATCAAAGAAAATGGAAGTTTTTTTCTCCCCAAAAGTAACTCATCTGGCCAGAGGAGAATAGCACAAGCTGACCACTGATCCTTGATCTTCTGCAGCAGTAAAGCTCTAAAGGGCTTCATGCTCAACACTTCTTTTGGTCAGCTTGGCTTGAGCTGCCTGACAAATTGAGCACATGAAAGGTGTTCTGAAGCTTTGAAAACTGGCTGGCTGTTATATCCTTGGCAGTATATAACCCATATACGCAAGTATGCTACAGCAGTGATCAACATGATTAACATCTGATGTATTCATTTCTTTTAAAGTTTAGAACCCAGTGGTCTTGTATAACTTCCCATCTTTTTGCAAAGAAGAACAAGTACCCTCTTACTTTTTCAACTCAAACTCTCACCTAACAAAAGCATGGAGCTATGTGGTGTTGGATAGGAACTGTCTGGATGACTCATGTTTGATCCTTTGGGGTTCCTGGCCCAGAGTATCACAAGTTTTTCTTTGAGTTTAATTTGCCATTTCTTTCTATAGTTTAGTTTTCTCCCTTTACCAGATATGGTGGGCTCCTGTCTAGGTCTGAAACGCCAGATTTTAGCAGGCATATCCCTGGTATGCCTAGGCTCAAATGTCTAAAGAATTGTTTTAGACTGGGTAGTTTTCTTATAGTTTCTTGTATGAATCATGACCAAGGGTCCAAAGAACAGATCCTTGGTCAATGGAGCATTTAGAATTTCAGTTTTTACAATCTTCGGCAAGAGAACAGTCTTCAGACAAGCATGTCTTCTGACAGCTGACCCTGTAACTGCTTTCCTTCCATGATGTGTCTAATGAAACACAGATTCACTTCTCAGAGTGCTTTGTAACTTGAAAGGAAAGGTAACAGACCATGCATCTCTTGACTCAGATCATTATTCAGTAACCCCCCCACCCACCCACATTTTCTCCAACAAGACTTGCTAGTATTAAAGTATAGCAGAATGGCAGCTCAAGGCTCTGAAGGAAGGGGTAAGCAGCAGTGTGCAAACTTTCATCTCAAATCCATCCATCATTGGGAATATGATACCTGGTAGGATCAGAGGATGATCCTTTACAAAGACTCAGGAAAAACATCCAGATCAGCCAAAGGGTTCCTTAAAAATGTATTTTTGGGTGTCCCTGACCTTACAAAATTGGTCAGGCTTCCTAGCAGCAGGAGGGAGGGAGTAAGATGCCAGTGATGCATTACAAAATGCATTTTGACACCTAGCACTAGAGGACTGCAACTAGCAGAGGTCAAGAACACCAATGTAAGCCTTATACATCTGCTGGGCTTTAGAGTACTCCTTAAATTCCCAGTGAAAAAGAAAAAAAAAAAAAAAAAGAAAGATTCTCTGGTGGTGAAACACAAGGATGGCATCTTCAGTGTCGGAATCAAAGTTGTCAGCCAGCTGGAACTGACCCACATATTTATTATTTTATTTATTTATTATTGTTTGTTAACAGGGTTAGTCCAGCTGGGCTTGTGGCCCATTTTCAGTGGAGACTCAAGGAGAAAAGCTTCGATACATAGTATAAAATCAGAGATTTGGAACATTACAAAATATAAAATACAGAAATTTGCAACATTACAAAATATAAAGTACAGAAATTTGTAAACTTACAAAAGGCAGAATTACAGAAAGTTGCCACTTTACTAATAGTTACAGGATCAAATCTTTAAAGTAGAAACGATATATAAAACTTTCAAAAAAGTAGACATTTAGCTGAAGAGAGTGGCTTGACACGGCGGTACAGCAACATGGCAACCGAGATCGGAGGCAACAGGGAGCAGAGCACCCCGGCTCAAGCGCCTCCGGCCGACGCGAGCCCGACACCTGGCCAGCACTGTTCAGAGGAAGGAACAGACGACCCACCAGTAAAAAACTAATGAAGATCAACATCATCAGATCTCTGGTTTTGCAGGTCTACTCAGTCGTGAGGACAGTGTCTTCCATTTCAACCTTCCTACCACCAGAAGGAGTTATCACCACGTGAATCCTGGAAAGGACCCTGCAACTTATGCAACTGTAAATATGCAGACAAATGAAGTCTTCCTACTTCAGATTGTGAGTTTCATATGTCAATATTAGTCTGTAAAGGAATAACAGTTTTATAATAATATATACACTGCTTTGCAATTAAGAGGATGTCAGTTTGAGAATATGTGTAAGACAGGCCAGAGGCTCACATGCAAAAAGAAAAAAATGTACAGAGAAAGACCTATGACATTTTGTTAGATTTGGCAAAGAAAACATGATTTAGGTGTGGAGTTAGTGGTGTGGGTGTTTTAGGTGGGAGCATGTGAAGGACATTTCCATTTGCAGTGATCAACATGATTAACATCTGATGTATCCATTTCTTTTAAAGTTTAGAACCCAGTGGTCTTGTATAACTTCCCATCTTTTTGCAAAGAAGAACAAGTACCCTCTTACTTTTTCAACTCAAACTCTCACCTAACAAAAGCATGGAGCTATGTGGTGTTGGATAGGAACTGTCTGGATGACTCATGTTTGATCCTTTGGGGTTCCTGGCCCAGAGTATCACAAGTTTTTCTTTGAGTTTAATTTGCCATTTCTTTCTATAGTTTAGTTTTCTCCCTTTACCATATATGGTGGGCTCCTGTCTAGGTCTGAAACGCCAGGTTTTAACAGGCATATTCCTGGTATGCCTAGGCTCAAATGTCTAAAGAATTGTTTTAGACTGGGTAGGTTTCTTATAGTTTCTTGTATGAATCATGACCAAGGGTCCAAAGAACAGATCCTTGGTCAATGGAGCATTTAGAATTTCAGTTTTTACAATCTTCGGCAAGAGAACAGTCTTCAGACAAGCATGTCTCCTGACAGCTGACCCTGTAACTGCAGACAGGATCTGCCCTTGACAAAGCCAAATTGGGTAGGATCCAATGTCTGTAGGTCCCCAATGTCTTTGTTTATGAGTTCCATAATGATCCTCTCCATAGCTTTGCAGACCAGGCTCGTCAAGCTTATGGGGCGGTAATTTCCAGGGTCCGTAGAAGCACCGCCTTTGTGAAGTGGGACCACTGTTGCCGTACGCCACTCTTTGGGTACATATCCTGTAGTAAGGCTAAGATTAAACAGCAGCCTTATGTGTGGGTTTAGTTCCTCTTGGAGTTCATGTAGCACACAGCCCGGAACACCGTCCGGTCCCATTGATGCTGTGTTTTTAGCTTTGGAGAGGGCGGCTCTCACCTGGGCATCTGAGATGTTTGGGAGGCTACACTCTGCTGGGATAGATATTTCTCCTTTTTGGGGGGAGGGGGAGGAGAAATTTGCACTGAACCTGTCTGCCAGAATGTTGGCAATGTCTGTGGGTTCAGTGTATTTTGTATCATTTTGGACCAACTCTGAGCATATCTGGGAGTTTCCACCCAGGTTTCTAACATAGCTAAAGAAGGCCTTGTGATTGTCTTTTGTGTCTTTTGCGATTTTTCTCTCAAAGTTGGCCTTGGATGATTTTATGAGTGATCGTAGTTTTTTGCTAGTACTGATCAGAGATGCCTTCCCTTTTAGGGATTTTGCTATGTCATGTAGTAGCTTCCTCCTCCTGTTGTAAAGTTTGTTAATGGCTGGGGCCCACCAGACAGGGCGCCTGCCTTTGGGGGAATGGGTCTTGGTTTTATTTGGGATTGCATGATCCATGCATTCTTGAAGGTGCCCGCAGAAGGCATTTATAAAGGATTCAGTGGTGTGGGTTGTGGTTTCCACTGGCCCAGGGGCCTTGAAGGATACCACTTCAGTCTTAAGAAGTGTGAAATTGGCTTTTGAGAAGTTCTTCACTGTGGTCTTTTGTGCAGGGGGTGGGGGCGGGATGTGGATTTACAGTGAGATTCATTTATGGTCTGATCTCACCAATGAGGGGTATACTTCCGATGTGGAGCATTTTGTCCCCATGATGTTTGTGATGATCAGGTCTAGTACATTATTTCCTCTTGTGGGAATGGTGACTAGTTGTTCCATCGCATTTGAGTTTATGAATTCTAGGAACCTTTGGGCCAGGGTGTTGGGGCTTGAGTAATATTCCCAGTCTATGTTTGGGTAGTTGAAGTCTCCCAATATGATGGTATTTGGAGAGACATTCATACTCTCCAGTGTCTTCAGGAAGGCTGAGTGGGGTTCCTGAGTTTGAGAGGGTGGTCTGTAGCATGCTACAAACTGTAGGGCAGTTTTGCCTATGGTTAGTTGCACCTGGATGGTCTCCGATGCTTCATGCGTTGCTACTAACCTGGAGGTGTGGGTATCTTTGATGAATATGGATACTCCCCCTCCTTTTGTGGTTCGGTCGAAGTTTTAGGGCCGGAAAGCATGATACGAGGTAAAACCTGTTAGTGCTGGGGTTCTCTCTGGAGCCTTGAACTAGGTTTCAGTCACTGCACAGACATCGATGTTCTCCTTACTGAGGAGGGCTTCGAGAGCGTGCATCTTGAGGTTTAGACTTCTGGCATTGAGCAGCATTACCCTTAGTTTTTTTCCACTTGTGTTTTCTAGGGAGGTAGGTTTGTCTTTTGAGCCTTGCCTAAAAATGGCACTATGGGGGTGGCAAAAGCCTTGGCCAATATCCGGAAGCCCATCTCATATCTCTCCCACTCAGACTTCCAAGATTTAAAAAGGACATTGCTTTCAGACAGCCAGACTAAAGCATCAGAAGACACTTTATGCCTCACAGTTTCAGAGAGCACTGCCTGAGGTCTCATGATATGAGTGTGGGGGCCCCCAAGACCTCAACATGGTCCACAGAAAACACCTAGCAAACCGAAATCCCAGGGATCCTGCCTTTCCCCATTTCAGAAATAGAAGTACAGTCCCCTGATGACAAAGGGTCACTGCCTGCTGAAGGAAGTGTAAGCGAGCCAGCCTGGAATGACATGTTAAAACCCAGAGGCATGGGCACCTGCAAAGTAGTCATGCCAGAGCCTTCAGTGTAACATGGCTCTGCTATTGGAGATGATGAAAGTGCCTCTCAAAATACATGGCTGCCAGACTCAAGAAAACCAAAGTCATCGCTTGCATTCTCAGTTTTCAGATGCTTCTTCCTTTTGTCAAAATGTTTCTTCTTGCGCAGGAGGCTCCGGAAGGCCTTAGCTGACAACATGGCATCACGGAACCAGGCACATACTCCTTTTTTTGCAAGCTAACACCAGGAAAAAATTGTCTGCTGAAAGTCCATGCGGTGAAAGATACATGTGGACATTAGTCCTCATCATGCTCTGGGCCACAATGTGGAGATTGCTTCCCACATATCACGCAATTAGCAGCCTTCACATAAATTACATTCAGAAACAAAGTAAAAAATTAGATTGTTCAACAATTATCAATAGTAAAATAAAAATACTGCACAGCTGAACAATCGGAACAAAATAAAATAGGACCAGCACTTCAGTGTAAAACAATATTTAATCTCCATTTTTGTCAATTCAGACTTTCTCAGAAATATAAAACATACTAAATGACACAACATATAAATACTCAAAAGAACAATTGAATTCAATTAAAATCAATTAAACCACTACCATTAAATGCAAACACTTAAAAGGGGCAACACATTAAACGTTGTTTAAACTTCTTTTGTTAACATACACCCTGCGATCTTTTAAGAAGCATTTAATATTAATTGCATCATTCAAACCTGGCGGCTGGTCAGCTTTTAGTTTGATCTGCCACCTGGTTTCTCTCTGTTCTAAATAATTCTTAAAATTACCCCCCTCTCAAATTTAAATGACCCTGTTCTAAAATAGAGAACAAAAGTTTCTTAAAATTATGACAAACTATGCTATATCTATATAGTGCATTGTTAGAGTCTTTGTTTTTGATATCATACAAATGCTCTCTAATCTTAGTCAATAGACATTTCGTAATCAAGCCATTGTAAAAAGAAGGACATGAACTACATACAGCGATGTATATCACCTCTACACTTTTTCATGAGAAATAACTAGAAACAGGTATAGTCTATGGGAGATGCGTTAAATAAATAAATGGCCCCTCCAACATATATCTACACATGCTACATGTGAGACATTTGTGCATTCCCTTAGTTTCACTTGGACTAATGGTATCAACCACAAACTTATCCCTTCCTTTCTCCAATAAGCTCTTTAAATTGGAGTCTTTCTTATATACAAAGCTTGGATGCTCCCCCACACTATTAAACAAATCACGATTACCCTTAACTATTTTCCAGTTATCTGATATTATTTTTGCGATGACTGGAGCATCACTAGTTATTGGTAAATTGAAACTCAAATGTGTATCATAGGTTCATACTAGGCTATCTGCCCTAGGGCATTTATAAGCCTAGCCAGAATGTGTTTGGCTTTCGCCACCCATTTTAAATTCATTTTGCTATGCCCTTTTTCGAGGTTAGTATACTGTGCCTCTGTCTAACAGTGACACAGAAGTGATACCCGGGTTAAACCTACGATCTCCCATCCACTCATCAAGATTCCTCTTGAAGAGAGTCAATGAGGGACTCTGCCTAACCTGGACTGGGATTTTATTCCAGAGTGAAGGGAGCCTCTGGGTTATGAATCTGTCCCTCCAGCATGTCCTATTTATTTCAGTGCTGAGGTTCAAGTCTCTCGAGCGCGTAGCTCGATGGGATTTGGATTTTCTGAGGTGCAGCATGTCCATTAATTCCGGGTTGGACATGGCTTTAATGTCAGGCACAGATCGTCCCTGAACAGGTGGTATGCCAATGAGTACAGCTGGAGTTTCTTTAACCGGGCAGCATATGGCATCTGTTTGAGCCCTTTGATCCTCTTGGTGAGGTACTTTTGGGGTCTTTCCAGTTGCTGCAGATGTCTGGTAAGGTACATCCCAAAAGGGGCATTGTACTCAATTATGGGCCTGATGAGGGATGAGTAAAGAGGCACGATGACCTCCCCTGATCTAGATGTGAATCCCTTCATGATTAGGTGGGCTATATAAAATGTTTTTCTAACCACTTTGGCCACGTGGTTGTCAAATGAGACACCACGTGATGTGTTCCTTGGGGCTAAAACAAGAGCTTTAGTGATGATGGGTGGATATCTATCCTCTACATTCCAAACATATTGTATTTAATCATTAAAAAGTTTTCATCATAACCACATTCCAAGAATAAATTTTTAATATATAAAAACTCAGCAATAGTCATTCTGCTAGCACGGATGAACTGTCCCTCTGGAATGTTCTTTTTTACATGAATCGGATGCTGACTGGAAAAATCTAAGTAGCCATTCATAAAAGTAGCTTTTCTATGAATAGTACTACTAAACTTGTCCTTCAACAAATCCCATTCCAAATGGATGTCCAAAAAATTAATGGAGGTGCCAAGATCTCCCATCACAAATAAGGGTGAACTTGAATTGATAGTTCTTACTAAGGCATAGGCTGTGTCTCTGCCCCCTTGAATCACAAAAAAAAAAACATTGATAAACCTTTTATAATATACAACCTGGAAATGGTTGAAACAAGGTTTTAATAATTCCTGTTCCCAACACCCCATCACGACACTGGCAAACAAAGGGGCAACCGCTGACCCCACAGCTATGCCTTGAACTTGTTTGTAATAACAATTATTAAACAAGAAATAATGATTATTCAAAATAATATCCAACAGGTTGCAGTAAAAATTAATAACACTGTTTTCACAGCTAGTAAACTTGTTTAAATACATTCTAACGTATTCATCCCCTACATCATGGGGTATACACATATATAAGGAAGTGACATCCAATGTAAAGATAATGAGTATATTGGAACCAAAGCTCGTCTGCTCGTTAAACAACCTAAAACTCTCCCAAGAAATTCCATGAATCCTTCAAAAAGGATTCCATTTTATGAACATAAAATTGTAAAAATGAAACGAGCAATGAAATGCCCTCGGTAACATAGTTGGATGCAGAAATGATAGGTCTAAAAGGGGGGTTAGTTAAATTCTTATGTGTCTTCGGAATGCCTAACACACCAACTTTAGGATTTTCAGTACTACAAAACTTATACATGGCCGAATTCAGGTCATTTGCCAACAAACTGTCATACAAAAAATCTGAAACATATTTATAACATTTAAAAATTTCAGAATTGTTAACTTTCTTATATTCACACTCATTAGCAAGCATTCATTAGCAAGCATATTTTCCATTTTTTTCTATGTAACCTTTTTGATCCATAATTACAAGCATGCCCCCCTTTATCACTTTTCATGATATGTATAGATTTGTTGTCACACAATTCCTTCAATGCAATTCTAAGTTCTTCATTCAAATTATCATTAGCAATACACTGTTTGTTACTCCCCAAAGTACTTCTAAAATCACATTCACAAGCGGACTCAAAAAATTTTAAAGTATGATTTAACAATGGATTAAAACTAGGTTTAACAAGTGACTGCTTAACACTTTTAACATCCTTCATTAAGTAAGACAAATTTAATTTTCTCGTGAACTGTTTTAGCTCCAGAACAACATTAGTGATATTGGTTTTCATATTGGGTACAAAACTGAAACCTAATCTCAGAAACTTGATATGATTGTCATTCAAATTAAAACTTGATAGGTTTAAAATGTCCTTCACAGAAGCATTATACCCTAATCGTTGTCCGTTGATGAATCTGAAGTCATCAGAACACTCTGTCCCTTCTTGCGCGTAGATATAGGGTTGGGTCTTAACTGTCTCTTCTCTTTTTCGAGAACTAAAAAAGTTATAGATTTTGCACCCAATTCTTTATTATTGTCTCTGTTATTAAAAGGATGACCAGTCATTTCTTCCTGAGAAGGAATAAATTCAACTGACCCATTAACATCAGTATTGTGCTCTCCTAACCTACTTCTGTTTGAAAAAGACGACGGTGTTACTTCACCCATGACGTCAACAAGAGAAGCAGATCTTGTAGGAGCATATTGCTTAAGGTGGACTTGCTTTGATGACTGAAAATTTCTCTTGTTGAATAAAGAATGGTTGCTTTTGCTTGGGAGAAACATACTATATGCACTGTCCGTCTCACACGCGGACAGATCGCAATCTAATTTATAATTTTTCCTCTTTATCAGCATCTTCTCATGCTGTTCTATTTCTTCCAGCATGAGAGAGGATTCAGTTCTCACAAAAAACAAACTGAAATTTACTCTCTATCATTTGTTTCACCTTAAGAATTTCTTCCCTCAATGCTACCATGATATCGTTGTTTCACTCAATCAACAGTCTAAGGAAGCTAATGCCTGCTACATTGAAAAAGTCTTTTAAACGGTTGAAAAATGGATATTTGTCAGTTATACCATTGGGACATTTAAAGAATTGGAGTCCCTTTGGTACTATGCTTAATTCAACACATTTAAAGAAATATTTGTTCTTGAAGTCAATACTCTTGTATTTTTTGAGCAATTTGTTTAAATTACCACACAAGGCTTTATATTCAATCAAGCTGGTAGTGTCAATAGATCTCTTAGTATTTAAAAAAGGATTCTCACCATTATTTAAAGCGGCTGCTATGTTAGAATAAAACCCTTTGTACTTGACGCTCCTTGACTTCACAGGCTCAGTATTTCTCACCGCTTCACTTTGCTGTCTGTAGGTATTCAACTCTACAACAGTGTCTGCATCATCCTCAGACCCAGAGGCTGACAATTAATTTCTAAAACGCTCACTTAACAACAAATGTAATGACTTTTTTATGTCTTCCATGGTCTTTAAAAAGACCTGGTACAAATGTAATTCAGGAGAACCTCGACCAGGATGAATACTGACATCCAAACAGCAGAAACCAAAACTAATGAAACGACACCAATGAATTATCAATAGTACCCTATGGGGTACTCAAGTGTCTCTCTGGAAGTAGGGCAAGCGATGGACTACAGAAGCAATGAAATGCAAGCATTCCAATGTTTTCTGCACAGCAAGAAAGATCTGAAGATGTTATTAGCCAATGCACCTTTATATCACAGTCATGCTCATAACTTCGTGGAAGGGCTTCAGTCAAAGCACTGGTAGTGGGAAGAACAAAAGAAGACCGACCAGCCAAATACGGAAAAGTACAATGTTCATCCATTTACAGCACTGCACACTTCACAGTAACACCTCTTTTCAGTACATCTGCACCTTTATTTATTTGCATCTTTGATTACTTGGTGACCAAAGGATATTTTTTATGCAGTTACGTACCCCAGCTTCTTGACTATACTCCTCCACTTCTACTGTGTTGCAGGTGTAGACCAGGTCGCTCCCTTTGATGCTGTTCTACTTTGCAGGACTTCAGCATGTAACTGCAGATCCCTTTCTTGTTATAGCTTTGCCTCTTGTATATCCCGACATCCTAACTCTCCAAAGTAATGGATTAAGCTGCAGGATCCTGGATTCTATGCCACATACTTCTGGGCACTGTCACCCCAAACAAACACTTAATGGAGTGGTAATTTTCAGTCCACTGATCTAAGGAGTGGAGTAAGATACAGTAGGACCCACTAGCCCCATGATGAAGCTCCACTTCAGTCCAGTATGTGCTTGAAATATCATTTAGTTTGGCATTCTCCGGATTCCCATTGTTAATGCAATTTATATGTTCTAGAACATCCAGTATTTTTTTTTTTCTTAGTAGAAGATTTATCAATACTTTTTTAGGATTCATCAATGACAGACTATGACGAAGTCTGGTACCATTTTCACCCACGATCAAGGTTATGTTATTTTTTGCCATCTTTCACCAATCAGTTCTGACAGTGTTTATTTTTTGCAAATATCTAGTTTGCTGGGTTTAAACACAGCACATAACTGAGTTTATACTGGGCTTTTGTTTCGGTCTACATAATTATGTGTGTATATATATATATATATATATATATATATATATATATGTATGTGTGCATATATCTATATATATATATATATATATATATATATATATATATATATATATATATATATATATATATATATATATACATATACATATACATATATATATATACACACACACACACCACTCACTATTTATATAGATATATACCTACATACTTGTGTGTGCATATATATATATATATATATATATATATATATACATACATACATACACACACACACACATATATATATATATATATATATATATATATATATACACATACACACACACATATACATACATGTATATATATATATATATATATATATATATATATAAAACAATAGTCACAAAGAAAGCTACTGCACCTCTGTCGGTAAATGCTGAGCTGGATAAAGAACCAAAAAACAAAATTATAGCAACGAAGTACCAGCAACAGCAACCATGCATGAATATAGTTCTTCTTCTATCAGTAAAAGTAAACCATAAAGTTCCAACGACTCAGATAATTTTTAAAAGAAAAACAGCAATTTTAATCCAGAGTGCACATTTAATAAAACCTTTAATTCATAGCAGCAACTGTTATTATTAAATGTTTATAAATGATTTTAACAGTGTTATACATCAAATCAGGAATGTTTTTCAGTCCTAAGCAGTAGTGAAGGAAGTAATTTGTATCTAAGGAAATGACATCATTATGTATCTGAAGTGTGATAGGTGAGGTGTTATTTAAATACTTGTAACAACTCAGTCTATTGTGGTCTGATGAAGCTCCCGTGAAAGCGCTTACCATTGACAGAGTGCACTCTGGATAAAAATTGCTGTTTTTCTTTTAAAAATTATCTGAGTCGTTTTGTGGTGGAACTTTATGGTTTACTTTTACTGATAGAAGAAGAACTATATTCATGGTTGCTGTTGCTGTATAATCGTTGCTATAATATATATATATATATATATATATATATATATATATATATTTATACTACTGTCACCAGCAACGACACAGAGCAGCCCGGTCTGATGGATGGGAATTTAGCGTTCACAGGGAAAGGGAGAGGAAGAGCCAGGAATATGCTGACCAGCAAAAGACCGCAAAGGTATCAATCTCTAGGCTCGAGAATCATCACAAGGAGATCTGCAAAGAACTAAATACTGCTTCTCAGCCTAAGACTACGGACTACATTAAAAATAAAATCGCTGATTTTAATGCAGCTTTAACTCATGTCAATGCAGAAACAAATGTACACTCTCATACTTCTGCCCATGCAAATGTTACGCTATTGAATACTTCAACCTCTAATAATATATCACTACCACACACAGCCACTAACATAAATGTTACTTCAACTAACACTGATTTAGAAGCTGTTTTACAGCAAGTGGGCACAGCAATTTTCAATTTAACTGACAGATGCTTTCCTGACCAACATATAAAAGTATTAAAAAAGGGACTTAATTTCATTCCAGCACAAAGGGTGCAAGTACCTGATCTTATGCTTGACCTCAAGTTGTTTGCTAGAAAATTAAACCTCTGTTTCTTACATGCTGATTGTCATAATAATGATATTTAGATATACTATAAAATTATTATAGTGATTATTTATCTAGCTTCAACTACACTAGACATGACTGATGAAAAATTTACCTTACAGAAAAGGAAAGGAAAGAAATATGTGACCAGCATAACAAATGTATTTATCTGATAGAGAAACAAGGCTTCAGTAACTAAAACACTTCGCTAGACATGTACACATACTGATTAAAGACAGTAAACAATTACCATATTCTACAA
>NC_056725.1:1034565629-1034770629 GCF_019279795.1 Protopterus annectens
AAGGGTGGGTTCATCATTGTGGTGTTGTCTGTTTTGATTAGTAGAGGCCCCGGACAGAGTAGGGGTCTGAAAGCTATCACAGAATGCTGAACAGCTAGCATCTCTTTTTGGTTGATGTGCAGATGAATCTGATTTGGGCTCCAGTGGCCCTGAATGCACCTGCCATCCAGGTGTGCTCCCCAGGCATAGTCTGATGCATGTGGTTAGGGTCTGGGCGGCGTGGGGTTGTGAAATGGGAAGTCCCCTGTTGTGGTTGCATGCTGCTGCCCACCAAAGAAAATCTTTCCTTAGACAAGGTATCATAGATATAATAATTTCCAGGTCCTGAGAATGTTGGCACCACAGGCTTTTTAAGTACCACT
This sequence comes from Protopterus annectens, assembly GCF_019279795.1. Lineage (NCBI taxonomy): Eukaryota > Metazoa > Chordata > Ceratodontiformes > Protopteridae > Protopterus > Protopterus annectens. The sequence continues at coordinate 1,034,565,992 of NC_056725.1, forward strand.
GAAGTTTCCTCATATGCAGTCTGGCATATGGAATTAATAGAATGCGGGAGGCCATGAACCCTTGATATTGCAGGATTTTCCTTGCTGATAAACTGGGTTCTGGTGGCCAGTTGAGAGAAGTAGCCTGTCAGATAGGCTTTTTTTCTGGAGTAAGGAATACCATCTGGGGTGCTGTGTCCAGGCTTGCTCCCAGGAATACAATTTTCTGACTGGGGACTAGTTTGGATTTATTTTCATTTATAGTGTACCCCAGTGAGGTTAGTAGGTCTTTTACAAATATCAGGTACTGCAACAGCTTTTCCTGACTGTCTGTCTGAATCAGGCAGTCGTCCAAGTAGAGGTAAATTTTAATATTTTTTTTGCAAAAAGCAATGGCTGGAGCCAGGCATTTTGTGAAAACTCTGGGAGCAGTGGATAAGCCAGAGGGAAGTGCAGAGAACTGATAATGCATAGATCCTGCCCTGAAAGCAGATATTTCATGCAAGAGTCTCTGACAGAGATGTGCAGACAGGCCTCTCTTAGGTCTAGAGTGGCTAACCAGGCTTCTTTGGATAGCATAGGAAGAAGCTGTTGGAGGGTGAGCACTTTGAATTTTGATACCACCAGGAAGGTGTTCAGAATGGATAGATCTAGGATTGGGCGCCAAGTGCCCTCTTTTCTGGGTACCAGGAAAAGTCTGGAATAGAAACCTTGGCCTATCTGGTCTGCTGGAACAGACTGAATTGCCCTCATGGAGAGCAGGGAATGAACTTGGCTTTGTGCCTCTGCCCACTGGTTTGGAGGAAGATCTGGGAACCATTTTGGGGTAGGCAGTGTGTGGAAATACAATTTGTACCCCTGGGACACTATGTTGAGAACCCATCGATCGTTGGTGATGGAGGCCCAGTTTTTTGCATGACAAGCAAGTTTTCCTCCTAGGGGCACAAGCAGGTGGGCAGAAGTAAGAGGTGGAGTTGAAAAGTCATTGTGAATTTTTTCCATAAGGGGGTGGCTTAGCACTCCCTGTTTTAGAAGTGAAGGTACTCCATTGCTTAGATCTCCGCATTCCCTGGGCCTGGAGTCTGGGGGGGGGTCTGCTTCCCCTAGGTCTAGTCTGAGCTGGCCTAGGGAAGGCTGGAAAGGACCAGTGTTTTGAGGGGCAATGCCTACTGAATCTCAGAGGCTGGACTTGCAAAAAGTAACTGTCTGCATAGATTTAGCTTTTTCTTCCATCTTTTTTAAAACCTCTTCTGCCTTTGTGCCAAACAGATTGTCTTTGTTCCGTGTTGCGTCCAATAATTTTGATTTGACATATTTATTTATTTATTTATTTCAGTTTGATTACTGGGGAGGTCCACTGGGCTTGTGGGCCTGTTTTCAGTGGAGGGCCGGAGAGAAAAGCTCCAGAAGTTTAACTACAATAACAAAAAATTACAAAAAGAAATTACATAGAAAATAACAACAAAAAAAAAATTCAGAGGCAATTGTATTTCAAATAACAGTTATCAATAAAAGAATAACAAGTAACAATTTCAATAGTTCAAGAGATTCAGTATCAACATGATCTGGCAAGGTCTGTTCCTTAAGCCAAGCGTACAGAACCTGTGACTGCTGCCCCGCAGGATGCTTCTATGGCGTCAAACCCACATTGCAAGGTATGCTTAGTAACTTGGCTTGCAAAATACATAAGCTCCTGTAATCCTTTATTTTCTGCACAGTCTGGAAAGGTAGATAATTTTTGTTTAAAAAGTTCCATAGTATGTTGCCGGTATTTCAGCATGTGGAACTGACAATTTAATGCTCTAATGGCAAGAGTTGCAGAGCTGTACACTTTTTTACCCCGTCTAAAGCTCGGGAATCCCTGTCCGAAGGGGTGGGATTCTTAGCTGTGGTTGCTTTTATTCCTTTAGGTCCTTGGGAGATTACCTCTGGGTCAGCAGTAGGTTTTTTGAAAATAAATTTGTGTAAGTCAGGGACTCTGTAATACCTGTCAGGTTTCCTGGGAGCATGAGGTAGAGTATCAGGAGTTAAACTGGATTCCATGAAAACATCATCCACAACATCCAGAACAAGAGGAATAGCTAAGGGTCTGTGCTGTGGTAAATTTAAAAAAATTCCCAGAGTCTTTTGGACTGAGGATAATCCTGGTATTCCCAACGGAGATGTTCTCTCAAGGTAGTAGGATTTCACCAAAAGAAAAATCCTCTGGAGGAGAGGCAGAATGAATGGATTCCTCTGCATCTGAATCCTCACAAGCAAATAAGGGCATGTCTTCATAATCAGAAACCTCAGATTCGGACTATTGGTCAGATAAAGCTGCTGGGGATAAGTCTCTTTTTCTTTTAGAAGGGGTAGGCTGGCTTCACCTAATCAGCATGGCAAGGTCTTCTGCCATTTTAAGCATTTGACACGGAGGCATGGAAGCAGGTGCTTGAGCTTGGGTCATCTTTTTTTAGCCGTAGTTTTTACGACAGGTCTTAGAAAAGTACAGTTTTGTACCTACCATAAATGTAGATGTTCGAAGATCCACATTGCTGCAGTCCTTACACTTGGGTAGTCCGCTGTCCTCGGTCGGCCCGAATATCAAAGTATAAGGCTGACGTCGGTCAAGGCGCATTTGACTGACATCAGGACGTCAGGGTACAAATGCGCATGACCGACGTCATATCCTCAGTCTTTTCTTGCCCCAGATGTCAGAAGACCCTAAAAATAAAGGTCAAAACCAAAAGACAGCAAACCAACAACCAAGCCTCCTAGCACTAAAAATATGTACAATATATACAATATATACAATATATACAATATATACAATATACCTCATATTGGCAACCCAACCCACACAACCGCCTCTAACTACAGAGGGGAAGGAGGGAGGGTAAATTGGACTGCAGCAATGTGGATCTTCGAACATCTACATTTATGGTAGGTACAAAACTGTACTATGTTCTTCATCTCACATTGCTGCAGTCCTTACACTTGGGTAGAATCCCAAAGCAGAGGTAAGGGGGGATGGCCAAACTATAAGGAAGCAGGAGCTGCCAAAATGCCCTGCAAAACAGCAGTGGCAAAACCAGCCCTGGATTTAGAGTAAAGTGGTAGGTGATAATGCCTAGAGAAAGTATGCACTGAACTCCAAGTAGCTGCCTCCAAGATATCCTTAGTTGCCACCCCCCTCACAAAGGCTGTCAAGTGGCAGTAGCCCTAGTGGAATGAGGCCTAATCCCAGCTGGAATCTCCTTGCCATGATGGGAATAACAGAAAGCAATGCAAAACCCAATCCACTTAGAAATAGTTTGTTTTGACACAGGCTTGCCCTGAGAACTCAAAGCAAAAGAAACAAATAACTGCTGAGACTGCCTGAACCCTTTAGTTCTGTCCAAATAATATCGCAACTGCCTGTGTACATCTAAAGTGTGCAAAATCTTTTCCCCTTTATTTTGGGGATTTGCATAAAAAGTAGGCAAATGAATAGTTTGGTTTAAAGCCACACTAGAAACCACTTTAGGCATAAAGGAAGGATTAGTGCGAAAGATACCCTATCCTTATGGAAAATTAAGAAAGGCTCAACCGCCATAAGGGCCTGCAACTCAGAAACCCTTCTTGCAGAGGTAATAGCCAACAAAAAAGCAGTCTTCCATGATAAAAACTTTAATTCAGCAGTGGCTGCAGGCTCAAAAGGTTGTAGAGTGAGTTTCTCCAACACAAAATTGAGATCCCAAGCAGGAGTAGGAGCTCTTCGTGGGGGTCTTATATTCTTTGCCCCTCTAAGAAATTGCTTGAACAAAGGATGAGAAAACAATGGTGGGTCACAATCATAGTGAGCCGAAATTGCTGCAGCATGAACCTTAATAGAAGAGAAGGACAAACCTTTGTCCAGTAACTCAGTAAGATATAGAAGAGCCACACTTAAATTAGGCTCAGAAACATCAAAATCCTTTGCTGTACTCCAAAATAAAAATCTCTTCCATTTATCTGCGTACACTTTCCTTGTACTAGGCCTTCTAGCTTCCAAAATAACATTCAAAACTTGCTGTGGAAGTGGAGGCCCACTATGGTTCAAAACAGAATATGCCAGGCTGTTAGGTGCAGAGAGTAGAGTGAAGCTTGACATTGAGCAAATGACTGTCCTCCTGAGACAACAGGTGTGGAATCGAAGGCAAAGGCCATGGAGGCTTCCGTACCAGGCTTCTCAGTAATGGGTACCAATGCTGTCGAGGCCAATCTGGAGCTATCAAAATCATCCTTGGCTTGTCTTGTCTGGCCTTTAGTAGTACCTTTGGGAGGAGAGGCAGAGGCGGAAAGGCATACACATGAAGATTGCTCCAATTGAAGGAAAGAGCATCCACTTTCCAAGCTGTGGGATGAAACCTTTTTGTGCAAAACTTTGGCAGCTGGTGGTTTAGTGGAGAAGCGAACAGATCTATGTCTGGAGTTCCCATGACACTGTCAATTTCTGAAATACATGAGGATCCAATTTCCACTCGTGGGGATCCATAATTGTCTGCTCAACACATCTGCTAAGGAGTTCTGTGCTCGGCAGAAACCTTGCGTGAAGATTGAGCTGTAAACTGAGAGCAGTCTCCCAGAAAATTATTGCTTGCCTGCATAGAGGATAAGAATGTGTTCCCCCTTGCTTGTTGATGTACCACATGACAGTTGTGTTGTCTGTTAGAATCAACACCTGCCCTGGAAGAAGTAAATCCTTGAAAGCTATTAATGCAAACTGGACTGCTAACATCTCCTTCAAGTTGATATGTAGATGTTGTAGTCTGGCAGGCCACTTGTCTTGTATCCACTTGCCGTTTAGATGAGCTCCCCAAGCTTTGTCTGAGGCATCTGTCGTTAAAATCTGACTCGCCTCTGGCCGGGTCACAGAGAGTCCCTTGTTTAGGTGACATTCCTGAGCCCACCACAAAAATTCCTTTTGAATGCAAGGTATTATTTGAATGACAGTGTCCAGATCCTGGCAGTGCTGTGTCCATACATTTTTGAGATACCATTGTAGCTTCCTCATATGCAGTTTGGCATTGGGAAGCACCAGAATACAAGATGCCATGAACCCTAAGGCTTGAAGGACTGTCCTTGCAGTCAGCCCGGACTGATGAGATAGTTGATGGAAGTAAAGGGAAAGATTCTTTTGTTTGTCCGGGGTCAAAAAGGCCATCTGGGATGCTGTATTCAGTCTTACACCCAGAAAGCACATGTCCTGAGAGGGTACTAGACTGGACTTTATTTCGTTCACAGAATACCCCAGGCATCTTAGCACTGCTATCACATATTCCAAATGATGAAGAAGCTCGTCCCTTCCTTGAGCCAGAATCAGGCAATCATCCAAATAAGGATAGATCTGTATTCCTTTTAGCATGAAGAAAGCTATCACTGGAGCCAGAACTTTCGTGAACACTCTGGGCGCAGTAGATAAGCCAAAGGGCAATGCAGAGAACTGATAGTGAGAAGTCCCAGCTCGAAACCGCAGATACTTCCTGCAACTTAGTCTGATAGGAACATGAAGGTAAGCCTCCTTGAGATCCAAAGTTACCATCCAATGATCTTTGCCCAGCAGAGGTAAAAGCTGCTGTAACGTCAACATTTTGAACTTGGGAATGTCCAGATAAGTGTTGAGGATAGATAAATCCAAAATTGGTCTCCACGTGTTCCCCTTCTTTGGTACTAGGAACAGGCGAGAATAAAATCCTAGGCCCACTTCTGGCATAGGGACCGGCTGTATGGCCCCTATTTGAAGTAACAGAGAAATTTGCTTGTGAGCCTCTATTCTTTGTTGAGGAGGAACGTCTGGCATGCCTTTGAAAGGAGGCAAGGTATGGAAATAAAACCTGTAACCGTGGTGTATGATATCCAATACCCATCTGTCTTGGGTAATTAAACTCCAATTTTCTTTGAAAAGTGCCAACCTTCCTCCCAAAGGTGCTGCCAGACGAGAAGGCTCTGGCAGCTGAAAAGGTAGGTCATTGGGTCTGTTTGAAAGGACTGACCCCTGCCCTCACCCAAGACTGTGCAGGAGAACTCCTGTTCTAGGCCTGAAAGAGCCCTGAGCTCTGCCCCTACCACGTCTAGATCTACCCCTAGACTGGGAATCATAAGAAGGATACGTCCACCCCTTAGTAGGCCAATTTCTACTAAACTTTGGAGGTTGGACCTGCAAAAAATCTTTAACAGTCTGCATAGACTTAGCCTTGTCTTCCATTTTCTTTAAAACTGCCTCAACAGGAGAACCAAACAACACATCGGATTGTAAAGGAGCATCTAAAATCCTTGTTTTAACATGGTCAGATAAATTTTGATCCCTCAGCCAGGCGTGCCTGCGAAGAACTGACCCAGTGGCAGCCACCCTAGACGAGGCCTGTACAGCATCAAAACCACATTGCAAGGAATGCTTATCCACCTGTTCAGAAACATGTACTAAATCTTGCAACTCTTTACAAACAATACCTTCTGCCAGAGCATCAACCTTAGACTTCAATTGTGAAAGGAGATAGTTTTGGTATTTCAACATGTGAAACTGGCAATTTAAAGCCCTCATAGCTAGAGTGGAAGAAGTATAAACTTTCTTTCCCCATCTATCCAAGGCCCTGGCCTCTTTATCTGCAGGAATCGGATTCTTGACAACAGAAGCCTTAACACCTTTAGGCCCCTGGCTAACAGTTTCTGGGTCTGCCCTAGGACTCTTAAAAAGATACTTATGAGCTTCAGGCACCCTGTAATACCTATCCGGTTTAACAGGAGCAGGAGGCAAAGAATCAGGATTAAGAGAAGCCTCTGTAAAAACATCTTCCACTACATCCAAAACAGGAGGTATAGCCAAAGGCCTATTCTGGGGTAAAAACAAAAATTCCCTAAGCCTTTTCCTGGAATCAGAGAAGTCCTGACCTTCCCACTTAAAATGCTCCCTCATGGAATGAAGAGTTTCTGAGAAAGAAAAATCCTCAGGAGGAGAAGCAGAAGGAGTAGAATCATCCACATCAGAATCAGAATAAGGAGAGTACTCCTGCAAGTCTTCAGCCGAAGACTCTGAAACATCCGAAGCCTGCTCAAAACTCCCTAGCTCAGGCTCCACCCTAGGTCTCTTATCAGGAGGGGGCAAAGAACCCCTAATCAAGGTAATCAAATCTTCTGCCATTTTAAGCATATGCTTCTTGGGCACAGTTCCTGAAGAACTAGGGGTGACACCAACTGAAGCTAAACCTGGCCTGCCTTTGGGAGAAGCCTTGGAAACAGAAGGAGAGGGCCTAACCACCCTAGGCAGGGAGGGAAGTATAGTAACCTGAAAAGCCCCATCAGCCTGACCTGCCTCCTGAGAGGCCACATCCTGCAATAACAAAGTCTCTCCCTGGGACCTCAAAGAAACCTCCGTTGGAACCACCGGCTCCACCGACACCTCTAAAGAACCGGCGTCCGGTACGGACGGTTCTTCTAGCCTAGGCTTAACTGCTTTGTCCTTGCGCTTCTTGAAGAAGCGGGCGGAGCATCCGACGGCATTTTATAATTGCACCGCTTCCCGAAGACTAACCTGGCACAATCTGATCTTCTCTTTATAGTGCGCTTATTGAATCTAGCACAAGAGCGACACCCAACAACGTCGTGCTCAGGCCCTAAACAAGGAATACACAAAGTATGACAGGCTCTATGCGGTATCTGTTTCCCACAAGAAATACAATTATTCACTTTTTGTGACATACGGTAAACCACTGAGGCAAGAAAAACTAAAATATTCCCAACGGGTACTTAGCCAACTTTGACTCGGTCTGAAACTCCGAAATCGAACAATTTCAGAACGCCAACCGGCACTTGCAACGCTGCTTCTGCATCGGACCATGCGGCAAAAAAGACTGAGGATATGACGTCGGTCATGCGCATTTGTACCCTGACGTCCTGATGTCAGTCAAATGCGCCTTGACCGACGTCAGCCTTATACTTTGATATTCGGGCCGACCGAGGACAGCGGACTACCCAAGTGTAAGGACTGCAGCAATGTGAGATGAAGAACATCTCAATAGTTTTAGAAAGAACTGAAGATGTGAAAGAAGTCGCTTTGTATCGAATATCAGTAGTGTGAAGAACTTCTTCGGAAGCCGATGCCTGCACAGCGGCTCTGGACCCATCCAAGGTAGAGACATCTGCAGGTTCCGCAGTCAAAGAAGAGTCTTGCGGCATACCGGACTCCGAACAGGTCTCGGTAGTGGCCTGCAAATCCATAGAAGCGGGCATCAGGGGCTGCGAAAGCACCTCAATGAGTACCGGCGAACTGGCAACTAGTTTAACGGAAGTGTCGTCAGCAGTATTGAACCTGTGCGGTCTGTCTCTGTCTTTATCTTTGTGTTTTTTGGAAGATCGGTAGTCAGATGGCTTACCGAAGCCATTTTGGAATACGGAGATTGAGAGGGAAAGTATTTAGCTACGATAAGGGCCCGACGACATATAGTTCTGGCGTTGAACAAAGCACAAAACTGACAGCGAGGAACGTCGTGGTCTGGCCCTAAACAGGTGAGGGAGTAAGAATGGAAATCTCGGTGTGGTATTTGCTTTCCACAGGCGAGACAATTGTTAACTTTTTCTGACATCGGTTAGAGCAAGAAAAAAGGATCCTCAACATGGTACTCAGCTTTAGAAGACTTCATCTTCAATTTTGGAAATGAAAACTCGGGTAGCGGCTGACCGGCACTCGTGCAAACTGCTTCTGCTTCGGGCTGCTCGGCAAGAAAGACTGATGTAATGGTGTCGGCTGCCTGTTTTTATACCATGGACGACCTGACATCAGTCCTGGAGCGACAGGAGCGACAGCAACTGACGCAGAAATACTAAGCCTCTGGTATTTGGGCCGACTGATGGCTACCCCTGGCAGAGTAACCCAAGTGTGATGACTGCAACAGTGAAACATGAAGAACATCAATGCATTAAGAGTGAATCATTAAACACTGAATACTTCTCTTCCACTAAAAATGCCCTGTCAGTAAAGTCCCAGTTATAAAATAGAGATGAAGTGTCACTTTGGCAGTGATACTGTTAAGTGAGAGTTTTTAGTTATGTAATGTAATGTGTAGGGGTAGAGTTAGCACGTGAATAAGTCAGGCAGGGGGCCTGCCGCCTTACTTGAATGCTAATAACACTACCCCTACCCTTAACCTTCCGTAATGAAAAACCCTTTCCGTAACAGTACCACTACAAAAGACAAAAGGCCACAGAACACACATAGCACAACCATGCACACTGACTATCCCCATACTTACTCTAATCCTAACCCGTGATCATCTGCACATTCACATGAAATGCCATACCCACCACTTTTTCATTTAAACATTAATTTTCCTGCACACTGTTGCTTACCTACACTATACAAAACTAAATTCAACCATATAGGGGTATTCACTCATTTGTGCATACTTACACCCACAAAAAAAATCTTTTCTACTAACTGTGTACTGTACTTTGAGTTACAATCTTATATGAGTACACACATACACACAATATATAATTATATTACGCCTAATGATACAGACAAAGCAATATAAATGCATACAGTTACGCATTATGACAAAAAGCCCCACTATACCTACGATAGCTGTTGACTTACAGTACGGATATCAATAAAAAGGGGGCCAAGAATAGAGTAAATAGACCCTTATTCTGTGTCACCTTTTTTGAAACAGTTTGTGTCCCACTCATTTTCAAGAGGAAGGACTGCAACTGTATCAGATTTACAGACATTAAATGATCCATAAAAAAATAGTGTGCTCAGGGTGAGAAATGCAATTCCAAAAATACATTTCCTTTTATGCCATTCAACTGCCCTATGTCCAGATGGGTCCTTCCCAGTCAAGTGGGCTTCTTGACAACAAAGCCCGAGAGTGGCATCCACAGACTAAATCAAAATCTTTTTAAGGGACCCAAGAGTTACATAAGGAAGATGACCTGATGTTTGTCAGGCTTTCATTGGCTCATTCTTTCTCCATCATGACTGTGGAAGTTTGGAGAAGAAAACTGGAGAAATGTACATACACTTGCAATACAAGTATTTTGCCCTGTTTTGGTGAACTTCTATGATGTCCTGACAGAGGTGTCACCTTTAAATTGAGCATCAAGTAAAAGTGTAGTCCAACATGTCATGGACAGCTAGTTGAAGTTAGGCTGTCCCTACGGGCACTAGTGGCGGAAGTACTAGCCTAGTGCATCTGCAGCAAAGGTACAGTGAGCCATGTAGATGCAAACTAATGATGCAAAAGTAATCACTTTCCTCACAGCTTCTTGTTCAGAATCGAAGGGCAAGCAATTTCTCCAAAGTTTGCTCAATTACGGAACACTGATATGGGCATACATGCCACACAACACAAAGCCAAAGCGCTCAACAGAAAAATAAAGCCTCTTGACAAATCCATCTATAGCACAGGACTTTCTCTCCAGGAGTACAGTGGCAAAGTGATGCAAAGGAACCAGCATCAGGATACTTTATCAATAGGAAGACTACTCAGAGGGAAGCCTTTATAAAACTGTCAACCTTAAGTCATATATAATCTCCAAACAGCAAATATGGCACCACTGATGCATTAAAATGCTCAACAGATGTAGTAACCCAGAATTCTTGCAACTATGAAAAAATTACTGCATACTACAAGATAAGTGGGAATGTTGATGCAATCGAGATACAATCTGATTATCCGACCTTATTATAGACTGTACAAGTGATACCTAAGCAATGTGAATATTGCACATCATTCTCTGGCCAGTCCGTCTCCTCCTCCCCATCTTGCTCACCACTTTCACTCCTCGTACCTGCTTTGTGCCCAAACCCACAGCTTACACATCTATCTAGCTTACCTACATTTTTTTCTTCTATTTTCTTCTATTTATCACACATTAACTCCTTTCCAGAACAGTTTTTTCTCATCATTTGCCTTCCTCTGAAGGACTGTCTTAGCCTAACATGTTGCATTTTGGAACATTTAGAACAGGCTACCCCCACTCTCCTTTCAGTATTCTTCTACAAGGCCAGAGGGTTGTTGGGTATTTGTCAAAAGTCCCCCCCCCCCCATATATATTCTTACTCTGCACGCCTTTAAAAAAGGCAATACTTATAACTTTGCAGGCATGATGGCATTTATACTGTCATGATCTCTTGGACAACCTGTTCAACACCGATCTCACATGGAAATGGTTAGATCCCATGGGTCCCACCCTACACATACCCCAGAACTTCACAATGTTACCAACATGTTGGATTCCCTTTTTCTGTTTTTACCAGAAATCCTCTGACGTACTATCTTTAACTGTGCAGCTGTAACATACATTTCCCATACTGCACATCCCGGATCCAGTACGTCCTACTCCCAGCCTTAGTATACTTAAAAGCACCCCAGCTCTAGCAGACTAATTTATCATTCAATACTCGGCCTTCAATTCCACGAAGTGTTATATTCACATGAGAATATCAACCTACTATGACAACATATTAAGTGTAGTAAAAGTCCCTCAAAAAATCACATTAGAAAGTAGCACTTTAACCTGTTTAATTTCTCCAGGTCTTTTGGGTTTCTAATACCATCATGGGAATTCCTAATTCAGGGTATGACTAAAGTTCATAAAGAAAGTATTCTTTCAGTCTTTGATGTTAGACAAAACTGCTCTTCACAGCACCTGCAGTGTGCCCAGAACTGACTCCCCCCTGTAATTATGGGGTTACATGTATTGGTAACATATCTAAATACAACTGCAAATTCATTTTTATTGGATGTGTTGCTCCTACTAATACTGGAACTGTGTGGGTATTTTTTTTCCACATTGCCCTTGTTTCTGCCTGCAGATACTTGCATTTCATGACTGTCTCTTTTTACATTAGATGCCAATCAGAGTACAGCAATTTCAATGATCAATGCTACTTCTGTATTTTTTTCATGGACTGCTATATCTGATTCTCTCACATACATTTTTTGAAGTGATGGTAATGGGTGATTCATTGTGATAAAAACTTAATTCTCTACCACGCCTTGTGGTTCACGTTTCCAATGCTTTTCAGCAACTTCAATATTGTAGTGTTTGCCTAATCCCCAATGCAACAGTCTTGCCACATGACTGTGCTTTTCAGTATACGGGTCCTCTGCCATGAGTATCACACCCAGCAACAAGATGTGTGACAGTTTCCGGTAATTTTTTTTTTTTTTTAAACAGAACCTGCATTTGTCTGTTTCTCCCACATATTCAATGGACTTTGTAAACCTGCATGTACATTGTCCACAATCCTGGGCCACCATTATTGACTCTTCATCTTTTGGTTTCAATTCCACTCTCCTTAACTGTTCCTGCATCAAACCTTGATTGACAATTTACCTAGTATGGTGTGAAACATGACTACTCATTTATTTCTATTTGTTATTCAGGTGGGTGCAGTCTTGCAATTCTCTCAGCCACAAGCCATGGCTCTGAGTAGCACAAAAGTTACAAAGAAAGCAGTGGTAATATTTACTTACACCCAAACATATACCTGTGTATCAGAACAGAGCAGTAACCAAGCAAGACTAATTGCAGGCCCTGCCTAGGAATTTAATATAGGTCATACAATGGTTATAGCATTCATAAAATTCATGAGACAATGATGAAGTACGCATTCCTAGATTATAGACCAACAGCAAAACAGTGTTCTACTGCCACAGTTGCCATGCATCTGTATTTTACAGTTCATTTCAAACCTGCAAGTTGTTTGAAATCAAAACAAATACATGTTTTTTTAATATTTTAGCTTTACAGTCAACTCGTTTTTTTCTTATGGGCACGGCCACAAAAAAATGTCAACTTAGGAAGTGGCAATGATTTACAAAGGCCATCAAAAGCATTCTGCGCAATCAATAACACCATACTTCTTTAGAACACCTACTTAAATTAAGGCTTCACTAATAAATCATTGCAAATCTCAATTTTCAATGTAGGGTGTTCCACCTGTAAAACTACTGACAGCTTGTCTTAAAAAGATACAAGTCTCCCATGTTGCTGCACTTAGCATGGAAAAGGAGCATAAACACTAATGTAGGTAATGAAGCATTGCAAGTTCAGTCTTTCATTACATCAAGTCTGGAGTTTTCACCTTCAGAAAAATGTTCAAGGTGAGGTCCTTACCAACAAAATTATTTGCAAAAATATTTCTTTGCATAGGACACTGTTTTCATATTGTACATGGTTAAGATGATAATTAACTCTTAGAAAGGGAAGCATTTTACATTTGGTATGAAGTGTGACCGTAAAAGTACAGTTTTGTACCTACCATAAATGTAGATGTTCGAGTGCTAATACAGCTGCAGTCATAACAGATGGGTTCTCCTGCCGTCAGGCGGGTCCTCGGTCGGCCGAATTCCAAAGTCTAGGTCCGGCGTCGGTTGTCGCTGCTTCTTCCCTGACGTCAGTGCGACAGGGGTATAAAAGAACCAGCCGACGCCATTTTCTTCAGTTTTTCTTGCCCCAGATGTCAGGTGCCCCCAGAAGGAAGGCAATACATAAATTTATATAATAAAGCAATGCAATATAATCAAAATACAGTAGTTGCAAGCAAATACACCATAAATGAACACCCCAATCAGGATGTATGAGGAGGTGTTTGCCAATAGGCCTGTCCCAAGAGGGGAAGGAGGGAGGGAAACCTGGACTGCAGCTGTATTAGCACTCAAACATCTACATTTATGGTAGGTACAAAACTGTACTATGTTCATCGTGCATACAGCTGCAGTCATAACAGATGGGTAGAATCCCAAAGCTAAGAAAGGGGTGGTAGGCACTAGGTGGAACTAGGAGGAGCCAGGATGCCCTGCAAGACTGCAGTGGCAAAGCCTGCTCTAGTTTTGGAGTATAATGGTAGGTGGTAGTGCTTGGAGAAGGTATGCACAGAACTCCAAGTGGCTGCTTCCAAAATATCTTTGGTAGGAACTCCTCTGAGGAAAGCTGCGGAGGTAGCTGTGGCCCTTGTGGAGTGAGATCTGATGCCTGTAGGTACAGTTTTGCCATGAAAAGAATAGCAAAAGCGTATGCAGTGGGCTATCCATTTTGAGATTGTCTGTTTGGAAATTGGTTTTCCTTGAGCTCCTACAGCATAGGACACAGAGCTGTTCTGATTTTCTGAAAGGCTTTGTTCTGTCCAAATAATAACATAGTTGCCTGTGGATGTCCAAGGAATGTAGTAATCTCTCCCCTTTGTTTTGAGGATTAGGATAAAAGGTAGGTAAGTGTATCAAGATAGATCATAGAGTTTATGGCACACAGGATACCAGGATTAAATGATGTCATTCCAGTTAAGCCCACCCTCCAAAATAGGCGGGTTTTTCACTAGATGCTATTGGTTGTCTTATCTTTTAAAAATGTTGTTTGAAGAATGTATCTTTGTCTGATGAAGGGTGTAACCCGAAAGCGCTTACCTGGTGTTTTATTTGTCTATGTTGGATTAAATTTTATCTACATTTTATCAACACAGCAGTGTCCTGTTGCTTTTTATTTGGAGTAGGTAAGTGTATGGCCTGATTCAAAGCTACCCTGGATACCACTTTAGGCATAAAGGACGGGTTGGTTCGTAAGAAAACTCTGTCCTGATGGAAGATGATAAAAGGCTGCACAGCCATGAGAGCTTGTAGTTCTGAAACTCTACGAGCTGAGGTAATAGCCAGAAGGAAAGCTGTTTTCCAGGATAAATATTGCAAATCTGATGAGGCAGCTGGCTCAAAAGGAGGCAAGGTCAGTTTTTCCAGAATGAAGTTGAGATCCCAAGCAGGTATTGGTTGTTTCCTTGGGGGTCTTAGATTCTTAGCCCCTCTGAGGAACTGTCTTAAGAGGGTGAGAGAATAAGGGTGGATCAGTGTTGTATTCTGCAGAAATGGCCGAGGCATGGATTTTGATGGAGGAGAATGAAAGTCCACTGCTTAGCAGCTCAGCTAGATACTGTAGTATTTGAGGTAAATTCAGTTTTCCAGGATCCTGACCCTTTTTCTCATTCCAGACACAAAACCTTTTCCATTTTGCGGAGTAAGCTTTTCTAGTTGACGGTTCTAGCCTCCAAAATGACATCCTGCACCTCCTTGGAGAGTAGGGTCTGTTGTGATGCTAAGGAATCTTCCATGCGGCTAGATTGAGAGTTTTTAGCTGGCTGTGAAGAGTTTTGAAGCTGTGCTGAGTCAGGAGAAGAGGCATTAGAGGCAGGGGCCATGGTGGGGAATGCGTCAGGCTCCTCAGCAGTGGGTACCAGTGTTGTCTTGGCCAGTCTGGAGCAATGAGAATCATCTTTGGTCTGTCTGCTCTGGTTTTCAATAGAACTTTGGGCAGCAGAGGAAGAGGTGGGAAGGCATAAACTGTCATTGATGTCCAACTGAAAGAGAGCGCATCCACTCTCCAGGCCTTTGGATGGAAAATCCTTGAGCAGAATTTTGTCAATTGGTGATTTTTGTGGGAGGCAAAGAGATCTATGTCTGGCCTTCCCCATGCTTGGATTATTTCTGTAAAAACTTTTGGATGCAACTTCCATTCGTGTGGATCTGTCATATTCCTGCTTAGGTTGTCTGCCAGCGTGTTTTCCTTGCCTGGCAAGTACTGTGCTTGTAGTTCAATTTGTAATTCCAGGGCCATGTCCCAAAGTGACATGGCCAGCCTGCACAGGTGGTATGAATGGGTTCCTCCCTGTTTGTTTATGTACCACATTACTGTGGTGTTGTCTGTCCTTATCAATAGTTGACCTGGATGCAGAAGGTCTTTGAAAGCTGTAATAGCATTTGTTACTGCTAGCATTTCCTTTTGATTGATGTGAAGGTGCTTTTCTTTTTGGGACCATTTGCCCTGAATGCACCGATCTGCCATGTGTGCCCCCCAGGCGTAGTCCGGGGCGTCTGTTGTGATGACTTGATTTGTTTGAGGCTTGCTGAATGGGAGACCTGTGTTTGGTTTGGCATGCTTGAGCCCACCACAGAAATTCCTTTTGAAGGCATGGAATTAGTGGTATTATTGTTTCCAAACTGTGGCTGTGTTGAGACCATAGGTTTTTCAGGTACCATTGAAGTTTCCTCATATGCAGCTTTGCACATGGGATTAGTAGGATGCAAGATGCCATGAATCCCAGAGCCTGCAGGATTTTCCTTGCAGTCAGCCTGGTGTAATTTGCTAGTGCTTTGAAGTATTGAGTTAGTTGCCCCTGCTTCTCTGGCGTGAGGTAGGCCATCTGGGTGTTTGTGTCCAAGTCGGCACCCAGGAAAATTATTTTCCGAGAGGGTATTAGCCTTGATTTCTTTTTGTTGACTGTGTATCCCAGAGAATTCAACAACCTTATTACAAAAGCCAGATGTTTCAGAAGAATGTGCTTGCTGTCCGCTTGGATCAGGCAGTCGTCCAAATATGGGTATATCTGTATCCCTTGAAGTCTGCAGTAGGCAATTACTGATGCCAGGCATTTCGTGAATACTCTGGGCGCAGTAGATAAGCCAAAGGGCAATGCAGAGAATTGATAATGGATTGAACCTGCAAGAAATCTGAGGTATCTTCTGCAATTTTGTCTGATTGGGACATGCAGGTATACCTCCTTGAGGTCCAATGTTACCAGCCAAGACTCCTTGCCCAGCATGGGAAGAAGCTGCTGTAATGTGAGCATCTTGAATTTTGGTACGATTAAGAAAGTGCTTAGGATGGATAGGTCCAATATAGGTCTCCAATCTTTTCCCTTCCTTGGTACCAGGAATAGTCTGGAATAAAAACCTTGACCTTGTTCGTGTGTAGGTACCTCTTGAATAGCTTTCATGTCTATAAGATCTGTAATTTGCTTTTGTGCCTCTGCCCCTTTGATTGTGTGGCAGATTTGGCATGCCTCTCATTTTTGGAAGGGTGTGAAAATGGAATCTGTAGCCTCTGTTTATAATGTCCAGGATCCATTTGTCCTTTGTGACCATATGCCAATTTTTTTGAAAATAATGCCAGTTTTCCTCCTAAGGGTGCTGCCATTTGAATCTTGCTTGGCATGCAAAGGGGAAAGTCATTGGGCTTGCTTTCTGAATGATTGCGAGTTATCCTCACCACCTCTTTGTGTAGCAGCTTGCCATTGTCTGCCTCTAAACGATCCTTGGGATTGTCCTCTGCCCCTCGGGCGCCTGTATCTACCTCTCTGGGGTCTGTCCGTGGCTGGAAAGGACCAATTTTTGGAAGGCCAACTTCTACT
Organism: Protopterus annectens; assembly: GCF_019279795.1. Classification (NCBI taxonomy): domain Eukaryota; kingdom Metazoa; phylum Chordata; order Ceratodontiformes; family Protopteridae; genus Protopterus; species Protopterus annectens. Next base: position 1,034,583,147 of record NC_056725.1, read on the forward strand.
GAAACGTGGGGGTTGTACCTGTAGAAAATCTTTCACAGTTTGCATTGATTTAGCCTTTTCCTCCATTTTCCTTAATACCTCCTCAGCATTAGCAACAAATAATACATCCTTTTGTAGAGGGGCATCTAGTAACTTAGCTTTGACATGATCAGGCAAGGTTTGTTCCTTCAGCCAGGCATGTCTACGTATGACTGATCCTGTAACAGCAGCTCTACATGAGGCCTCTAGAGCATCAAAACCACATTGTAAGGTATGCTTACCCACTTGTTCTGCACTATGCATCAAATCCTGCAACTCCTTCAAGTCTGGTTGTTCAGGTTGTGACATTTTACTTTTCAATTGTGATAACAAAAACTGATGGTATTTTAGCATATGGAACTGACAGTTTAAGGCCCTCATGGTTAAGGTAGCCGATGTATATACCTTTTTTCCCCACCTTTCTAAAGATCTGGAATCTCTCTCGGAAGGTAATGGATTTTTAGCAGTGGAGGCCTTAATTCCCTTGGGGCCCTGTGAGATGGTTTCTGGGTCAGCAGCATGGCTTTTGTATAGAAACTGGTGTGAGTCAGGAACCCTGTAGTACCTGTCAGGCTTGACTGGGGCTGGAGGCAGAGAATCCGGGTTAAGGCAGGCCTCCGAGTAAACATCATCTAGGATGTCCAAGACAGGGGGTATAGCCAGAGGCCTGTGCTGAGGTAGCAAAAGAAATTCCCTAAGCCCTTTCTTGGAATCTGAATAATCCTGGCCTTCCCAGTGGAAGTGTTCCCTTAAGGTATGCAAAGTTTCCCCAAATGAATAATCCTCTGGGGGGGGGGGGGATACAGAAGGAATGGACTCCTCTGCATCAGAGTCTTCAAAAGGGGAGTAAGAATGTTCCTGATCATCAGAGTGCTCTGAAATAATGGAGCACTGATCAGAGGAGGGGGATTCTTCCTCCACTCTGGGCCTTTTGTCCGGTGGAGGTTGAGAACCCCTGATAAGAGTAATTAAATCCTCAGCCATTTTAAGCATCTGTTGTTTAGGCATGGGGCCTGGAGATGGGCCCTGTGTAGCTTGTCTCTTAAAATGCATGGCTGCTTTAGACTTAGTGAAGGCCTTAATGGAAAAGGAAGAGGAAGGTCTGAAGACACCTTGAGTGGAGGTAGACCTATCCACATTTTGAGGTTCAACTCCAGGAGTGGCTTCGGTGTCTGTAGTCTGGGTGTGGGCCGAGGAGCCTGCGACCTCGGGCACAGGAGACACCGCCAATGAAGTGTCGTCAGTTGTCAGGGGCTGTGTAGGTGCCACGCTGAGAACCGGACCACGTGTAGTCGGCTTTGGCGTGGTGTCGGTAGAGGCCGCGGACCTCGTGTGTCGGTCCTTATCTTTGCGTTTTTTAGACGAAACTGTAGTCGGAGTATCCGACGACATAACGTAGTTAAATGCTTTTCCAAAATAATGCTGGGCGAACTCCGCCCGACGCTTAATAGTGCGTTTGTTGAATGTAGCACAAAAGCGACAGACCGAGACGTCGTGGTCTGGGTCTAAACAAGGTATACAGAGGGAATGGAAATCCTTATGCGGTATTTGCTTCCCACATGAAATACAATTATTAACTTTGTCTGACATCGGTCTGAGGCAAGAAAAGTTTCCCCAACGGGGTACTTAGCTTTCAAGAAGATTTCGGTTGACAAATTTTCGTAATTTCAGGAGCTGGCCGACCGGCACTTGCGAACTGCTTCTGCTTCGGGCACCGCGCGGCAAGAAAGACTGAAGAAAATGGCGTCGGCTGGTTCTTTTATACCCCTGACGTCAGGGAAGAAGCGACGACAACCGACGCCAGACCTAGACTTTGGAATTCGGCCGACTGATGACCCGCCTGACGGCAGGCGAACCCATCTGTTATGACTGCAGCTGAATGCACGATGAACATCTAAGTAATACACAGACTTGAATAGTGAAGCAAATTTTAACAAAATACAGAAATATTTGTGTTGCATAGAGTGCTGTGGTAACACTTTCAAATGTGTTTACTTCTGATATGGCTGCTGTCTGCAAGGTACTGCCAAGGGTGTTACAGCTTTCAAGGCTGTGAATAAAAGCTCTCCCTGCACTTTTTTTGGTAGCTATTACACTGAGGCAGCCACAGCAATATGTAACATAAGAATTAGGACCAACTCTTATGTACTGTGGACACAGGTATCAAAATTCAGTTCACCATGTTCTTGAGGTGAATTTCTTGACATCCATGACTTGAACATACAAAGTTCATAGGTTCATATAAGGTTAGTAAGCTAACGGGCCCTAGAGCCCTTACAAGCCTAGCCATATTTATCCAGAGTTGCCCCAACTGGTTAGATGAGTGAAGTTTGCAGAGGTAAGGATCTATGATAGTCAATAACTTCCTCTCCCCAGGAGGGACATGGGCACCACTCCATGAGTAAATATGCATTCACCCATCCAGTGATCTAGGTTGCATTTGAAGAGGGTCAGGGAGGGGCTCAGTTTCATGTAAATTGGAAGGTTGTTCCAGAGTGGGAGCAGTCTCTGGGAGATGTATCTATATTTCCAGCATGACCTGTTCATGTCAGAGGCTAGGTTAAGATCCCAGGAGCAAGTAACCCTCGTGCAGTTTGATTTACGAACGTGCATCATTTGATCAGGGCTGAGTCGCAGATTGCCTGTAAGCCAGGCACAGGTCACCCCTTAGCAACCTGTACAAGACAGAATACGGTGACAAGGCTTTCAGTCTTTCAGTGAAAGACTTCGTGTATCCTGTAATTTCTTAGTGAGAAACCTCTGTTGTCTCTCCAACTGTTGCAGGTGTCTGGTGAGGTACATGCAAAAGGGAGCATTGTACTCAATTATTAGTATGATGAGGGCCGAGTATAATGAATTTTAACATCCTTAGATCTAGATATGAGCCTTTACTTATGAGATGTGCCACACAGAATTTCCTTACTACAGTGGATAATGGTGGTCAAAGTTCAGGATGCTATCAACCCGAGTACCCCAGATCATGTACCACTGGATCCAACACTTGGGGGGTTGCTGTCTATAATGTAATTAGCAGGGAGTGTCAGCTTTCACAATGGGAATAAAAAAGCATTTTTTGCATTTAAATTTAATGCGCGACTGTAGCACCAAACATTTGTCTGCATTAACCCAGTCAGCAGTACATTATCATTGGGGGACACCATGATTGCTCCCAACATGTGTCCTCTCAGTGAGCCAGTTGGCTACCTATCTGGTAATGTAGGGGTTTTTCCCAATTTGGAGAGTTTCTCTCTAATACCAGAGTGGAGAATTGTGTCAAATGCCTTGGCTAAGTCAAAGATAGGCAATATGCACCGTCTTTCCCTCGTCCAGGGCCTTGGTGACATTTTCGAAGAAGTCAACCATGTTTAAAAGGCATGATCTACCATTAATAAATCCGAACTGGATTAAGTCCAGAGTTTGGAGATTACATACGTCTTTGTTAAGGTCCATAATGATTCCTTCCAAGGCCTTGCAGATGAGGCTAGTCAAGCTTATGGGTCTACAATTCCCAAAGTTAGTTGACAGTACCCCTTTGTGCAGAGGAATTACTGTTGCTGTCCCCCATTCTACAGGAAATTAACTAAGAATGTGATCAGGTGTCCAATAAAATGTTATGTTTGTAAATAATCTATTATTTACAATAGATTCATAAGTGTGTACTAAGCTAATGGCCCTGGAGCCTTTACAAGGCTAGCCCATAGAAGTGACCTGGCGTTGTGCAGCCTGACATTGGTTCCCAGTGCCTCTATCAAACAGAGCCACTGGAGTGATCCCCGGGGTGAACCTTTCTATTTCCCATCCACTCATCAAGATTTCTCTTGAAGAGGGCCAGTGAGGTGATCTGCTTGACATGTATGGGAAGTCTATTCCAGAACATGGGCAGTCTCTGGGTTATGAATCTGTCCCTGCACCATGTTCTGTTGATTGTGGTAATGAGGTTGAGGTTTCTGGAGTGTGTGGTGCGGAGGGATTGGGATTTCTTTAGGTGCAGCATTTCTAACAGAGCTGGGTCAGACATGGCTTTGTTAGTCAAGCAGAAATCACCTGTTAGTAGACACAAGACAGGGAATAGCTGGAGTTTTTTTGAGTCTGTCCATGTAGGACGTGTTTAAGGCCTATGATCCTCTTCCTGAGGTACTTTTGTGCTAGCCAGCTGTTGTAGGTGTCTAGTGAAGTACATGCTAAATGGGGCATTATACTCCATGACTGGTCTAATGAGGGAAGAGTAGAGAGAAATGATGACCTCTTTCTTCCTGGATGCAAAACCCTTAATAATGAGACATGCCACATAGAAAGACTTTCTGACCACAGTGGCAATGCAGTGGTTGAAGGCGAGGTTGCTGTCAACTGTGTCCCCAGATCTCTTAAAACACCTTCAGTGTTCAGTGGGCTCCCATCGATGTGGTAATTAGTGGGAACTGAGTTTTTCCCAAAGAGGATGATGACACATTTATTGACATTAAGCTAAGGCCATGGTTTTGTCACCAGTCATTGGTCTCAGTGAGGCCTTTCTGTAGGATGTCTGCATCACTTGGGGAGTTAATAATGGCTCCAGCTTGCAGTAGTCTGTGAACTTGATCAGCCAGATTCCCTCCGTATTGGCCAGGACATCTGAGAAGTAGATGCCAAACAGGAGAAGACCCAGGACCGGTCTCTGTGGCACTCCAGTCATGACTGGTTGGCAATCTGACTTGGAATCCACTACTTTCACACTGTGGGGTCTGTGTGCCAATTTGCAACCCATTTAACAATATAGGGGTTGATGCTTAGTTTGGTGAGTTTATCAATAATTCCTGAGTGAGGAATGGTACCAAAGGCCTTGGCCAAATCGAGGTAGACTGTATGAACTGCTTTACCCTCATTCACACCTCTGGTGACTGACTCAAACAAGTCAACCACGTTGAACAGGCATGATCTACCTTTCACAAAACCAAACTGCATAGGATCTAGAGTTTGGAAATTCTCTATATCCTTGTTAATTAGGTCCATGATGATGCGCCCCACAGCCCTACATACATATCAGACTCATCAGGCTAATGGGGCGATAATTTCCAGGGTCTGTAGTAGCGCCTCCTTTATGGAGAGGGATGACTGTAGCAGTGCACCATTTGGTAGGGACAGAGCCTGAAGTGAAGCTGTGAGTGAACAGGGCACACAGATGTGGTGCCAGTTCACTTTGTAATTCATGTAGAACACAGCCAGGGATATTGTCGAGCCCCATGGAAGCTGCATTCTTGGTCTTAGACAATGCAGCTTTAACCTGTGCTACAGTAATGCTGGGTGCCTGGCATTCTTCCAGTATTGAGATTGGTCCTTTAAGGGAAGAGAGTGGGGTAAAGTTGGCACTGAATCTTTCGGCCATTATGTTGGCAATATCTGTTGGCTCAGTATAGGAGGTACCATTGTGCAGTAATTCAGAGCAAATCTGGGTATTGCCGTGGAGATTCTTGACATAACTACAGAAGGCTTTGTGGTTGTTTTTAGTGTCTGCCGCAATTCTGCCTTCATAGCTGGCTTTGAAGGTTTTGATGAGGATCTCAACTTTTTGCTGAGGCCAATAAGGGAATTTTTCCAGTCTTGGGACTTCACCTTTTTCTGCAACAGTTTCTTAACTTCTGTTGTAGAGTTTATTAATGTCAGGGGTCCATCAGATTGGTTTACTTTTTTTGGAGGAGAGCATCTTGGTTCTGTTGGGTATGGCTATTTCCATGCATTCATGCACATGTTCGTACAGTGAATTGGTGTACGATTCAGCGGTCATGCATCTACTTTTCATTGGCTTGGGTGCTGTAAAGTTAGCCACCTTTTTAATAGTCCAAAGTTAGCTTTGGAGAAGTTTTTCATGGTGGATACCTTTGCTGAGGGTGCAGGTGAGATGTGGGATTTCCATGGTGATTAGTTTGTGGTCGAATCTAACCAGGGAGGAATTGACCACTAGTGTAGAGCAACGGTTGCCCATGTTAGTAATAACCAAGTCAAGGATGTTGCTTCTTCTAGCAGGGCTAAGAATGAGCTGGTCCAGAACACTGGAATTGAGGAATTCCAGAAAGTGGTGGGCCGGTGCATTGGTGCAGGAGTAGTTTTCCCAGTTGATGCCGGGGTAATTGAAGTTGCCTAGTATGAGAGTGTTCGGTTGGATCTTAATAGTTTCCAGGGTGCTTAGGAATGTGGAGTGAGAGTCTTGGGACATGGTTGGGGACCTATAGCAGGCTACAACCTGAATCGCCATCTTACCCAATGTTAGTTGTACCTGGAGTATCTCAGATGTGTTATGCTGGGCTACTAGTCTAGAGGTGTGCATATCCTTTATGAATATGGAGACACCACCACCTCTGGAGCTTCAGTTCATGTTCTGGGGCAGAAAGGTGTGAAATGAGTTATAGCCTGGTAGTGCAGGGGTGCTTTCTGCTGTCTTAAACCAGGTATCTGTTAACAGCACAAATGTCGATGTTCTCCATTTTAAGGAGTGCTTCGAGCGAGTGCATCTTGAGATTTAGACTTCTAGCATTGAGCAGCATGATCCTCAGACTGCATTTATTTAAAGCTGTTGTTGTGGTAGTAATTTAGTCTTTGGAACACTGCCTAAAAAGGCACTACAGGGGCAGCAAGAGCATTAGCCAGTACCCAGAAACCCAGGGGTGACAGATGTAGGCCATCTCTGGCAAATAGAGGTCTTTCAATCATGTCATCCCAAGCAGATACTGGATCCCATTAGAATGGAATCAGAAACTTAGCCAACTGTTGAAGTCAATCATTTTCTGTCTGTACTGTAGTATCATTCTGGGCGATGGTAAGATACTGCTCAGGGCTAGGCTCATACCTGCCAGGGCCACATAATCCGAGAGCTCCACCATGTCTCTTCATGTAGTCCAGGGAGGTGTGTCTCAGGTCATTCACACCCACATGGGCAATGACACACTGATACTTGGACCTGCTTTGGAGTGACCGGAGTGCGTGTGTTGTGTCAGATTCTGGCACCTGTTACCTTCTCCTTATTCAACTTAGTGAGTTGGACATCAGTGTGCCTCACTATTGAGCACTTATGATTATTGTACTGGGCAAGCTATTTGCCTTTGGGGCTTAGGCTGAGGGTCACAATGTTTAGGTGATCTATGTGTCTTGTGGCTTGTGCTGTGTTGTGGTGGTCAAGTGCGTTTCTGCCTTGGAGGTTTCTGCTGTTTGGGTAGATTTCTATTGAGAGCCTCCGTGAAGGTGGGTGTGTCGTTTGTGTTTTTATGTGAGGGCTGTGATGGTCGGTGTTCTGGAGGACTATGTTTTCCATGGGCTGTGGTGCAGGTGTTGACCTTCTCTTCTTGACCAGCTATTCCGGTCTTGGCTTGAGAATGCATGGCTTCCAATTTGGAAATACAAGTGCATTTCTCACAAGTCTGAGTGTTGAGAGGTAACAGAGAGGGTTGTCTGTGTACATGAGGGAATTGCTACACTGCCTCAGAATGCCAAAGTTCACCAAGTTAATAAGAGAAAGCACAGGGAACTGACCTTTAGACATGCCAGGAGGGATGGTCATCATTATTAAGTACTGGAGTAGTTTCCTTATAGGACGTCTAGTTACTGTTACTAACCTTTCCAGACAATAAAACAGTTGAGAAACATTTAAAATAATGGGATAGGTATAAAACACAGTTGTGTAAAATCTTACCATAACAGTAGATAGCCTTCTCTTCACTGCTGCAGTATTCTTTACAGCAGGGAACCCCTGCCTACAGCAGTCCAACACCCAATCAGTATACCAAAGCCTTTAGGTTGCAATAGGTACGCCGTACGTCACATGTATGCGCCCCACGTACGGCATACTGCATAAAGGTGACGTTTGAACGTACCATCCTCAGAACTGAAAAGCTTCAGGATGTATGACAGTCTAAGGTGACTCAGGTAACAAGTACGTCCAGAAGGATGAAAAGAAAGGAGGAGGAGGGAGGGAGCAAATATTGCAACAGTGGAGAAATGGACATCTACTGTTATGGTAAGATTTTACAAAACTGTTCTATGTCCTTTCCTATCAGTGTTGCAGTATGTTTTACAATATGGACAGTCTAAAAGATCAGAAAGAAAGGAGGAATAAGGATCCACACAGCCCTTGAGAAAACCATGTAGGATAGCCCTGGCAAAACTGGTTCTAGCCCTAGAAACAACATCCAACTTACAGTGCATGGTAAAAGTATACACAGAGGTCCAAGTAGCTGCCTCAAGAATAGAATTAGTATCCAAACCTTTGAAAAATGCACGAGAAAAGCCCACAGCCCTGGTAGAATGAGCCTTGACAGAAGGAAGGCTTTCCACATAAAAGTAACAAAAGGAAATGGCTTTAGGTAACCAGGAAGAAATTGCTTGCTTGGAAACAGTCAAAACCTAAAGTCCTTGGATGAAAGGAAACAAAAAGTTGGTCAGATTTATGAATGGCTTTAGTTTTATCCAAACTTTTGAGATGTCTTATGCATATACAAGACGTGAAGAACATTCTCACTAGCAGATTGTGGAGAAAGTGAATAGACTGATTAAGAGATAACTCATTGACCATCATGGGCATAAAGGAAGGATTAGTAGGAAGAGACACCCTGTCCTTATGAAAAAAGTACAGTTTTGTACCTACCATAAATGTAGATGTTCGAGTGCTCATACAGCTGCAGTCATTACAGATGGGTTATCCTGCCGTCAGGCGGGTCCTCGGTCGGCCGAATTCCAAAGTCTAGGTCCGGCGTTGGTTGTCGTCGCTTCTTCCCTGACGTCAGTGTGGCAGGGGTATAAAAAGAGGCAGCCGACGCCATTTTCTTCAGTTTTTCTTGCCCCAGATGTCAGGTGCCCCCAGAAGGAAGGCAAAACATTATGTTATGCAAACATGTAATATAGATAAATCAAAAAACAGTAGTTGCAAGCAAATACACCATAAAAGAGTACCCCAAATAGGTTGTATGATAAAGGTGTTTGTCATAAGGCCTATCTAAGAGGGGACGGAGGGGGGGGGGAACCTGGACTGCAGCTGTATGAGCACTCGAACATCTACATTTATGGTAGGTACAAAACTGTACTATGTTCATCGTGCATACAGCTGCAGTCATTACAGATGGGAAGAATCCCAAAGCTAAGTAAGGGTGGTAGGCACTAAGAGGAACTAGGAGGAGCGAGGATGCCCTGCAAGACTGCTGTGGCAAAGCCCACTCTAGATTTTGAGTATAGTGGAAGGTGGTAGTGCTTGGAGAAAGTGTGCACTGAACTCCAAGTAGCTGCTTCCAAAATGTCCTTGGTATGGACCCCCCCGAGGAAAGCTGCAGAGGTAGCTGTGGCCCTGGTGGAGTGGGATCTGATGTATGCAGGCACAGATTTTCCATGAAATGAATAACAAAAGCGTATGCAGTGGGCTATCCATTTTGAAATTGTCTGTTTGGAAATAGCCTTTCCCTGAGCACCTGTAGCATAGGACACAAAGAGTTGCTCAGATTTCCTGAATGGCTTTGTTCTGTCCAAATAATAACAAAGTTGTCTGTGAATGTCCAAGGAATGTAGTAGTCTTTCCCCTTTGTTCTGTGGATTTGGATAAAAGGTAGGTAAGTGGATAGTCTGATTCAAAGCTACACTGGATACTACCTTTGGCATGAAGGTAGGGTTGGTTCGTAAGGAAACTCTGTCCTGATGGAAAATGATGAAAGGTTGCACAGCCATGAGGGCCTGTAGTTCAGAAACCCTGTGTGCTGAGGTGATAGCCAGAAGGAAGGCTGTTTTCCATGACAAGTATTGTAGCTCTGTTGAAGAAGCTGGCTCAAAGGGGGGGCAGGGTCAGCTTTTCCAATACGAAGTTGAGGTCCCAAGCTGGAACTGGTGGTTTCCTTGGGGGCTTTATATTTTTTGCCCCTCTGAGGAACTGCCTTAAGAGAGGATGTGAGAATAAAGGAGGGTCTGTGTTGTATTGTGCAGAAATGGCTGGAGCGTGGATCTTGATGGAGGAGAAGGAAAGGCCACTGTTTAACATCTCAGCTAGGTACTGTAAAATTTGAGGTATATTTATTACTCAAGGATTCTGGCCCTTTTCTTGATTCCAGGCACAAAATCGTTTCCATTTGGCGGAGTAGGCTTTTCTAGTAGAAGGTCTTCTGGCCTCCAAGATGACATCCTGCACCTCCTTGGAAAGGAGAGTCTGTTGGGAAATTAAGGTATTCTCCATGCAGCTAGATTTAGGGTTTTGAGCTGGCTGTGAAGGGTTTTGTAGTTGTGCTGGGACAACAGAAGAGGGACTAGAGGTAGGATCCATGGTGGGGAGTGTGTCAGGCTCTTTAGGAGCGGATACCAGTGTTGTCTTGGCCAGTCTGGAGCAATGAGAATCATTTGTGGCCTCTCTGCTCTGGCTTTTAATAGAACTTTGGTCAGTAGAGGCAGAGGAGGGAAGGCATAGACTGTCAATGTTGTCCATTGAAAGAGAGTGCGTCCACTTTCCAGACCTGTGGATAGGTCCTTGAACAAAATTTTTTCAACTAGTAATTTCTGTGGGTAGCAAATAGATCTATGTCTGGTTGTCCCCATGCCTGAGTTATCTTTGCGAAAACTTGAGGATGCAACTTCCATTCGTGTGGCTCTGTCATATTTCTGCTTAGGTTGTCTGCCAGTGTGTTTTCCTTCCCTGGCAGGAATTGTGCCTGTAGTTGAATTTGCAATTCCAGTGCTGTGTTCCATAGCTTGCCTGCACAGGGGGTATGAATGAGTTCCCCCCTGTTTGTTTATGTACCACATGGCTTTGGTGTTGTCTGTCCTTATCAATAACTGGCCTGGATGCAGTAGGTCTTTGAAGGTCATAAGAGCATTGTGCACTGCTAGCATCTCTTTTTGGTTGATGTGTAGGTGCTTCTCTTTTTGGGACCATTTTCCCTGAATGCACTGATCTGCCATGTGTGCTCCCCAGGCATAGGCTGAGGCATCTGTTGTGATGATTTGAGTTGCTTGAGGTACACAGAAAGGGAGACCTGTGTTTCTTTGGCATGCTTGAGCCCACCACAAAAATTCCTTTTGAAGGCATGGAATGAGTGTTATAATTGTTTCCAAACTGTGGCTGTGTTGAGACCATAAGTTTTTTCGGTACCATTGTAGTTTCCTCATATGCAGCTTTGCACATGGGATTAGTAGGATGCAAGATGCCATGAATCCCAGAGCCTGCAGGACTTTCCTTGCAGTTAGCCTGGTGAAAGTTGCCATTTTTCTGAAGTATTGAGACAGCTGCCCTTGTTTGTCTGGCGTGAGGTAGGCCAGGCCATCTGGGTGGTTGTATTTAAGCTGGCACCCAGGAAAATTGTCTGTTGAGAAGGTATTAGTTTTGATTTCTTTTTGTTTACTGTGTATCCCAGGAAGTTTAACAGTTTTATTACAAACGCCAGATGCTACAATAGAATGTCCTTGCTGTCCGCTTGGATCAGGCAGTCGTCCAGATATGAGATTTGTATTCCTTGTAGTCTGCAGAAGGCAATTACTGATGCCAGGCATTTCGTAAACACTCTGGGCGCAGTAGATAAGCCAAAGGGCAATGTAGAGAATTGGTAATGGGTTGAACCTGCAAGAAATCTGAGGTATCTTCTGCAATCTTGTCTGATAGGAACATGCAGGTATGCCTCCTTGAGGTCCAATGTTACCAGCCAAGACTCCTTGCCCAGCATGGGAAGAAGCTGCTGCAATGTGAGCATCTTGAATTTTGGCACATGTAGGTATGTGTTTAGGATGGATAGGTCTAAGATAGGTCTCCAATCTTTGTCTTTCCTTGGTACCAGGAATAGTCTGGAATAAAAACCTTGACCGTGTTCTTTTGTAGGTACCTCTTGAATCGCTTTCATATCCATGAGAGCGGAAATTTGTCTTTGTGCCTCTGCCCTTTGATTTTGTGGCAGGTTTGGCATGCCTCTCATTTTTGGAAGGGTGTGAAAGTGGAACCTGTAGCCTCTGTCTATAATGTCCAGAATCCATTTGTCTTTTGTAACAATATGCCAATTTCTTGAAAATAATGCCAGTTTTCCGCCCAAAGGTGCTGCCATTAAAGCTTTGCTTGGCAGGTATAGGGGGAAGTCATTGTGTCTGTTTTCTAAATGACTGTGATCTATCTTCTCCACCTCTTGGGGTTGGTGCTTGCCATTGTCTTGCTCTGTAAGATCCTTGAGGTTGTCCTCTACCCCTTGGGCTGTATCTGCCCCTTTGAGGTCTGTCCGTGGCTGGAAAGGACCAATTTTTTGAAGGCCAATTTCTGCTGAAGCGTGGAGGTTGTACCTGCAGGAAATCTTTCACCGTTTGCATTGATTTAGCTTTTTCCTCCATTTTCTTTAGTACCTCCTCAGCTTTAACACCAAACAATACATCTTTCTGAAGTGGTGCATCTAATAACTTTGCTTTGACATGATCTGGTAAGGTTTGCTCTTTCAGCCAAACATGTCTACGTATAACAGACCCCGTGACAGCAGCTCTACATGAAGCCTCTAAAGCATCAAAACCACACTGCAAGGTATGTTTACCCACTTGCTCTGCACCATGCAACAAATCCTGCAACTCTTTCAAATCTGGTTGTTCAGTTTGTGTCATTTTGCTTTTCAACTGAGATAACAAAAACTGTTGGTACTTTAACATATGGAATTGACAGTTTAATGCCCTCATGGTTAAAGTGGCAGATGTATACACCTTTTTCCCCCACCTTTCTAATGCTCTGGAATCTCTCTCTGAAGGTAAAGGGTTTTTAGCAGTAGAGGCCTTTATTCCCTTGGGACCCTGTGAAACAGTTTCTGGGTCAGCAGTAAGGCTTTTATAAAGGAACTGGTGAGAATCAGGAACCTGGTAATACCTGTCTGGTTTAACAGGGGCTGGAAGCAAAGAATCTGGATTAAGGCTGGCTTCTGTGTACACATCATCCAAAATATCTAAAACAGGAAGGATAGCCAGGGGCCTATGCTGGGGGAGCAATAGAAATTCCCTGAGCCTTTTCTTGGAATCTGAGTAATCTTGGCCTTCCCAGTGGAAGTGTTCCCACAATGTATGCAGGGTTTCCCCAAGACAGTAATCCTCAGGGGGGGGGACCGAGGGAACAGACTCCTCAGCATCAGAGTCTTCGAAAGGGGACTAGGCGAAATCCTGGTCCTCAGAGTGTTCTGAAGTAATAGAAGCCTGGTCTGAGGAAGGGTAGTCTTCCTCCAATCTGGGTCTTTTGTCAGAGGGGGGTTGAGAACCCCTGATGAGAGTAATCAAATCCTCAGCCATTTTAAGCATTTGCTTTTTAGGCATGGGGCCTTGAGAGGGGGTCTGAGGACCCTGTTTTTTAGTTTCCATGGCTGCTTTAGATTTAGTGAAGGATTTAATAGAGAAGGTGGAAGGCCTGAAGACGCCTTCAGAAATGGCAGGCATGACTAAATCTTGAGTTTCCCCGCCAAGAGTGGCGTCAGTATCTGCAGTAGGAATGGAGACCGAGGATCCTGCGACCTCGGGTACTGAAGTCACCGGTAATGTAGTTTCATCGGTATTCAGGGGCTGCGTAAGCGCCTCACTGAGAACGGAGAACCAGTAGTCGGCCTAAGCGTGGTCTCAGTACTCGGTGCGGACCTCGGATGTCGGTCCTTATCTTTGCATCTTTTGCTCAAAACTGGTGTCTGTGTATCCAACGACATGCTATAATTAATTTTTTTGCCAAAATAATGAAGGGCGAACTCCGCCCGGCGCTTAATAGTGCGCTTGTTGAACCTAGCACAAAAACTGCAGGCCGAGACGTCATGGTCTGGGCCTAAGCAAGGTATACAGAAAGAGTGGAAATCCTTATGCGGTATTTGCTTCCCACAAGAAATGCAATTATTAACTTTGTCTGACATCGGTCTGCGGGAAGAAAAGTTTCCCCAATGGGGTACTTAGCTTTAAAGAAGACTTCGGCTGAAATACTTTCATAAATCTCAGGAGCTGGCCGACCGGCACTTGCGAACTGCTACTGCTTCGGCACCGCGCGGCAAGAAAGACTGAAGAAAATGACGTCGGCTGCCTCTTTTATACCCCTGCCGCACTGACGTCAGGGAAGAAGTGACGACAACCGATGCCGGACCTAGACTTTGGAATTCTGCCGACCGAGGACCCGCCTGACGGCAGGATAACCCATTTGTAATGACTGCAGCTGTATGCACGATGAACATCCAAAAAAAAAAAGGAGGAACAGTCATAAGGGCTTGAGGCTCAGACAACCATCTGGTTGAGGTCATGGGTAGAAAAAACACTCTTCCAAGCGCAACACTGTAAGAAAGATGAAGCCGCAGACTCAAAAGGAACCAGTCATTTTTTTTCTAATCAAAATTAAGGTCCCAGGAAGGAGGAATAGGCTTCCTGGGTGGTCTAATGTGAAGGGCACCTTTAAGAAATTGTTTGACTTCAAAACTAAAAGCTAAAAGAGGAGTCAAAGGCAGACAAGCAGAAATAGCAGACAGGGCTTTAAAAGAAGAGTATGCTAACCCATCATTGAGCAAGTCACACAAATAAGAGAGAAAGTACAGTTGTGTACACTTACCATAAATGTAGATGTTCGAGTGTATTCACCGTTTCAGTCATTATATTTGGGTAATCTGCTGGCAGGTTGCCCTCAGTCGGCCTGAATTCCAAAGTCTCGGGTCCTGCGTTGGTTGCTGTCTCCTCTTCCATGACGTCAGGTCGTCAGGGGTATAAAACATGCAGCCGACACCATTTTCTTTAGTTTTTCTTGCCCCCGATGTCAGGTACATATATACATACATGTATCAATATAAACTTTACCTTCATCTACAAGCAAATACACCACATAGGTTGTAGAAGATAGAGAAGGAAAGATAAACTCCAGAATGACAGGGGGATGGTGGGAGGGTAACCTGGACTGCAACAGTGAATACACTCGAACATCTACATTTATGGTAAGTGTACACAACTGTACTATGTTCTTCGTGTTTCACTGTTGCAGGCATTACATTTGGGTAGAATCCCAAAGCTATGGTTGGGGGCCTGGAGCTAAACAGCATTAGGAGCGGCTATAAGGCCCTGCAGAACTGCAGTGGCAAAGCCTGCTCTAGATTTAGAGTAAAGAGGCAAATGATAATGCTTTGTAAAGGTGTGAACAGAACTCCAAGTAGCAGCCTCTAGAATGTCTTTGGTTGGTACTCCCCTTTGAAAGGCTGCTGAAGTAGCTGCAGCTCTGGTGGAATGAGACCTAATGCCCTTGCGCACAGGTTTACCATGGTGTAAGTAGCAGAAACGGATGCAGTGGCTTATCCACTTTGAAATTGTCTGCTTTGAAATAGCCTTGCCCTCTGATCCTGCAGCATATGTCACTAGTAATTGCTCAGTTTTCTTAGAGCTTTAGTCCTGCTTAAGTAGAATCTTAATTGTCTGTGTACGTCTGAGGAATGCAGAATTCTCTCCCCCTTGTTCTGCGGATTTGGATAAAAGGTTGGCAGATGAATAGTTTGGTTCAGAGCCACACTGGAAACCACCTTAGGCATAAAAGTAGGATTTGTCCTCAGAGACACCCTGTCTGGGTAAGATAATGATAAAAGGCTCTACAGCCATGAGGGCCTGTAGCTCTGAAACCCTTCTTGCTAAAGTAATT
The DNA here is from genome assembly GCF_019279795.1 of Protopterus annectens. Classification (NCBI taxonomy): domain Eukaryota; kingdom Metazoa; phylum Chordata; order Ceratodontiformes; family Protopteridae; genus Protopterus; species Protopterus annectens. Next base: position 1,034,598,748 of record NC_056725.1, read on the forward strand.
GCTAATAGCAGAGCTGTCTTCCATGATAAGAACTTTATATCAGCGGTACCAGCTGGTTCAAATGGAGGCAGGGTGAGTTTTTCCAACACATAACTGAGGTCCCATGCAGGTAATGGTGATCTTCTAGGAGGCCTTAAATTTTTGGCTCCTCTAAGATACTGCTTTAGTAAAAGATGAGAAAAGATTGGTGGCTCTGTATTGTAATGAGCTGAAATGGCAGAGGCATGGATTTTGATTGATGAAAAAGATAGGCCTTTGTCAAGCATCTCAGTTAAGTATTGTAATATCTGAGGAATATGCGGTTCTGCTGTATCAGTTCCCTGTGCTTGATTCCAAGCACAGAATCTCTTCCATTTGTCAGCATAATATTTTCTAGTACTAGGCCTTCTAGCTTCCAAAATGACATCCATCACAGCTTTACTGAGAGGGGTCATCTGTATGATTACAGTATTAGCCATGCTGCCAGGTTCAGAGTCTGTAGTTGATTGTGCATGATCTGATTGTTTTGCTGGGACAGGAGTTGTGTTTTTTGAGGCAAGATCCAAGCTGGGTATTGAGACAGGTTCCTTAGGATTGGGTACCAGTATTGGCGGAGCCAGTCCGGGGCAATAAATATAATCTTTGGCTTCTCTTGTCTGACTTAGGAGGACCTTGGGTATTTCCAAATGAAGGATAGGGCAGCCACATTCCATGCTGGTCTGTGATAAGTCCTTGTGCAGAATCTTTTCAGTTGATAATTTTGAGGAGAGGCAAATAGGTCTATGTCTGGGCTCCCCCATTTCTCTGCAATCATGCTGAAGACTTGCGGATTTAGTTTCCACTCGTGAGGATCCATAAGGTTTCTGCTTAAATCGTCTGCCAGAGTGTTTTGCTTTCCTGGCAGGAATTGAGCTTGAAAATTTATTTGGTAGGTCAAAGCTGTGCCCCACAGTGCCATGGCTAATCTGCAAAGGGGGTATGAGTGTGTGCCCCCTTGCTTGTTTATATACCACATGACTGTGGTGTTGTCCGTCTTTACCAGTAGTTGTCCTGGATGAAGTAAGTCCTTGAAAGCTGTTAGGGCATTTTGAACAGCTAGCATCTCTTTCTGGTTGATATGTACATGCATTTGATTTGGTGCCCATATGCCTTGAATGCACCTTCCTGCCATGTGGGCCCCCCAGGCATAATCTGATGCATCTGTTGTTAAGGTTTGGCTGGCAGGGGTTGAGTGAAGGGCCGTCCCATGTTTTGGTGACAGGCCTTTGCCCACCATAGAAACTCCTGTTGTGGGCAGGGGATGAGAGGAATCATTATTTCCAGACTGTAGATGTTGACTTCCATTGCCGGGCAGTCCTGACTATAGGTATAGCAGCGCGCCGGCCCGTGGTCCAGAGAGAGTGGTTGATGGGTCAGACGGGCGATTAGCGATTGACCCAGCCGCCAGGGGGGCCTCGCGCATGACCGACGCCATATCCTCAAAATTTTTAGGTACCATGCTGAAGATTTCATATGCAGTCTTGCATATGGAATGGCTATAGTAGGATGCAGGATGCCATGAAGTCCAGAGCCTGCAGAATTTGCCTTGCAGAAGACTGGGTTTTTGTTGCCAGTTTGAAGTAAGTAGTCAGTTGCCTTTGTTTGTCTGGCGTGAGGTAAGCCATCTGGGCAGTTGTATTCAAGCTTGCACCCAGGAATGTTATCTTTTGAGAGGGTACCAGTTGTGATTTCTTTTCGTTTATTGTTTACCCTAGGCATGTTAGAAGCCTTTTCACAAATGCCAGGTGTCGTAGAAGGGTGTCCTTGTTCTCTGCTTGTATGAGACAGTTGTCCAAGTAAGGATGTATTTGAATACTTCTTTGTCTGCAAAATGCAATTACTGGTGCCAGGTACTTTGTAAAGACCCTGGGCACAGTAGATAAGCCAAAGGGCAGTGCAGAGAATTGGTAATACATTAAGCCAGCCTTGAATCTCAGGTATCTTCTGCATGATTGTCTTATTGGGACATGCAGGTATGCCTCTTTTAGGTCTAAAGTCACCAGCTAAGCATTCTTGCCCAGCATGGGCAGAAGCTGTTGCAAAGTGAGCATTTTGAATTTTGGAATGTCCAGGTATGTGTTCAAAATTGATAAATCCAGTTTTGGCTGCCAGGCCTTGTCCATTCTGGGTACCAAGAACAGTCTTGAGTAAAAACCTTGTCCTTTTTCCTGTTCTGGTACCGTCTGAATGGCCCCCATATCCATGAGGGACGTAACCTGTTTCTGTGCCTCTGCCCATTGATTTTTTGGCAGATCTGGCCAACCATTTGTCATTGGCAGAGTGTGGAAATGGAATCTGTATCCCTGTGATACGAAGTTTAGTACCCATTTGTCCTGGGTTAACTGCCAATTTTGAGCAAAAAGTGCTAATTTTCCCCTTATGGGTGCTGCCAAAAGATAAATGCTTGGTGAAGGCAGAGGGAAGTCATTGGGGTTGCTTTCTGTAGGTTTGCGCTTTATCTCCTCCAGATTTGGAGGTGGATGCACCCCGTTGCTTTGACCTGTATGAGTCTTGAGCCTGGTACCTGGAACCCTCAGGGCATCTGGATTTGCCCCTTTGAGCTCTGTCCGACACAGGAAAGGACCAGTTTTTGTAGGCCAGTGTCTACTGAATCTAGGTGGCTGCACTTGTAAGAAATATTTAACAGTTTGCATAGACTTAGCTTTGTCTTCCATTTTCTTTAAAACCTCTTCTGCCTTAATATCAAACAGAGAATCATGCTGTAAAGGTGCATCTAGCAATTTAGCTTTAACATGATCAGGCAAATTTTGTTCTTTTAACCAGGCATGCCTCCTAATCACAGATCCAGTAACTGCGGCCCTGCAGGAGGCCTCTAAAGAATCAAAACCACATTGCAACATATGCTTTCCAACTTGTTCAGCTGCATGCAATAATTCCTGCAATTCCTTATTTTATGCACATTCTGAAATCAACATTATTTTCTGTTTCAGCAATAAACATGTTGTTGGTACTTAAGCATATGAATTTGACAATTTAAGGCCCTGATTGCCAAGGTTGCAGATGTATAAACCTTTTTTTCCCCATCTGTCCAGTGCCCTTGAATCTCTGTCAGAGGGGGTAGGGTTTTTTGCTGTTGAGGCCTTAACTCCCTTTGGACCATGTGAAATAGTTTCAGGATCAGCAGCAGGGTTTCTAAATAAAAATTTATGAGAGTCAGGGACCCTGTAATGCTTACTGGGAACTGGAAGTAAGGAATCAGGGGTCAGGCGTGACTCCGAAAACACATCATCCACAATGTCTAAAACACGGGGAATGGATAAAGGCTTATGCTGAGGGAGAAGGAGGAAATCCCTAAGCCTCTTTTTTGACTCTGAGAAGTCTTGACTCTCCCAGTGAAAATGCTCCCTCAAAGTATGCAAGATTTCTCCAAATGAATAATCCTCAGGAGGAGATGCAGATGGAACAGACTCCTCAGCATTAGAATTCTCATAGGGAGGTAAAGATAATTCCTGCTCAGAAGAGGAACCAGAAGAAATAGAAACCTGATCTGAAGATTCATAGTCAGTGTCTTGCCTAGGCCTCTTATCTGGAGGGGGATGGGTACCCCTGATCAAGGTAATAAGGTCTTCAGCCATTTTGATCATCTGTTTTTTAGGCATAGAGGCATGTGCACGTGGCTCAGGTGTCGTTTTCTTTTAGTTTTAGAAGGTGTCTTTGCCTTTGGTTTTGCAGCTTTCGGTTTGATATAAAAATGTTGAGGTCTGAAGACACCCTCAGAAGCCAGTTATCAGGGGCTGCAAAAGCACCTCACCGAGTACCGGCGACTGGCTTAGGAGAAGTTTTGTCGTCGGTTTTGGATCTCGACTGCCTTTTTCTGCCCAATTCTTTGCGTTATGTACTCCGGTAGTCGGATTGCTATCCGATGACATTTCTAGGTAGTTAAATCGGTTTCCAAAATACTTAGATGCAAAAATATACCAACGCTTAATAGTGCGTTGGTTAAATATAGCACAAAACCGCCAGCCAGGCACGTTGTGATCAAGGCCTAGGAAGGAATACAGTATAAATGGAAATCCTTATGAGGTATTTGCTTCCCACAAGTAATACAATTATTACCTTTTTCTGACATTGGTAAAAAGCAAGAAAAAGGTTTCCCCAATGGGGTACTTAGCTTTAGTGAAGACTTCGGTTCTGAAACTCAAACTCGAATATTTCAGTAGTCAGCTGACCGGCACTTGCGAAATGCTTCTGCTTTGGGCACCGCGCAGCAAGAAAGACTACAGAAAATAGCGTCAGCTGCATGTTTTATTCCCCTGACGACCTGACGTCATGGAACAGGAGACAGCAACCGACGCAGGACCCAAGACTTTGGAATTCAGGCCGACTGAGGGCAACATGCCAGCAGATTCCCCAAATGTAATGACTGCAACAGTGAAACACGAAGAACATCCAAAGGAGCTTCCACAGTAACTGGATCCAGGTTACGAGAAAGATACCAGACAGAAAACCTCTTCCATTTGGATAATTATTTTCTGGTAGTGAGTTTTCTGGCTTCCTGCAGGACACAAAGCACATCCTCAGGAAAAAGGTGCCTAAAAGGGATCAAAACCCTATCATCCACAATGTCAGTTGAAGAGAAGACAAGTGGGGGTGGATGAGTCACCCCTTGTCTTGTGTGAGCAGGTCCACCCTGTGAAGTAAACTGTGAGGACTGCCCTTGGCTAAATGCAGAAGAGGGAACCAATGCTGTATGGGACAAAAGGGAGTTACCAACAAATTTTTTGGAGCATCCTGTTCTACCTTCAACAGGACCCTTAGTGTGAGAGGAATGGGAGGGAAGGCATCCCCTTTCAAGAAAGAGAGTGTGTCCACCTTCCAAGCCAGAGGACAAGAACTCTGATGCAAAAGATAGGAAGTTGTCTGTTTGGAGGGAAGGAAAAAGATCTACTTGAGGAGTACCCCATTGGTGGACAATGTCCAGAAAACAAATCTCTGTGAAGTATCCATATGCGAGTCTGTGTTTTGGACCTGCTCAGAGGGTCTGCCACAATGTTCTGGTGTGAAGGAATGTAAATTGCCTTAAGAGACAGCTAGATCCCAAGCCTGAAGAGCTAATCTGCACAGGAGAGAAGATCTTGTCCTCTTGCTTGTAGATGTACCACATCACTGTGGTACTGTCTATGAAGACCAGGAGAAGAACATTCATCTCTTTGACATTGATGTGGTCTTTCTTTTGATGTAGAGCTTCCAGAGTGAGAACTGGCAGCCCTGGGTTGAGGGACAACTGATGAATCCACCACTGAAGTTCCAGCTTGAGGAATGGAAGAAGAACTGGAAAATCTAAGGATGAGAATGTTGAAGCCAGAATGACTTTAGAACCATCGGAGCTTTCTCATACAAAACTAGACCAGAGGAAGCATAAGAATGGTGGAAGCCATGTATCCCAGTGCCCTTAGAAACTCCCTGGCTGTAATGGAGTCCACAGGAAGAAGGGACTGAAAGAAAGCAATCAGAGTTCAAGCATTGGGAGGAGGCAGAGATGCCAGCAATGGAACAGTCTGGAGCCCACACCTTAGAAAAACATGATCCAGAGAAGGATTCCGAAATGATTTTTGGAAATTCACTGTAAACCCTAGGCTTTGCAAGAGACAAACAGCAAAGTGAAGATGCTGAAGCAAAATCTCTGGAGGAGAGACCTGAATGAGAAGGTCGAGCAGGTAAGGGAAGATCTGGATTCCCCTCAATCTACAAAAAGCAAATCACAGGAGAGGGCATTTGGTGAAGACCCCTTGGGGCAGTAGAGAGATCAAAAGGCAAAGTAGAGAACTGAAAATGTAAGGAAGCAACAGGAAAATGGAAAAATCTCATGAAAAGGGGGTGAATAGGGATAAGAAAACAGGCATTCTTTAGATCCAGGGAAACTAGAAAAGCCTGACAGAGAAGAGGAAACAAGATTTGAAGGGACAGCATCCAAAAGGAAGGAACCTTCAAACAGGTGTTTAATAGAGATATCCAGAATAGTTCTCCAGGTGCCTTCTTTCCTGCGGACAAAAGACATTCTGGAGTAAAACCCTTTCACCCTTTGAAAAGTTAGAACTTCATGAACTGTTCCTTCAGACAAGAGGCTCCAAAGCACCTATGGAAAGTGTCAGATGTTCCTGAGGAATGCCCCAAACATGGGCAAGAGATTTCCAAACCACAACCCCTGGCAAATTATGGATAGAATCCAAAATGAGTGAGTGATCTTGAACCAAACAGGAAGAGATGGGGAAAGGCTAAAAGAAAGAGGAAATGTGACTGAGAACAGACAGGCAAGGATAGTAAGACAATGCCTGGCTTGTCTGGAAAAGGACCTGAAGGAGTGAGTAGACTACCCATCTACCACCCATCTGCCCTTTGGTGGGGGGGGGGGTGATGAGATTATCTGCTGAGAAAAATATGCTTATTATGGTAATTCCTTTGAAACTTGGCAACAGATGAAACAAAGTACAGTTTTGTACCTACCATAAATGTAGATGTTCGGGTGCTCATACAGCTACAGTCATAACAGATGGGTTATCCTGCCGTCAGCCATTCAGGAAATCTGAGCAACTCTTTGTGTCCTATGCTACAGGTGCTCAAGGAAAGGCCATCTCCAAACAGACAATCTCAAAATGGATAGCCCACTGCATACGCTTTTGTTACTCATTTCATGGAAAAGCTGTGCCTTCAAGCATCAGATCCCACTCCACAAGGGCCACAGCTACCTCTGCAGCTTTCCTCAGGGGGGTTCCTACCAAGGACATTTTGGAAGCAGCCACTTGAGTTCAGTGCACACTTTCTCCAAACACTATCACCTTCCACTTTACTCTAAATCTAGAGCGGGATTTGCCACAGCTGTCTTGCAGGGCATTCTTGCTCCTCCTAGTTCCACTTAGTGCCTGCCACCCCTACTTAGCTTTGGGATTCTACCCATCTGTTATGACTGCAGCTGTATGCACGATGAACATAGTACAGTTTTGTACCTACCATAAATGTAGATGTTCGAGTACTCGTACAGCTGCAGTCCAGGTTTGCCTTCCTCCATCCCCTCTTAGGACAGGCCTTATGACAAACAACTTCTCATACAACCTATTTGGGGTATTCTTTTATGGTGTATTTGCTTGCAAACTACTGTTTTTTGATTATTCTATATTGCATGATTACATAAGTTTATGTTTTGCCTTCCTTCTGGGGGCACCTGACATCTGGGGCAAGAAAAACTGAAGAAGATGGCGTCGGCTGGCTCTTTTATACCCCTGCCGCACTGACGTCAGGGAAGAAGCGATGACAACTGACGCCGGACCTAGACTTTGGAATTCGGCCGACCGAGGACCCGCCTGACGGCAGGATAACCCATCTGTTATGACTGCAGCTGTATGCACGATGAACATCAATACGTTTCTTGTCCTGTAAAGCCTTATCCTCTTGCTGAAGTAACTTAATCAGCTCAGCAGCAGCAACAAAAAGACGTTTGTCAAACAGAAGAGCATCCATCAGCTTAGCCTCAAATATCATCAGGCAAAGGCTGGAATCGAAGCCAAGAATATCTCCTCAACACATAACCAAAAGCAGCAGCTCTAGAGGAGGCATCAGCTGCATCATAGTTGTATTTAATAGAATAGCGAGCAACCTGAGCAGATGTCCCTAGTAAAGAAAGAACTGAAGCCTTCCCCTCAGAATCAGAAAATATGAAATTACCTGACAAACCTGAGAGAGAAGATCTAAAATATGCCTGATTATGTGGATCTGGTAGTTTACAGCTCTAAACATCAGGGTAGCAACAGTTTACACTTTCTTACCCAACCTCTCCATAGTTCTGCTGTCCTTGTCAGAGGGAAGCAGCTTAGTAACAGGCAAAAGCTTAGATGGCTTATCAAAAGCAACAGAAACAATAGAAGGGTAAGCAGTGGGGCACCTATAGAATTTGCAATCCACCTTACAAAACCTATCAGGTTTTTAGAAGTAGGGGGCGGAGAGACAGTAGCATGAGAAGTTGTAGAAGAAGCATCCAACAAGGCAGTAAGAATAGGAGGGACAGCAGAGGGCTTAGGAGACTCCATTTGAAGAAACTCATAGTACCTCTTTGGAACATAGAGACCTGAGCACAGTCCCACCTAAAAACCTCCAACAAATTGGAGACTGCAACACCAAAAGAAATCACCTGAAAAGGACGATCAGGACCAACACATTCCTCCTCCTCAGAGCCATAAACCACGGGAGATGGAATCTGAGAAGAATATGTCAAAGGTTCATCATCAGAATCCACATCCTTATCCGATGAAACCTGCTCCCTAGGCTTCTTAAGAGAGGTAGTAGACCAAGGGGTGGCAGGAACAAAGACGCCCTGAGAAGGCTTCAAAGCCATAAGGGCATTAAACAGACCTTGTGTGAAAATTTGCCATTCACTTGACTCCTGAAGACATTTAGGTGTAGTAGGAATCTCTTCTCAGACTATGATTTCAGGAACACTCTTAGGCCCTTTGGAAATAAATCAGCCACAGTTCCCCCTAAACATCCAAAACAGACATTTGCAAGGCCTCCAGGGACAGGCAAGAAGCCAAATTCATGCCGGCCTCAAACTGTCATGGCAGAGGAATCAGACTGAGAAACTGTGTGGTCCTCCGGGCTTTCACTAGCTAAGAGAGATGTCCAGTGGAGGTGGTACAGCCAAAGAATCCAACTAAGCTTTCTTGGTCTTCTTTGTGGATAGCTGACCCTCAGGCCAGGAAGACTCCTCCATTGCACCCTTAGCCAACAATTTAAGATGTTGGTTTTCTAAGTAGATTGCTAAAGGGAGAAGACTACACAAGGTTTTTGGAACAAACGCCTGACAAATGGCACAAGATGTATGCTTTGCTTAGGTGCTTCTCAAGACCAAACTGCTCGTGACGATCCTTATATGTAATCCGTCTCCCACACTGGCATTTCACATTTCTGGATGACATGAAGCCAACAACCATAAAATTAAAGGAAATAAGAATTAAAAAAAAAAAAAAAAAACACACACAACAGGGCACTTATCTGAAAAGCACCTTTGTAACCAACAGATGAACGAGCTTTCAGATCAACAACCGAAGATGGCGTTTGGACTGGAAACAAAGAAGTTAAGAGAATAGTAAATTCATATGTCACCTTTATGCCCTACGCCACGTACAGGAAGTGTGTGTGTGTGATGTACAGCGTATCCGGCGTATCAGTTACAACCTAAAGGCTTTGCTATACTGGCCAGATGTTGGGCTACCTTTGGTAGGGGATCTCTAAGAATACTACAAAAGTGGTACAGAAGGGCACTCTCAGTAGTACATATATGTTTATAACATACATAAAGCGAATAACATATCCTTAAAAAAAAAAAAAACAGAAGAAAAAGTACAGTTGTGCAAGTAAATTTACCATAACATTGTAATAGATCACTGCTGCAGTACCCCAAGCTACTTGGGTTGCAGCTGCCCCCGAGATATGGCCATTGATCAGCTTTCAAAGCTTCTGGCACTATCCACGTGTCCAGACGGACAACAGTTCAAGCAAAATCATGTAAAAAGGCAGTTTTGGTGACAAAAGCTTCAGAAATTTGCCTTGAAAAGGAAGGGAATATACCAGCCCCAACAGGAAAATGTTAGGAAACACACACACACACACACACACACACACACACACACACACACACACAAGCGCACACACACAAGCGCACACACACAAGCGCACACACACAAGCGCACACACACACACACACACACACACACACACACCGCCAACGGTCCCATCTTCCATTGGAGACAACACTCCCAATCAGAGTCGGTGTCAGAAATGACACACTCTGATGGGAAGTTTCTGCATCTCATTTTATAGGTCCTCTTTCTTACAATGTTGGCGGGGTGACTAGATGACTCAAAGGACTTCAGCTGCTGCTAAACAGTAGCTTTGAGGCCAGCCCCTCGGCTTGAACACATGGATACATGCTGTGGACAAGACATGAAAAAGTAGGAGGTGTAGGGTGAAACTAAACCTGTGGATGTCAGGATATATATGAAAATATAGTCCTCCCATGACCTGAAAAGTCATATAAACCCTCTGCTGGATTTCAGGAAGCCACCTCCATTACTAGATCCATCTCTTCTGGAGGGGACACTGGCTGTACCAATGACAGAATCCCCAAAACAGACCAGGTGGATGAACATAAGGAGATAATCAGTGCAGAAGACTCAAATGCAAAGATCTCGGACAAAGAAAAGTATGTGGGGGGGGGACATGTGAATCACCTCCAATGAAGATGCCAAAAATACAACTTTGAGTTGACAGCATCTGATTAGATCACTTGAATGCCAAACTGGGTACTGTGATCACCTCCAGAAGAACAAATCTCGGGTCCAGGATCATCCTAATACCATCTGCACTGTGACCAAAGCAGGGAAGGAGCTAGTACAGTGGACAATGGGGCAGCCACACTCACCCTTGGAACAGAAGGGGAGGGGAGGTCTCAAATCTCAATCTATCCTTAGGAAGGTCCTCACCATGCAATCCAAATCTGCTTCATATGTGTTCTTGTAAGACCTGAAGGATTGCAGTGAAGAGATAAATGGTGGCCAAAGAACCTAAACAACCTTTCTCTCTGAGGAAGCCTTGCTTAATAGTCATACCTAACAACAACTGCAGTAGCCGAGACAGGAGAGTGCATCGATGATGGAGACAGCTCTGTCTTGGAGACCTTCAGAGCCAGTCTGACTCCTCAGGTCATCTTTTTCTTGAAACAGTCTTTGAACTGATAAGCATGTTTCTAAGATGACTTCTGGCTCCTCTGCCTTGAGATTGGGGGCAGCAGGCCCTTAAAATGTTCTTATGGTGATTTCTAGGCCTGAAGGTCTTGCAGATTTGACAATCTTCAGATACATGTTCTGCCTACAAGCACACCCACCCATAAGTAAACGGTGAGAGTTAAAGGCAATAGATGCCAAGAAGGGAAAATAATTTGCTCAGAGAGAAAATGGGCCAAAAGGAAGGGTAGTATCAAAAGGAAGCTCTAAAAATGTAAAACAGTTTTAAGGAGGAGCACCTAGTTGCAGCAGAGAAGGTACAAGTCTGCTCACAATGGCAGCAAATGAGGTCTGTAATACTCTTGCACACTTTTTCCCATCATGCCCCAAAGGGGCTTGAAGCTGAACCACTGGTTTTGACATGGCAGATCTGACAAGCTGGGAGAGGACCCAGAAGTTAGACTGGATGGACAGAATGAATAGATCTTACCATTACAACCTGATCCTGTTCTGCAAAAAAAGCAAAGAACATACATCAAAGAAAAAGAGGTCAACAATGTTTACCTGTAAAACCACCAGCAAAGCATCTAGAACCCCAAGACACAACCTAAGTAATCACCTTTGCTAGCACTAGAAGTGAGAGTACATCTATCTCAAAAATGGACAGTGATACTCAGCTAGTGGCAAGTAACTCTCCACCGTTCTAGGCTATGCAATTCCACAACCAAATGTTTATACCCACTTCCAGAATGTAATCTGGAGCAGCAGGAATCCTACACTATCTGCTCACAACTATTCCATAGGTTTCTTGCTATATTCTACATTTTATAAATGAACATTGAGGTAAAAGTAAAATTAAGAGGACAGCTCTGTCTTCACTCCAAGCTGCAGACTAGTATACATAATCACACATCTGTTTCACTGCAGCTACAGCCAGAAAAGGAAACCTAGAAACTAAAAGTATACAAGCAGGCTCTGCAAGAAACTGAAAAGACTGCTGTAAAGTCAATTAGGATAAGACTGTACAATCCAAGAAATTACTGTCATTATCAGGGCCACATATAATCCCTTACACTTACTACTGAGAAAACTAAACTACAGTGGATATAAAAAATGTGCACACTTCTGTTAAAATGCCAGGTTTTTGTGATATAAAAAATTTAGACTACAATAAATAATTTCAAAACTTTTCCCACCTTTAATGTGACCTATAACCAGTACAATTCAATTGAAAAACAAACATCTGTTACGGAAAAAAATATAAAAATAAACAAATGTACAATAAGATGGTTGCATAAGTGTGCACACCCTTAAACTATTTTTTTTTTTTTTAATTATTTGTTAACTGGGAAAGTCCGACTTGGAACGTAGCCAATTTTCAGCGGAGGCCCGGGGAGAAATGCTCCAGATGCATGTCTTTGAATACTTTCTTATTACTAATACTTTGTTGAAGCACCTTTTGATTTAATTACAGCATTCAGTCGTCTTGGGTAGGAGTCTATCAGCATGGCACATCTTGACTTGGCAATATTTGTCCACTCTTCCTTGCAAAAGCACTCCACATCTATCAGATTGCGAGGGCATCTCTTGTGCACAGCCCTCTTAAGGTCACCCCACAGATGTTCTACTGGAGTTAGGTCTGTGCTCTGGCTGGGCCAATTCAAAACTTTAATTTTCTTCTTGTGAAGGCATTCTTTTGTTGATCTAGATGTATGCTTGGGGTCATTGTCGCGTTGAAAGGTGAAATTCCTCTTCATCTTCAGCTTTCTAGCAGATGCCTGAAGGTTTTGGGCCAAAAGTGACTGGTATTTGGAACTGTTCATAATTCCCTCCACCTTGATTAAAGCCCCATTTCCAGCTGAAGAAAAGCAACCCCAAAGCATGATACTGCCACCACCATGCTTCACAGTGGGGATGGTGTTCTTTTGGTGATGCAAAATGTTGTTTTGCGCCAAAAGTACCTTTTGGAATTGTTGCCAAAAAGTTCAACCTTGGTCTCAACAGACCACAACACATTTTCCCACATGCTTTTGGGAGACTTGATGTATTGTTTTGCAAATTTTGCCGGGGCTTGGATGTTTTTCTGTGTAAGAAAAGGGTTCCGTCTTGCAACCCTACCCCACAGTCCAGACATATGGAGAATACGGGAGATTGTTGTCACATGCAGTACACAACCAGTACTTCCCAGAAATTCCTACAGCTCCTTCAGTGTTGCTGTAGGTCTCTTGGCAGCCTCTCTGACCAGTTTTTGTCTTGTCTTTTCATCAATTTTGGAGGGACGTCCAGTTCTTTGTAACGTCACTGTTGTCCCATATTTTCTCCACTTTTTGATGACTGTCTTCACTGTGTTGCATGTTGTGGAAATGGTTTTGTACCATTCTCCTGATACCTTTCAACAATGAGATCCCTTTGATGCTTTGTAAACTCTCTGCAAACCATGGTTTTTGCTCTAGCAGGCAACTAAGTAAATGTCAGGAAAATCCTTCAAGGCAGATGATGGGGTTAATCAGAGTCTCTTTAAATGTGTGTGCCCAAGAAGACTGAATACTGTAATTAAATCAAAAGGTGCTTCAACAAAGTATTAGTTTAAGGGTGTGCACACTTAAGCAACCAGTTTATTGTATTTTTATTTTTTGTATTTTTCCCCTAACAGATTTGTTTGTTTTTCAATTGAATTGTACAGGTTATAAGTCAGATTAAAGGTGGGAAAAGTTTTGAAATTATTTATTGTGGTCACATTATTTTATATCACAAAATCTGGCATTTAACAGGGGTGTGTACACTTTTTATATCCACCGTATACAAAAATGCAGACATTTTATCAACCAATGCCTGAAAATGAAAGCTCTCCGCTACCCCACCAAATCTAAAGTTGAGCGTGTGCTGTGTAACATTTCTCAGAATGGAAATTCCAGGATTCTCACTGTCACAGAAATTTGGCACTACATCTACAAAAAGAGACAAAAACTAATCAGGAAATAGATAGATGTTACCACAGTTCATTTAGAAGTAAAACTTCAGGATAAAAGGAAATGAAATAACTCAGTGTCACGGAACAAAGTGAGGGCAACTACATGCACAGACATAGAAAAAAAAAACACGACATTCTGCACCACTTTTAAAAACAAATATACGAAGGACTGGAGAAACCCCACCTAAATGTGTTAAGCAGACTGCACTACTGTTTGAGGACTAGGAAACTCAAGCAAGGGCCAGTCTCAAAAAAAAAAAAAATGCAGGCAGAGAAGCTAGGAAGTTTGTGCACTTGCTTCCCTCATGGATAATTATTCTGGTTTAAGGTTTGAAGGCCCTGTGCTTGAAACCGCAGATATTGCGATTTCCCAGGGGGGCTGCTTTTGATGCATGTGCAGTGCAACAATTCATATAATTTACTCATTTATTGAATATTTCCCCTTCTAGAGATGGATCAATATTATTTGTATTTAAAATGTTCACAATGATTAAAATAAGGGAGACCTGCAATAAAATTCAGTAGATCATGATAGCAGACCCTTAAAAGAATTAGTTGGATTCCAATATGGTTGTTAATGTCTTCCCTAAAATGACCCTAGCTTCATATACAAGCAATGTATTTAGATCACTATCAGCCATGAAGCTCTGTATTCTGGTCAGGGATCAAAAAAGTACAGTTGTGTCCACTTACCATAAATGTAGATGTTTGAGTGTATTCACTGTTACAGATATTACATTTGGGTTATCTGCTTGCAGTAGGCCTCAGTCGGCCTGATTAACAAAGTCTTGGGTCCTGCGTCAGTTGCTGTCCCTTTTTCTATGACGTCAGGTCGTCAGGAATATAAAACATGCAGCCGACGCCATTAAATCAGTTTTTCTTGCCCCGATGTCAGGTGCCCCCCAGTGGGAAGCAATTAAATCTATAAATACAAGGATATACCTCCAACAAAAAAGCAAATACACCAAAAAGCTTTTTGAGCATAGGAAGTGAGAGAAGAGGTATAGCCAAAAGAAGAAAGGGGGCTGGAGGGAGGGTAACCAGGACTGCAACAGTGAATACACTCAAACATCTACATTTATGATAAGTGTACACAACTGTACTATGCTCTTCGTGTTTCACTGTTGCAGTTATTACATTTAGGTAGATTCCAAAGCTAAGATTGGGAGGAGGAATTTAAACAGAATTAAAACCAGATATAAGGCCCTGCAAGACTGCAGTGGCAAAACCAGCTCTGGAAATAGAGAAAACTGGCAAATGATAATGCTTGGTGAAAATATGCACAGAACTCCAGGTAGCAGCTTCTAGGATGTCCCTGGTAGGGACGCCTCTGAGAAAGGCTGTAGAGGTAGATGCAGCCCTGGTGGAGTGAGGTCTGATCCCCTGGGGGATAGGTTTTCCATGGTGCTTATAGCAGAAATTAATGCAATAGCTTATCCATTTAGAAATGGTTTGCTTTGAAATAGCCTTCCCCTCTGCCCCTGCAGCAAATGCCACCAGCAGTTGTTCAGATTTCCTTTGAGGTTTAGTCCTGTCCAAGTAGAATCTAAGTTGTCTGAGCACATCTATGGAATGCAGTATCCGTTCCCCTTTATTTTGTGGATTGGGAAAGAAGGTTGGCAAATGAATGGACTGACTAAGAGCCACAATGGATACCACCTTGGGCATGAAGGATGGACTGGTTCTGAGGGACACCCTGTCCGCATGAAAGATGATGAAAGGCAACACTGCCATAAGGGCCTGTAATTCAGAAACCCTTCTAGCTGAAGTGATTGCTAAAAGGAAAGCTGTTTTCTAAGAAAGAAATTTTAAGTCTGCAGTAGCAGCTGGCTCGAAAGGAGGTAGAGTGAGTTTCTCCAAGACAAAGTTAAGGTCCCAGGCTGGGGTTGGAGCTCTCCTGGGTGGTCTCAAATTTTTCGCCCCTGTGAGGAACTGCTTGAGCAGGGGATGATAGAAGTGGGGAGGTTCTGTGTTATAATGAGCTGAAATGGCTGAGGCGTGGATTTTAATGGAGGAAAAAGACAGGCCCTTGTGAAGCATCTCAGTTAAGTATTGTAAAATCTGAGGTAAATTGGGCACAGAATCTTTTCCACTTTATAGCATAAGATTTTCTAGTACTAGGCCTCCTTGCCTCTAAAATTATATCCATCACAGGTTTGCTAAGGAATGGTAAAGGAGAGATTAAGTAATTAGCCAGGCTGCAAGGCTCAGTGTTAGACGCTGAGGGTGCAGAATCTGGTTCTCCTGCTAAAACAGCAGGGAAGGAGTCTGAGGCAGGTGCCATGGAGATAACCATGACACACTGAGCAGGAGGTGGTACCAGTGTTGGCGCGGCCAGTCTGGAGCAATCAAAATAATCATTGGTTTGTCCTGTTTGATTTTAAGTAGTACTTTGGAGAGCAGAGGCAAAGGGGGGAAGGCACAGACTGATAGCTTTTTCCAGCTGAAGGACAGAGCATCCACTTTCCAGGCCTGTTTGTGGGGAGTCCTTGTGCAAAACTTGTCCAATTGATAGTTCTGGGGAGAGGCAAGCAGGTCTATACCTGGGCTCCCCCATTTGCTTGTTAACATGTTGGAAATCCTTGGTTCCAGTTTCCACTCGTGTGGGTCCATGAGGTTTCTGCTTAGTCCGTCTGCCAATGTATTTAATTTTCCTGGCAGGAATTGAGCTTGTAGCTGCACTTGGTAGCTCAAGGCTGTGTTCCACAATGCCATGGCTAATCTGCAGAGGGGGTAAGAATGTGTACCCCCTGCTTGTTTATGTACCACATAACAGTGGTGTTGTCCGTCTTTACCATTAGTTGTCCTGGAAGAATGTGGTCCTTGAAGGATATAAGAGCATTCTGTACAGCTAACATTTCTTTTTGATTGATATGCAGGTGCATTTGACTTGGGTTCCATTTGCCCTGAATGCACTTCCTTGCCAGGTGAGCACCCCCCATGCATAGTCTGATGCGTCTGTTAGGGTTTGGGCTGCAGGGGTGGTGTGAAAAGTAGTCCCTTGTTTTGGTGGCAGGCCTCTGCCCACCAAAGGAACTCTAGGCTTAGGCAAGGTATGATAGGGATCATTGTTTCTAGGTCTTGAGAATGTTGACACCATAGGCTTTTTAGATACCACTGTAGTTTCCTCTTATGCAGTCTTGCATATGAAATTAGAAGAATGCAGGAGGCCATGAACCCCAAGGCTTGCAGTATCTGTCTTGCAGATAGCAGGGTTTTTGTGGCCACTTGTTTGAAGTAGGTTGTCAAATGAATTTGTTTCTCTGGCATCAGGTAAGCCATCTGGGAAGTTGTATTCAAGCTTGCTCCCAGGACTATAATTTGTTGACAGGGTACCAGGTGTGATTTCTTTTCGTTTATGGTGTACCCTAGACAAGTTAAAACCCTTTGTACAAAGGCCAGATGATTCAAAAATATGTCCTGGCTTTCTGCTTGAATTAGACAATTGTCCAGGTATGGGTATATCTGAATATTTCTTTGCCTGCAAAATGCAATAACTGGAGCTAGGCACTTTGTGAATACCCTGGGCGCAGTAGATAAGCCAAAGGGCAGTGCAGAGAAAGTACAGTTTTGTACCTACCATAAATGTAGATGTTCGAGTGTATACACTGCTGCAGTCATTACACTTGGGTTATCCTGCCGTCAGGCGGTCCCTCAGTCGACCAGAGTTCCAAAGTCTTGGTCCGGCATCAATTGCTGTCGCCTCTTCCCTGACATCAGTGCGCCAGGGATATACAAGATGCAGCCGACGCCATTTTCTTCAGTTTTTCTTGCCCCAGATGTCAGGTGCCCCCAAAAAGGTAGGAAATGTAAATTGCTAATAAAACATACATAAGAAATGCAATCAAAAACTTTCAGTTACCAGCAAATACTCCCCATAGGTAGCAAAGGGTAGTAGGGCTAGGTAAGTACCAGCAAGTAAGAGGGGGAAGGAGAGAGGGTAACCTAGACTGCAGCAGTGTATACACTCGAACAGCTACATTTATGGTAGGTACAAAACTGTACTATGTTCGTGTTACACTGCTGCAATCATTACACTTGGGTAGAATCCCAAAGCTGAGGTAGGGTGACTGGTTCTGTAAGGCATTAGGGGTGGCTATAAGGCCCTGCAGCACTGCAGTGGCAAAGCCAGCTCTGGATTTAGAGTAAAGAGGCAGATGGTAATGCTTAGTGAAGGTATGTACAGAACTCCAAATTGCTGCTTCCAAAATGTCCTTGGTAGGTACTCCTCTGAGGTAGGCAGTTGAAGTGGCTGTTGCCCTGGTGGAATGAGACCTAATGCTGTTAGGTACAGTTTTCCCATGGTACGTATAGCAGAAATGTATACAATGCCCTATCCATTTTGAAATGGTCCGTTTTGAAATGGCTTTTCCCTGTGCTCCTGCAGCATATGCTACAAACAATTGCTTAGTTTTCCTGAAAGCTTTCGTTTTGTCCAAGTAGAAGCGTAACTGCCTGTGTATGTCCAAGGAATGCAGAATTCTCTCCCCTTTATTCTGTGGATTTGGATAAAAAGTTGGCAAGTGAATAGTTTGGTTTAGAGGCACACTTGATATCACCTTTGGCATAAAAGTAGGGTTTGTTCTTAAAAAGACACCCTGTCCTGGTGGAAAATGATGAAAGGTTCCACTGCCATTTGTGCCTGTAATTCTGAAACTCTTCGTGCTGAGGTTATTGCCAGGAGCAGAGCAGTTTGCCAAGATACATATTTTAAGTCTGCTGAGTTAGCTGGCTCAAAAGGAGGTAAAGTTAATTTTTCCAAGACAAAGTTGAGGTCCCAAGTTGGAGTAGGTGCTCTACGGGGCAGTCTTATGTTTTTAGCCCCTCTGAGGTACTGTTTTAGCAAAGGATTAGAAAACATTGGTGGGTCCGTGTTGTAATGAGCAGAGATGGCAGAAGCGTGGTACTTAATGGATGAAAAGGAGAGGCCTTTGTCCAGCATCTCAGTTAAGTATTGTAGCATCTGAGGAATATTTGGGAAAAGAGGGTCAAGGCTGTGAGCCTGGTTCCAGGCACAGAATATCTTCCATTTATCCAAATAGGCTTTCCTGGTGCTAGGCCTTCTGGCCTCCAGAATGACATCCATAACAGCTTTGGAGAGACGCATTGCTTGCTTGACTAAGGAATCTGCCATGCAGTCAGGTTTAAAAAGTCTTGAGCTGGCTGTGAAGTATCTGATTGTTTTGCTGAGTCAGAAGATGTGGGATTTGAGGCAAAATCCATGGTGGACCTTGTGCTAAGTTCTTTAAGATTGGGTACCAGTGCTGGCGTGGCCAGTCTGGGGCAATCAGGATCATCTTTGGCTTTTCTTGCCTGGCTTTTATGAGTACCTTTGAAAGGAGAGGTAGTGGTGGGAAAGCATATACCAGCTGAATGAGAGGGCATCTACTTTCCATGCTTGTGGGTGGTAAGTCCTTGTGCAGAATTTCTGTAGCTGGCAATTCATTGGGGACGCAAACAGATCTATGTCCGGGCTCCACCATTTGTGTGTTATCATTCTGAATATTTGTGGATGTAATTTCCACTCGTGCGGATCCATGATGTTTCTGCTTAAGTCGTCTGCCAGTGTGTTTTTCTCTCCTGGCAGGAATTGTGCTTGCAGGTGAACTTGATAGGTTAGAGCTGTGTTCCACAAGGTCATGACTTGTCTGCAGAGAGGATAAGAATGAGGGCCCCCTTACTTGTTTATGTACCACATAACTGTGGTGTTGTCTGTCTTTAGTAGTAGTTGTCCTGGATGCAGAAGGTCCTTGAAGGCTATAAGGGCATTTTGTACAGCTAGCATCTCTTTTTGACTGATGTGAAGATGCCTTTGTTCTGCGGGCCACTTGCCCCGAATACATTTTCCTGCCATGTGTGCTCCCCAGGCGTAATCCGAAGCATCTGTTGTCAGTGTTTGCCTGGCTGTGGGTTGAGTGAAAGGCTTTCCCTTGTTGAGGTGACAGGCTTGAGCCCACCATCGAAACTTCTGTTGAAGGCAAGGAATACATGGTATTACTGTTTCCAAACTGTGACAGTGTTGAGACCAGACACTCTTTAGGTACCATTGTAGTTTCATCATATGAAGTCTGGCATATGGAATTAGTAGTATGCAAGATGCCATGTAACCCAAGGCCTGCAGAATTTTTCTTGCAGGGAGTTGGGTGTTTGTTGCCATCAATTGGAAATACTGAGTCAGCTGTCCTTGCTTGTCTGGCGTGAGATAAGCCATCTGGGCCGTTGTATTTAAGCTGGCACCCAGGAATATTATCTCTTGTGAGGGCACTAGTTTTGACTTCTTTTCATTTACTGTGTACCCTAGGCAAATTAGCAATCATCTTACAAACACCAGATGCTTTAGAAGAATGTCTTTGCTCTCTGCTTGAATAAGGCAGTCGTCCAAGTATGGGTACATTTGAATTCCTTTTTGTCTGCAAAATACAATTACTGGTACCAGGCATTTTGTAAAGACCCTGGGCGCAGTAGATAAGCCAAAGGGCAGTGCAGAGAATTGATAATGTATTGAACCTGCTAAGAATCTGAGGTATCTTCTGCAATTTTGTCTGATAGGGACATGCAGGTATGCCTCCTTGAGGTCCAAAGTTACGAGCCAAGCTTTCTTGCCCAGCATGGGAAGAAGCTGCTGCAGTGTCAACATTTTGAATTTTGGAACATCCAGTAAGTATTTAGAGAAGAAAGATCCAGAATGGGCCTCCAGGCTTTGTCCTTTCTGGGAACCAGAAAGAGTCTTGAGTAAAATCCTTGTCCTTGCTCCTGTGTTGGTACCTTTTGAATAGCTCTCATGTCCATGAGTGCTGTAATTTGTCTTTGAGCCTCTGCCCATTGATTTGGTGGCAGATTTGGCATACCTTTTAACCTTGGCAGAGTGTGAAAGTGGAACCTGTAACCTTGAGATACAATATTGAGAACCCATTTGTCTTTGGTGATCATGACAGAAAAGTGCCAGTTTTCCTCCCAAGGGGGCTGCCAAGAGAGAAGTGTTTGGCAGTTGTAGTGGGAAGTCATTGGGGCTGTTTTCTATAAGGTTGAGGCCTGTCTTCCCCTCCTTTCTGGGTTGAAGCACCCCATTGTCGAGGTCTGTAAGAACCTTGTGGTTGACCTCTGCCTCTTGGACATCTGTATCTGCCCCTTTGAGGTCTGTCTGAAACTGGAAAGGACCAATTGTTTGTTGGCCACTTTCTGCTAAATCGAGGAGGCTGGACCTGTAAGAAATCCTTCACCGTTTGCATAGATTTTGCCTTATCCTCCATTTTCTTTAATACCTCTTCTGCCTTAACTCCAAATAAAACATCCTGCTGCAAAGGTGCGTCCAATAATTTTGCTTTAACATGATCTGGTAAAATCTGCTCTTTTAACCAAGCCTGTCTTCTAATGACAGATCCTGTAACTAATGAATCAAAACCACATTGCAAAGTATGTTTTCCCACTTGTTCAGCTGCATGCAATAAATCCTGCATTTCCTTATAGTCAGGAAGATCTGAATTTGGAAGCATTTTTTGTTTCAACTGAGACATCAAATATTGCTGATATTTAAGCATGTGAAACTGGCAATTTAAGGCCCTCATTGCTAAAGTTGCAGATGTATATACTTTCTTCCCCCATCTGTCTAATGCTCTGGAATCTCTGTCAGAGGGGACTGGATTTTTTGCTGTAGAGGCCTTTACCCCTTTGGGACCCTGGGAAATAATTTCAGGGTCAGCAACAGGGCTTTTATAAAGAAATTTGTGAGAGTCAGGGACTCTGTGGTATCTGTCTGGCTTAACTGGAGCAGGAGGTAAAGAATTAGGATTTAAACTGGATTCAGAATACACATCATCCACAACATCTAACACTGGTGGAATTGCAAGGGGTCTGTGTTGAGGCAATTAAAGAAAATCTCTGAGCCTTTTCTTGGATTCTGAATAATCCTGGCCCTCCCAATGGAAACGCTCCCTCATAGTATGTAAGGTTTCCCCAAAGGAGTAGTCCTCTGGTGAAGAGGCTGAAGGAATTGATTCCTCAGCATCAGAATCCTCATAAGGGGATAAAGAATATCCTTGGTCTGAGGATGAATCTGAAGAGATGGACACCTGGTCAGATGAGTCATAGTCTGCATCCTGTCTAGGCCTTTTATCAGGAGGAGGATGGGACCCCCTAATCAGAGTAATTAAGTCTTCGGCCATTTTGAGCATCTGTTTCTTAAGACATGGAGGCCTGTCCTGGTGAATGTTGAAGTTGTTTCTTTGTTTTTATAAGAGTTTTAGACTTAGCAGATGATTTAATGGTTAACTGAGTAGGTCTGAATACACCCTCTGATACTGCGGGTTGTTCAGCTACTCCGGATCCCTCTGAAGGGTTAGACTCGGTTGGTCGTAAATCTGGTGTATCCGAAGGCCCAGCCATCTCCACGTGGGAGTCAGAGGCGGCCTGTGGTTCTAAAGAAGCGGTCATCAGGGGCTGCGAAGGTGCCTCGCTGAAAACCGGAGAACCGGTGACTGGCCTAGAAGAGGCTTCGTCAGTTTCGGGCCTCGGATGCCTGTCCTTATCTTTGCGCTTTTTGTGTATACCGGTCGTCGGTTGTTCCGACGGCATGGTGTAATTTAATTTTCTGCCAAAATAACGGGCAAAATCAAACCGACGTTTAATAGTGCGCTTGTTAAACCTAGCACAAAACTGACAACCTGTGGCGTCGTGGTCTGGGCCTAGGCATGGGATACGATAAGAATGGAAATCCTTATGAGGTATTTGCTTCCCACAAGAAATACAATTATTAAATTTTACTGACATCGGTCTGAGGCAAGAAAAAGTTTCCCCAACGGGGTACTTAGCTTTGTAGAAGACTTTGGTTCTGGATTCGGAATGAAAATCTCAGGAGTCGGCCGACCGGCACTTGCAAACTGCTTTTGCTTCGGGCACCTCGCGGCAAGAAAGACTGAAGAAAATGGCATCGGCTGCATCTTATATACCCCTGGCGCAGCCGCCGGACCAAGACTTTGGAACTCTGGCCGACAGAGGGACCGCCTGACGGCAGGATAACCCAAGTGTAATGACTGCAGCAATGTAACACGATGAACATCTGACAGTGCGTGTAGCCTGCTTTGAAGAGTAGGTATCTTCTGCAAGATTTCCTGATTGGGATGTGCAGGTATGTTTCTTTTAAATCTAGTGTTGCCAACCAGGCATCTTTGCCTAGCATAGGAAGTAATTGGTGAAGAGTCAGCATCTTGAATTTTGGAATCTCCAAAAAGGTGTTTAGAGTAGACAGGTCCAGGATAGGATACCATGAATTGTCTTTTCTGGGTACCAGGAAAAGTCTCAAGTAGAAACCTTGTCCCTTTTCCTCTTCTGGTACCAGCTGAATAGCCCCCATACGTAAAAGAGAAAGTACCTGTTTTTGGACCTCTGCCCACTGATTTGGAGGTAGGTCCGGCCACCCGCTTGGTGTTGGCAACGTGTGGAAGGGAAATCTGTATCCCTGGGACACTATATTTAAAACCCATTTGTCCTGGGTAATGAGTTCCCAGTTCTTTGCATGAAGAGCAATCTTCCCTCCAAAGAGGCAGTCAGTTGATAAGTGCTTGGAAATTTTAAAAGGAAGTCATTGAGAGAGTTCACCATAGGGGGGAGTCTTATTCCTAGATTTGAAAGTGGAGGCTCCCCACTGCTTAGTTCTCTGTGTCCCCTGGGACTGAAACCTTGAGTTTTTGCTGCGTCTGGGTTTGACTTGAGAAGACCTGGAAGGGGTTGGACAGGACCAATTCTTAGAGGGCCAGTGCCTAATAAATCTAGGAAGCTGAACTTGTAAGAAATCTTTTAACAGTTTGCATAGATTTAGCTTTATCTTCCATCTTTTTTAAGAACTTCCTCAGCCTTGTTGCCAAACAGGTGGTCCTGATTTAAAGAAGCACCCAACAATTTAGCTTTAACATGATCAGGCAAAGATTGCTCCTTAAGCCAAGCATGCCTTCTGAGCACAGACCCAGTAACAGCAGCCCTGCAAGAGGCCTCTAATGAATCAAAACCACATTGCAAAATATGTTTTCCAACTTGTTCAGCAGAATGCATTAAATCCTGTAATTCTTTACTTTCCACACAGTCAGGAATCAACATAATTTTCTGTTTAAGCAGTCCAATATCATGTTGCTGATACATTAACACATGAAACTGGCAGTTTGAAGCCCTAATGGCCAAGGTTGCAGAAGTGTAAACCTTCTTACCCCATCTATCCGGCGCCCTGGAGTCTCTATCAGAAGGGCTAGGATTTTTAGCAGTAGTAACCTTGATGCCCTTGGGCCCCTGTGAAATAGTGTCTGGATCTGCAATAGGATTTTTAAAAAGGAATTTGTGGGACTCGGACCCTGTAGTATCTGTCAGGTTTTCTGGGAGCAGGAGGCAGGGAATCAGGGGCCAAACTAGATTCTGAAAAAAGCATCAACAACGTCTAGTACAGGAGGAATGGCTAAAGGCCTATACTGAGGTAGGAGAAGGAAATCCCTAAGCCTCTTTTTTGAATCAGAAAAATCCTGGCTTTCCCAGTGGAAATGCTCTCTTAGTTTCCCCAAAATAAAAATCCACAAGAGGGGAAGCAGAGGGAATGGAGTCCTCTGCATCAGAATCTTCAGAAGTAGATAAGGGCAAATCCAGATCATCAGAAGAATCAGAAACAACAGAATCCTGATCCGAAGATTCATACTCAACTTCAGTCCAAGGCCTCTTAGAAGGGGGGGGGGGGTTGATTATCTCTGATTAGAGTCATTAGATCTTCAGCCATTCTTATCATTTGTTTTTTAAGCATAGAGTCCTGAGCATGTGGCCCGGGCGTCATTTGTTTAGGCATGGATCAAGATTTAGGCGTCTGTTTAATATACAAGTCCATAGGTTTGAATACACCCTCAGAAGCCGGTGCCTGCACAGCAGCTCCGGACACATCCAAGGTAGAGATATCCGCAGGTTCCATAATTGAAGCATCTTGTGGTATATCTGACTCTGAATGGGTCTCAGCACAGGCCTGCAAATCAGAAGTAGCGGGTATCAGGGGCTGCAAAAGCGCCTCACTGAGTACCGGCGAACTGGCGACTGGCTTAGGAGAAGTGTCACCTGCAGTTTTGGACCTCGGCGGCCTGTCTCTGTCTTTATCTTTGCGTTTTTTTGGAATCCCTGTAGTCGGATGGCTAACTGACAACATTTCTGGATAACTAAACCGAGAACCGAAATATTTAGAGGTGAAAATATACAGACAATGGATAGTGCGCTGATTAAGTAAAGCACAAAACTGACAGCAAGGTACGTTGTGGTCAGGGCCTAGGCAAGGAATACAGTACGAATGAAAAGCTTTATGAGGTATTTGCTTTCTACAAATAATGCAATTATTAACTTTTACTGACATCGGTAAGGAGCAAGAAAACGTTTCCCCAACGGGGTACTTAACTTTAGTTGAAGACTTCGGTTCTGAAACCCGAAAACGAAAATTTCAGGAGTCGGCCGACCAGCACTTTCGAACTGCTTCGGGCAACGCACGGCAAGAAAGACTGATGTAATGGTGTTGGCTGCATGTTTTATACCCCTGACGACCTGACGTCATGGAAAAAGGGACAGCAACCGACGTAGGACCCAAGACTTTTGTTAATCAGGCCGACTGAGGGTTACCTGCAAGCAGATAACCCAAATGTAATGACTGCAACAGTGAAACACGAAGAACATCTGATAGTGCATGTAGCCTGCTTTGAAGCGTAGGTATCTTCTGCAAGACTCCCTGACAGGGATGTTCAGGTATGCTTCTTTTAAGTCTAGTGTTGCCAACCATGCATCTTTGCCTAGCATAGGAAGCAGCTGGTGAAGAGTCAGGCATTTTGAATTTTGAAATCACCAGAAAGGTGTTTAGAGCAGAAAGGTCCAGGATAGGACGCCATGTATTGCCTTTTTTTGGGTACCAGGAAAAGTCTCGAATAGAAACCTTGTCCCTTTTCCTATTCTGGTAACAACTGAATAGCCCCCATGTTTAAGAGAGAGAGTACTTGATTTTGGGCCTCAGCCCACTGATTTGGGGGTAAGATCTGGCCACCCGCTTGGTGTTGGTAACGTTTGGAAGTGAAATCTGTATCCTTGGGACACTATATTTAAAACCCATTTGTCCTGGGTAGAAGTGCTTGGAAGTTTTAAAAACAAGTCATTGAGACAGTTTTCCATAGGGGGGAGACTTACTGCTCCCAGATTTGGGTGCGGAAACCTCCACTGCTTAGTCTTATGTGTCCCTTGGCACTGAAACCTGGGGTCTCTGCTGTGTCTGGGTTTGGCTTGAGAAGACCTGGAAGGGGGCTGGAAAGGACCACTTTTTAGAGGGCCAGTGCCGACTAAATCTAGGAGGCTGAACTTGTAAGAATTCTTTAACAGTTTACATAGATTTAGCTTTATCTTCCATCTTTTTAAGAACTTTCTCAGCCTTGTTGCCAAACAGGCAGTCCTGATTTAAGGGAGCATCCAACAATTTAGCTTTAACATGATCAGGCGAAGATTGCTCCTTAAGCCAAGCATGCCTTCTGAGCACAGACCCAGTAACAGCAGTCCTGCAAGAGGCCTCTAATGAATCAAATCCATATTGCAAAGTATGTTTCCCAACCTGTTCAGCAGAATGCATTAAATCTTGTAATTCTTTACTTTCGGCACAGTCAGGAATCAACATAATTTTCTGTTTAAGCAATCCAATAACATGTTGTAGATACTTTAACATATGAAACTGGCAGTATAAAGCCCTAATGGCCAATGTTGCAGAAGTGTAAACCTTCTTACCCCGTCTATCCAGCACCCTGGAGTCCCTATCAGAGGGAGTAGGATTTTTAGCAGTAGAAGCCTTAATGCCCTTGGGTCCCTGTGAAATAGTCTCTGGATCTGCAATAGGATTTTTAAAAAGGAACTTATGTGAATCGGTAACCCTGTAATATCTGTCAGGTTTTCTGGGAGCAGGAGGCAAAGAATCGGGGGCCAAACTAGAAAAGATATCATCAACAATGTCTAGTACAGGAGGCTAAAGGCCTATGCTGAGGCAGGAGTAAGAAATCCCTAAGCCCCTTTTTTGAATCAGAAATTTCCTGGCTTTCCCAGTGGAAATGCTCCCTTAGAGTATGTAAGGTCTCATCAAAAGAAAAATCCTTTGGAGGAGAAGCAGAGGGAATAGAGTCCTCTGCATCAGAATCCTCAGAAGTAGATAAGGGCAAATCCAGATCATCAGAAGAATCAGAAAAATCAGAATCCTGGTCAGACGATTCATAAACAACTTCAGTCCTAGGTCTCTTAGAAGGGGGAGGTTGGCTTCCCCTGATTAGAGTTATAAAATGTTCAGCCATTCTTATCATTTGTCTTTTACGCACAGAGGCCTGAGCATGCGGCCTGGGCATCAGTTTCTTAGGCATGGTTCGAGATTTTGGCCTAAATGAAGAAGGATGCGTCGGTTTAATATGTAAGTCCGTAGGCCTGAATACACCCTCAGAAGATGGTGCCTGCACAGTGGCTCCGGACCCATCCAAGGTACAGACATCCGCAGGTTCCACAGGTGAAGCATCTTGCGGCATAATGGACTCCGAATGGGTCTCAGTAGAGGCCTGCGAGTCAGAAGTAGTAGGTATCAGGGGCTGCGAAAGCGCCTCACTGAGTACCGGCGAACTGGCGACTGGCTTAAGAGAAGCGTCGTCGGCAGCTTTGGACCTCGGCGGCCTGTCTCTGTCTTTATCTTTGCGTTTTTTCAGAATCCCGGTAGTAAGATGGCTAACCGATGACATTTCTGGATAATTAAATCGAGAACCGAAATATTTAGAGGCAAAAATATACAGACAGACAGAGCGCTGATTAAATAAAGCACAAAACCGACAGCAAGGTACGTCGTGGTCAGGGCCTAGGCAAGGAATACAGTACGAATTAAAATCTTTGTGAGGTATTTGCTTTCCATAAGTAATGCAATTATTAACTTTTACTGACATCGGAAAGGAGCAAGAAAAAGTTTCCCCAATGGGGTACTTAGCTTTAGTTGAAGACTTCGGCTCTGAAACTCGAAAACGAAAATTTCAGGAGTCGGCCGACCAGCACTTGCGAACTGCTTCTGCTTTGGGCACCTCACGGAAAAAAAGACTGATGCAATGGCATCGGCTGTATGTTTTATACCCCTGATGACCTGACGTCATGGAAGAAGGGTCAGCAACAGACGCAGGACCCAAGACTTTGTTAATCAGGCTGACTGAAGGCTACTGCAAGCAGATAACCCAAATGTAATGACTGCAACAGTGAAACATGAAGAAAATCTAGGTGTTCTGATTCCCACAGGAGCTCTGACTCCAGCACTTCACCTGCCTGATGGTGCATCTCTGGAGCCTAACCATCTTGGAAAGCATGCATGCATGCTCGTGGCACTAGCTTTGACAGGACTTGCAAAATTTGGCCATATAGAGGAACTTCACCTATTAAGCATCCTTATGTTTAAAAAATTCTTACACAAGGTTACTGCCCACCATTAAAAAGATTACTACAGATCAGAGATAAAAACTACTCTGAACAGACCAAGGTTTAAATTATAAGTTAAAAAACTATATCCAGAATGGGACCAGCTATATGGAACAAGCTAAGAACATATGTACAAAATCATCAAATCATCAAAACCATTCAAATATTAAAAAAAAATATTAAACAACATTTGCAAAATAAAAATAAGTGCAACTGATTTTGTGATACTGGCAAAGAGCATGTTAAATGCGTCAGACAATATTTTTTTCCTACTGCCAGACAGCCTTCTCTACTGTTCATCAACTGTATTGTAAATCCTCAGTGTTTTCATCCAAAGCTTCTATTAATGAAATATCTTCTGCATGACCAGAGTATAATTACCTTGACTAAAATATTAAAATTTAAAAAAAATATATTGTATAGTCTGCTCTGCAATTGTCATTCTGTATACCAAATTGTGAACGCAAACTTATGTACATAAAGCTGTCTAAAGTATACCAAAAATTGTCATAAGGTTTTCTTCCTACAAGTTAACAATATCCTACTTGTTGTACTGTTCTACATTTCACTGTTATTATAATGGTTGCCTATTGGCCTGAGTCATGTCTGAAAAGAGTGAGTGAATCAATAAAATGCACATTGAGTGCGACTGTGACGGCGAGTGTGTGTGTGTGTGTGTGTGTGTATAAACAAGTGTACTTGAACGGGTGACTGAACAGCTGCCAGACAGACCAGGAAAAAGCTTCTGCTCCTCTTTGCAACTTTGTCTGCAATGGCCAGCTTTGCCATACACACAGTTGAAGGTTTTCCTAGTGTGGCATTTGAGGGCATTATAGTAGGCTGTCTTGCATGCCTTACAGATTTTACAGAAGATTCCCAAATGATTTCCCATGAACGTCTCTTAATTGCCCTGGATGTTGAAGCCCCCATGCAGAAGATGGAACAGGAGGGAAATAGATGGACAGTAACTACTTTACGGGGAAGAGAATTAAACAAGTGCCGGATATGGTTTCATAATAAGTGAAAACAGCCAGGCCTCTCACAAGGGGGTCTTATTCTTTCAACATTTTTCAGAGAGGTCACAATAGCTATGGCCTAGGCTTGTAATGATCATTAGCCACAGTTTCTCTACAGGAAAATTGCAGCAGCCCTGAAGAGCATGCATACTTTCCTCTGTAAATAGTCTAGCATGGATGTCATCACCACTGAAAAGTGGTTATGGACCACAGTCACCAGGGGGTTACTTGTCAGAATTTATCCTTATGTGATTCAGTGCCTAAATGGAATATGCTTTGTTGTGCAGTCTATCAAGGAACAGTTTCCCACTAAGTCAAAATGATTGCAAATTCAGTTTGGTCAGGTGGCCTTGAGTTAGATTTTCTGTCTCCATAGTAAGCATCAGCTTCGTTATCCTAATATTTCACTACTGTCTTAGCTGCTCCACAGGCCTTCCTAAGAAATGCTTCACAAAGGTGTTCAAGGGCATCCAAGTAGCAGCTAAACAAAATTTAAATCTGGCTTCCAGGTCTAAAGCATCCATCCCATGAGGGTTGGTGGTTTCACAGCAAATTCGAGAAAGTACAGTTGTGTACACTTACCATAAATGTAGATGTTTGAGTGTATTCACTGCTGCAGTCATTACATTTGGGTTATCTGCTTGCAGGTAGCCCTCAGTCGGCCTGATTAACAAAGTCTTGGGTCCTGTGTCGGTTGCTGTCCCTTATTCCATGACGTCAGGTCGTCAGGGGTATAAAACATGCAGCCGACGCCATTACGTCAGTTTTTCTTGACCCAGATGTCAGGTGCCCCCCCTAATGGGGAGCAATTAAATTAAAAAAGTACAATGATATACCTCCAACAAAAAAGCAAATACACCAAAAAGGCTTTTAAGCATAGTAAAGGAAAGTAGTGGTACAGCCAAAAGAAGTAAGGGGGCTGGAGAGAGGGTAACCAGGACTGCAACAGTGAATACAACCGAACATCTACATTTATGGTAAGTGTACACAACTGTACTATATTCTTCATGTTTCACTGTTGCAGTCATTACATTTGGGTAGATTCCCAAAGCTATGGTTGGGAAGAGGAATTTAGATAGCATTAGGACCAGCTATAAGGCCCTGCAAGACTGCAGTGGCAAAACCAGCTCTGGATTTAGAGAAAATTGGCAAATTATATTGCTTGGTGAAGGTATGCATAGAGCTCCAGGTAGCAGCTTCTAGGATGTCCCTGGTAGGGATGCCTCTGAGAAAGGCTGTAGAGGTAGATGCAGCCCTGGTGGAGTGAGGTCTGATCCCGTGGGGGATAGGTTTTCCATAGTGCTTATAGCAGAAATTAATGCAATGGCCTATCCATTTAGAAATGGTTTGCTTTGAAATAGCCTTCCCGTCTGCCCCTGCAGCAAATGCCACCAGCAGTTGTTCAGATTTCCTTTGAGGTTTAGTCTTGTCCAAGTAGAATCTAAGTTGTCTGTGCACATCTAAGGAATGCAGTATCTGTTCCCCTTTGTTCTGTGGATTGGAAAAGAAGGTTGGCAAATGAATACACTGATTAAGAGCCCCACTGGATACCATCTTGGGCATGAAGGATGGATTGGTTCTACGGGACACCCTGTCCGCATGACAGATGATGAAAGACTCCACTGCCATAAGGGCCTGTAATTCAGATACCCTTCTAGCTGAAGTGATTGCTAAAAGGAAAACTGTTTTCCAAGAAAGAAACTGTAAGTCTGCAGTAGCAGCTGGCTCAAAGGCGGTAGGGTGAGCTTCTCCAAAACAAAGTTAAGGTCCCAAGCTGGACTTGGAGCTCTTCTGGGAGGTCTCAAATTTTTGGCCCCTCTGAGGAACTGCTTGAGCAGTGGATGAGAGAAGGGAGGTTCTGTGCTATAATGAGCTGAAATGGCATGGATTTTAATGGAGGAAAAAGACAGGCCCTTGTGAAGCATCTCAGTTAAGTATTGTAAAATCTGAGGTAAATTGGGCGCTGCCGTGCTCATCCCTTTTTTCCATTTTTCAGCATAAGATTTTCTAGTACTAGGCCTCCTTGCCTCTAAAATGATATCCATCACAGGTTTACTGAGGGATGGTAGAGGAGAGTTTATGTAATTAGCAGGGCTGCAAGGTTCAGTGTTAGAAGCTGAGGGTGCAGAATCTGGTTCTCCTGCTGGGACAACAGGGAAGGAGTCTGAGGGAGGTGCCATGGGGATAACCGTGACATACTTTTCAGGAGGGGGTATCAGTGTTGGCGTGGCCTGTCTGGAGCAATCAAAATCATCCTTGATTTGTTCTGTTTGATTTTTAGTAGCACTTTGGAAAGCAGAGGCAGAGGGGGGAAGGCATACAATGATAGGTTTTTCCAGCTGAAGGACAGAGCATCCACTTTCCAAGCTTGCTTGTGGGGAGTCCTTGTGCAAAATTTGTCCAACTGGTATTTCTGGGGAGAGGCAAACAGGTCTATGTCTGGGCTCCCCCATTTGCTTGTCAACATGCTGAAAATCCTTGGCTCCAGTTTCCACTCGTGTGGGTCCATGAGGTTTCTGCTTAGTCCGTCTGCCAGTGTATTTAATTTTCCTGGCAGGAATTGAGCTTGTAGGTGCACTTGGTAGCTCAAGGCTGTGTTCCACAATGCCAAGGTTAGTCTGCAGAGGGGGTATGAATGTGTACCCCCTGCTTGATTATGTACCACATAACAGTGGTGTTGTCCGTCTTTACCATTAGTTGTCCTGGAAGAATGTGGTCCTTGAAGGATATCAGAGCATTCTGTACAGCTAACATTTCCTTTTGACTGATATGCAGGTGCATTTGACTTGGGTTCCATTTGCCCTGAATGCACTTCCCTGCCAGGTGAGCCCCCAATGCATAGTCTGATGCATCTGTTGTTAGGGTTTGGGCGGCAGGGGGTGGTGTGAAAGGTAGCCCCTTGTTTTGCTAGCAGGCCTCTGCCCACCAAAGGAATTCTAGACGTAGGCAAGGTATGATAGGAATCATTGCTTCTAGATCCTGAGAATGTTGACACCATAGGCTCTTTAGATACCACTGTAGTTTCCTCATATACAGTCTTGCATATGGAATTAGAAGAATGCAGGAGGCCATGAACCCTAAGACTTGCAGTATCTGTCATGCAGATAGCAAGGTTTTTGTGGCCACTTGTTTGAAGTAGGTTGTCAAATGAATTTCTCTGGCGTCAGGTAAGCCATCTGGGAAGTTGTACTACATGAAAAGAGACATTGAGGAGCTCTCCGATTATGTAGCCCAGACTGGTATGACCCTGGCCCTGAGCGGCATCCTGCCTTTACCAAGAATTATGCCTCAGTACAAAGACAAAATTATCAGTTTTAACAATTGGCTTAATCACTGGTGTCATTCTAGAGGGATCCAATGTCTGTCAGCCTGGGATGACATGCTGGACAAGCCGCGTTGCTTCGCAAGGGACGGCTTGCACCTGTCACCACTGGGCTTCCGGATACTGGCCAAGGCTCTTGCCACCCCCATAGTGCCTTTTTTAGGCAATGCTCAAAAGACAAATCAACCTCCGTAATAAACAAAAATGGAAAAAAAATTAAGGGTAATGCTGCTCAATGCCAGAAATCTAAATCTCAAGATGCAGGCACTCGAAGCACTTCTCAGTATGGAGAATAGCGATGTCTGTGCAGTAACTGAAACCTGGCTCAAGGCTCCTGAGAGCACTCCAGCACTACCAGGCTATACCTCAAATCATGCTTTTCGGCCTCAAGTTCCAGGTCAACCACAAAGGAGGGGAGTGTCCATTTTCATAAAGGACACCTACACCTCTCAATTGGTGGCTACCCAAGAAGCATCAGAAACCATACAAGTTTTATTCACCATAGGCAAAACTGCCATACAACTGGTCGCATGTTATAGAACACCCTCCCAATCCCAGGAATCCCATCAAGCATTCCTGAAGACACTGGAGGATATGAATGTCACACCAAACACCATCATATTGGGTGACTTCAACTACCCCAACATAGACTGGGCCCACTATTCTAGCCCTAACACCCTAGCCCTAAGATTCTTAGAATTCATTAACTCGAATGCTATGGAGCAACTGGTCACTTCTCCTACGAGGGGAGATAATATACTTGACCTGGTTCTCACAAACATGGGGCCCAAATGCTCCGCACCGGATGTAAACCCCTCACTAGTAAGATCTGACCATAAATTGATCGCGTTGGATGTACATATCCCACCCCCACCCCCAGAACAAAAGACTACAGTGAAAAACTTTTCAAAAGCTGACTTTACGCTCCTTAAGTCAGAAATGGTATCCTTTAAGCCTACTGGGTTAATGGAAACCACTTCCCAAAATGCTGAATCCTACACAAAAGCCTTCTACGGACATCTCCAAGAATGCATGGATCAAGCAATCCCAACTAAAACCAAAACCCTCTCCACCAAGGGAAGACGCCCGGTTTGGTGGACCCCGGCTATAAACAAACTGTACAACAAAAGAAGGAAGCTACTGCAGGACAAAGCCAAATCCCACAAGGAAAAGGCTTCCCTGATCAGCACAAGTAAAAAACTACGTTCTCTCATAAAAACATCTAAAGCCAACTTTGAGAGAAAGATTGCCAAGGATACCAAAGACAATCACAAGGCCTTCTTCAATTATGTCAGAACCTTGGGAGAAAATTCTCAGATATGCTCTGAGTTGGTACACAACAACAAAAAATTCACTGACCCTACCGACATTGCCAATATTCTGGCAGATAGGTTCAGTGCAAATTTCTCCCCTCCCTCACCCCCGAAAGGTGAAATAATTATCCCTGCTGAATGTAACCTACCTGTCATCTCAGACGTACAGGTAAAATCAGCACTCAACAAAGCAAAAAACACAGCATCTATGGGACCCGATGGTATCCCCGGTTGCGTGTTACGTGAACTTCAAGATGAACTAAACCCGCACCTAAAAACGCTATTCAATCTTAGCCTCACTACAGGATATGTACCGGAACACTGGCACAGCAACAGTGGTCCCACTCCACAAAGGGGGAAATTCCACTGACCCTGGTAACTACCGACCCATGAGTCTGACCAGCCTGGTCTGCAAGGCTATGGAAAGAATCATCATGGAACTCATAAATGGCGACATTGGGGATCTGCAGACCCTTGATCCCACCCAGTTTGGTTTTGTAAAAGGCAGATCCTGCCTCTTAAACCTGGTTGACTTCTTCGAGTCAGTCACTAGTGCCATCGACGAGGGCAAGGCTGTCCACACTGCCTACTTGGACTTGGCTAAAGCCTTTGACACAATACCACACTCTGGCATCATGGACAAGCTCAGCAGCCTAAATGTAAATCCATATGTCACAAGATGGGTAGCAAACTGGCTAAAAAACAGAACCCATAAGGTCAAAATTGCTGGAGCCATGTCAGACTCAAAACCAGTCACAAGTGGTGTCCCACAGGGCTCAGTCCTGGGACCGCTCTTATTCGGCATTTACTTCTCAGATGCAAATATGGGAGGATTACGGCTGACAAAGTTTGCAGATGACTAAACTGGGTGCCATAGTCGATTCACCTGCTGACACACACATTCTACAGAAAGGTCTCACTGAAACAGACAACTGGTGCCGGAATCATGGCTTCAAACTTAACGCCAAAAAATGTATAGTCATCCCCTTTGGGAAAAACAAAGTACCCACAAATTATCACATAGACAATAACCCACTGAGTACGGAAGAAGTAATCAGAGACCTGGGGACTCAAGTTGATAGTGACCTCTCCTTTGACAACCATATTGCCAAAGTGGTCAGAAAGACTTTCTACCTTGCCCATCTCATCATGAAGGGATTCTCATCCAGATCAAAGGAGGTCATTGCACCTCTATATTCCTCCCTTATCAGGCCCATGATTGAATATAATGCTCCATTTGGGATGTACCTCACCCGGCACATACAACAACTGGAAAGACACCAGAAGTACCTCACCAAGAGGATCATGGGACTCAAACATATGCCTTATCCAGCTAGATTAAAGAAACTCCAGCTCTATTCAGTAGCATACCGCCTGCTCAGAGGTGATTTGTGCCTAACATATAAGGCCATGTCCAACCAAGAACTGATGGACATGCTCCATCTCAAAAAATCCAAATCCACCAGAACCACGCAAGCTAAGGATTTCAACCTCTGCACAAATATAAATAAGACATGCTGGAGGGATAGATTCATAACACAGAGGTTACCCGTACTCTGGAACAAAATCCCAGTTCATGTGAGACAGAGCCCTTCATTGGCACTGTTCAAGAAAAATCTCGATGCATGGATGGGAGATCGTAAGTTTACCCCGGGAGTCACCTCAGTTTTCCTACTAGACAGAGGTATAGTATACTAAATAATGGGGTCCCATATATGTCACTACTAGAGAGGCGCAGCTACATAATACGGGGTGGCGAAAGCCACATCACTATTGGCTAGGCTTGTAAATGCCCCAGGGCAGATAGCCTAGTACACTACTATGAAACTATGAAACTATGAATATAATTTGCTGACAGGGTACCAGGTGTGATTTCTTTTCGTTTATGGTGTACCCCAGACAGGTTAGAACCCTTTGTATAAAGGCCAGATGATTCAAAAGTATGTCCTGGCTTTCTGCCTGAATTAGACAATCGCCCAGGTATGGGTATATTTGGATATTTCTTTGCCTGCAAAATGCAATAACTGGAGCTAAGCACTTTGTGAATACGCTGGGCGCAGTAGATAAGCCAAAGGGCAGTGCAGAGAACCGATAGTGCGTGTAGCCTGCTTTG
This sequence comes from Protopterus annectens, assembly GCF_019279795.1. Taxonomy (NCBI): domain Eukaryota; kingdom Metazoa; phylum Chordata; order Ceratodontiformes; family Protopteridae; genus Protopterus; species Protopterus annectens. Next base: position 1,034,634,700 of record NC_056725.1, read on the forward strand.
AAGCGTATGTATCATCTGCAAGATTCCCTGATTGGGATGTGCAGGTATGCTTCTTTTAAATCTAGTGTTGCCAACCAGGCATCCTTGCCTAGCATAGGAAGTAATTGATGGAAGAGTCAGCATCTTGAATTTTGGAATTTCCAAAAGGATGGTTAGAGTAGACAGGTCCATGATAGGATGCCATGATTTGTCTTTTCTGGGTACCAGGAAAAGTCTCTAGTAGAAACCTTGTCCCTTTTCCTCTTCCGGTACCAGATGAATAGCCCCCATTCTTAAGAGAGAAAGCATCTGTTTTTGGGCCTCTGCCCACTGACTTGGGGGTGGGTCCGGCCACCCGCTTGGTGCTGGCAACATGTGGAAGTGAAATCTGTATCCCTGGGACACTATATTTAAAACCTATTTGTCCTGGGTAATGAATTCCCAGTTCTTTGCGTGAAGAGCAATCTTTCCCCCCAAAAGGGCAGCCAGCTGATAAGTGCTTGAAATTTTAAACGGAAGTCATTGAGACAGTTTACCATAAGGGGGAGTCTTATTACTCCCAGATTTGGAAGTGGAGGCCCCCCACTGCTTAGTCCTGTGTGTCCCCTGGGACTGAAACTTGGGGCTTTTGCTGATTCTGGGTTTGACTTGAGAAGACCTGGAAGGGTCTGGAAAGGACCAATTCTTAGAGGGCCAGTGCCTACTAAATCTAGGAGGCTGAACTTCCATCTTTTTAAGAACTTCCTCAGCCTTGTTGCCAAACAGGCAGTCCTGATTTAAGGGAGCATCCAACAATTTAGCCTTAACATGATCAGGCAAAGATTGTTCCTTTAACTTCTGAGCACAGACCCAGTAACAGCAGCCCTGCAAGAGGCCTCTAATGAATCAAAACCACATTGCAAAGTATGTTTTCCAACTTGTTCAGCAGAATGCATTAAATCCTGTAATTCTTTATTTTCCACACAGTCAGGAATCAACATAATTTTCTGTTTAAACAATCCAATAACATGTTGCTGATACTTTAACATATGAAACTAGCAGTTAAAGCCCTAATGGCCAAGGTTGCAGAAGTGTAAACCTTCTTACCCCATCTAGCCAGCGCCCTGGAGTCTCTATCAGAAGGGGTAGGATTTTTAGCAGTAGAAGCCTTAATGCCCTTGGGTCCCTGTGAAATAGTCTCTGGATCCGCAACAGGATTTTTAAAAAGGAACTTGTGTGACTCAGGGACTCTGTAGTATCTGTCAGGTTTTCTGGGAGCAGTAGGCAAGGAATCAGGGGCCAAACTAGATTCCAAAAAAGCATCATCAACAATGTCTAGTACAGGAGGAATAGTTAAAGGCCTATGCTGAGGTAGGAGTAAGAAATCCCTAAGCCTCTTTTTTGAATCAGAAAAATACTGGCTTTCCCAGTGGAAATGCTCCCTTAAAGTATGCAAGGTTTCCCCAAAAGAAAAATCCTCAGGAGGGGAAGCAGAGGGAATGGAGTCCTCTGCATCAGAATCCTCATAAGTACATAAGGGCAAATTCAGATCAGAAAAAACAGAATCCTGGTCAGAAGATTCATAATCAACTTCTGTCCTAGGCTTCTTAGAAAGAGGGGGGAGGTTGGCTACCCCTGAATAGAGTTATTAAATCTTCAGCCATTCTTATAATTTGTTTTTTAGGCAAAGAGGCCTGAGCATGTGGCCTGGGCTTCGGTTTTTTAGGCATGGTTCGAGATTTAGGCCCAAGTGAAGAAGGAGGCGATGGTTTAATATGCAGGTCCGTAGACCGAAATACACCCTCAGAAGCCGGTGACTGCATAGCAGCTCCGGACCCATCCAAGGTAGAGACATCCGTGGGTTCCATAGTTGAAGCATCTCATGGCATACCTGACTCCGAATGGGTCTCAGTACAGGCCTGCGAATCTGAAGTAGCGGGTATCATGGGCTGCGAAACTGCCTGAGTATCGGCGAACTGGCTTAGAAGCATCGTCGGCAGTTTTGGACCTCGGCGGCCTGTCTCTGTCTTTATCTTTGCTTTTTTTCAGAATCCCCGTAGTCGGATGGCTAACCGACAACATTTCTGGATAATTAAACCGAGAACCAAAATATAGAGGTGAAAATATACCGACGACAGATAGTGCGCTGATTAAATAAAGCACAAAACCGACAGGAAGGTATGTCGTGGTCAGGGTCTAGGCAAGGAATACAGTACGAATGAAAATCTTTATGAAGTATTTGTTTTTTACAAGTAATGCAATTATTAACTTTTACTGACATTGATAGGGAGCAAGAAAAAGTTTCCCCAATGGAGTACTTTGCTTTAGTTGAAGACTTCGGTTCTGAAACTCGAAAACGAAAATTTCAGAAGTCGGCCGACTGGCACTTGCAAACTGCTTCTGCTTTGGGCACCACACGGCAAGGAAGACTGATGTAATGGCGTCGACTGCATGTTTTACACCCCTGATGACCTGACGTCATGGAAGAAGGGACAGCAACCGACGCAGGACCCAAGACTTTGTTAATCAGGCCGACCGAGAGCTACCTGCAAGCAGATAACCCAAATGTAATGACTGCAACAGTGAAACACGAAGAACATCAGCACAAACCTCAATGTCCACATACTCTACAAGGAAGGAAGATATGAATGGGTAGGGGCAATCAACTTGCCCAGCTATAGATAAGAATAAGTTGGGGGACTTTGGGATGCACTGACCTTGGAGACGCTTACACAACAGCCTCTCTCTGCAGAGACAATGGTTTCGACCAGCCACCTCAGAGGGGCGAGGATGCCAGAGCTTCTTAGAATTTCCGATAATAGGCTTTGGACAGAAGGAAGAGGTTTGAAAATCTCAACTCCTCAAAGTGGAGCTCAGTGTCCATAAAGAATCACTGAATACCAAGGATGACATCTGAGCGGCCAAGGACTTAATATAAATGGAAATTAACCAGTTTCTTTTGTTGCCAGTGAGAGGCAAGACGGTGTTCCTTGCAAATGTTACATACATCAAGACATCTCTCATATGTCAAAGGTTAAGTCACCCAGACATGAATAACTACAGAGAAATCTTTATCCTCACAAGCGCACTTGTGGAAAAGAAAAAAAAACAGAAAAAAAATAGGCCATGAGAATGGCTACAGAGCACCAAAAACATACAGTTGTGTAAGTAAACTTAACATAAAAATGGAGATGTTCAAACGATCACAGCTGTGGTAGCCTTAGCTATATGGGTTGTATCCTGAACCTTCCACAAGACCAAAATATCAGGCAGCTCAAGCTGAGAATAGTTTGGGTGCCAAGCCCTTCAGAGCTTTCCTGTCAGAGAGGGAGTTTGAGCCTGAAAGAACAATGTTAAGAAAAAAAATGACCATACCCTGCATTAAAAAAAAAAAAAAGGCACACACACAAAGGGGGGGGGGGGGGTTGAAGGAGGGAGTGGCTACTGCACAATGATCAAACATCTACTGCTATAGTAAAAAGAAGTTATGCACCTACCATAACGTTCCATGTTAATTGTCTTCATCTCGCCTTCCTTCTTGCCGTTTGGGTTCTGAGCAGATTCTCGGCTCCGACTCGGCCATCTTCTATAGCTAGAGAGCTGTTTACTGGCTCAAGGCTACCCCTTATCCCAGAATGCCCAGCGTCAGCTACCCAGATCTCGTTTGTGATGGCGCACACCAGACATAGAGTAACCAGTTACCTAAAAACTGGATGTCCAATACACCTAAACAAGGAAAGAGTCATAAATTACTTGGCATGTGAACTAATAAAAGATGCTCAGCCAGTGAAAACAAAAATTACTCCTCTCAATCCTCTAGGAAGGGAGAAGGAGGGAGGGATGCAAGAAGGAAGGCGAGATCAAGACAACTAACATGGTACGTTATGGTAGGTACATAACTTCTTTATGTTAAGTTGTCCATCTCACCTTCGTTCTTGCTGTTTGGGTCAGCGAACCTAGCACCTAAAATCCCGGGTGGCTCATTGGAATAGACTCTTCAGAACAGTAGAACCAAAGGAAGCTCTGCTCCGGGAGACCATATCCACCTTGTAATGAGAGATAAAAGTATGAGGGTTTGCCCAAGTGGCAGCTGCACAGATTGAGTCTATGGGCAACCTAGACTGAAAGGCTACAGAGGTGGCTAATGCTCTAGTAGAATGACCTTTTGGTTTTAGCTGGTAGCTCTATTTCATAACTGATAAATAAAGGCAATAGTATCAGATAACCATCTGGATAAGGTCACCTTAGAAACTGGAAGGCCTTGTTTGTTGAAAGCATAAGAAAGAAATAACTGGTCTGACTTCTTAGTTCCTTAGTTCTATGGAGGTAAAAAGGCAATTGTCTGTGCACATCCAATTGGTGGAGCTTGTATTCTGCCTTGTTGCTGTGATTGGGAAAGAAAACTGGGAGATCTATGGATTCATTTAAGGTGTTCTCTGAGCAGACTTTAGGAATAAAGGATGGATTGGTCCTCAGAGAAACTCTGTTCTTGTGAAACACCAGGTGAGGAGGATGAACACATAGTGCTTTAAGTTCTGAGAAACGTCTAGCTGAAGTGATAGAAACCAGAAGTGTCTTCCAAGAAAGAAATTTTAAGGAACATGATGCTGCCAGTTCAAGGGGAGGCAAAATTAAGGAAGCTAAAACTAAATTGAGATCCCAAGGAGGAGGAGGATCTCTAACTGGGGGTCTAAGAAGACATGTTCCTCTCATAAAGGCCTTGCAGAGCTTATGAGACATTATGCTAGAATTAAACATACTGATATGAAAATTAGAAATGGCAGCTAGCTGTACTCTAATGGTAGTGGAAGCCGCACCAGACTGAAAGAGTTGTGCTAGAAATTCAAGAATTTCATGGACTGGGGCTGAGAAAGGATCCAAATTTCTAGATTCTGCCCAGTAAGAAAACCATTTCCATTTACTAGCATACGTTTTCCTCGTAGTAGACTTATATGAGGAAACAATAATATCACAGACTGCTGGGGAGATACTGGAAAGTCTGGCTAAGGTTGGAAGTGGAGTAACCAAGCTGTGAGCTGGAGAGTTTGAAGGGATTGGTGCAACCCGCCTGATTGATGGCTCAGAAGATCTGGAACCGGGTCCCGAATCAGCAGTTGATCCAGAAAGTGGAGGTGCAGGAACGGGAACCATATCTGTCGAGGCCAATATGGGGCAATGAGGATCACTTTGCAACCCAACGATTTTGCTTTCTGTATGAGTCTTGGTATTAGAGGAAAAGGGGTAAAAACGTAAAGGAGTCCCTGAGGCCAATTGTGGACTAGAGCATCTCTGGGTATATGACCTGGAAGAGGAAGTAGGGAGACGTACCTGCTGCATTTGTTGTTGAGAGGAGTGGCAAATAGATCGCAGCAAGGCTGTCCCCATTTGCGGTAGACAAAATCCGCAACTTCCTGATTCAGAGACCACTTGTGAGGCATGAGGATAGATCTGCTGAGTCTGTCCTCTATGACATTGGATTTCCCAGGGAAGTGTGTTGCTATCAGAAAACGTTGGGAGGAAATCGCCCATTGCCACAGGCTGAGTGCTTCTCGACACAAGGGGTAAGACCTTGTCCCGCCCTGCTTGTTGATGTACCACACCATTGACATGTCTGTTTGGATTGCAAAGGTCCCGGAAGGAAGAGAGTCTTGAAGGGCTTGCAACGCTAGGAGCACCACTCTCATTTCTAGGACATTGATATGCAGATGGTACTCGCGAGGTTGCCAAGTGCCTTGGACTGTCCTGCCTAGATTATGCCCCCCCACCCTATCAGGGAGGCGTCCGTGGTCACTGTGGCTACTGAAGGGGATTGTATGAAAGGTCTGACCTGAATTACTAGTGGGGAGACCATCCACCAAAAAAGGTGCCTTTTGCATGTTTCTGTGATCAGGATCATGTGAGACATGGGTAGCTCCTGGAAAGACCACTGCGTGAAAAGAAGCCACTGAAGAATTCTCACGTGGAAACGCGCTAATGGGACAAGAAGAACGGCAGCTGCAATGGAGCCTAGAGCTTGGAGGACATATCTGACTTGAATCCTTTTGCTCTGCATCAGAATTGACATTTGTTGACGAATAGTGAAAACTCTTTCCTGTGGTAATCTTGCAAACATTTCTTTTGTGTTTAATTCTGCTCCTATGTATGTGACAGACTGACAGGGCAACAAGGCAGATTTTTCAAAATTTACTGTAATGCCTAGTTGAGTGCATGATGTGATTGTATAATCCCGTGCCTCTAAGAGTTGATGCCTGGTGGTAGCAGTCAGGAGCCAGTCGTCTAGTTAGGGAAACATCTGGAATCCCTGACGCCTCAGGTGAGCCGTGACTACTGCCATACACTTGGTGAACACCCTGAGGGCTGAGATGAGACCAAAGGGCAGAGCTCTGAACTGGTAATGACCGACCCCTACCTGGAACTGAAGAAATCTCCTGGAGCGTCTGTCCATTTTGATATGGTAGTACGTGTCCTGAAGATCTATCGAGCACATCCAACTGTCCTGACCCAGAAAAGGGAAAATGGACTGCAATGTCACCATCCAGAACTTTTTTTTTGTACAGATTTGTTCAATCTGCTGAGATCCAATATTGGTCTCCAGTCCCCCGTCTTTTTTGGTACTAAAAAGAATCTTGAGTAAGTTCCAGATCCTATTTGGTCTGCGGGGAGTTCTTGAATGGCTCTTTTTTCTAGCAGTCTTGAAACTTCTGTATCTGCCTGATCCCTTAGATGGGGTGGGACATCTGGGATGGACTTTTATGATTCTATGGGGATTGATGGAAGGGAATTTTGTAACCTCCGGACATAATGGATTGTACCCATTTGTCTCTTGTTATATTTTGCCAGGCTTTTGGGTACAGCGAAAGTCTTCCCCCGACTGCCTCCAGAGGTGAGTAGTCGGGCAACCCTTCAGGGATGCTGGAAGGGCTTGGCAGAGAAGGCATCTCTGTCACCCTGGTTTTGCGGTCCCCCTCTTCCACTAAGACGGTGTCTGTTATTGCTGTTTCCCCCTCTGCCTCTGGGGGAAAAAATCACCACGTGTGTTAGGCAAGGGTCCCTGGAATTTTCGGAACCACATCTTTCCACTCTTCTGACCCTTGGGATAAGGTCTGGAAGGGGTGGAAAAATGGACTACCACGGCAGAGAGAGAGTCTTGCCTTCCTGCTCACATCTGGTCAACGTGTCTTTCACCTGAGGCCCAAAGAGAAAGGAGCCATCAAAGGGAGTATTGGTGAAGGACGCTCGAAAGGGTTCCGCAAACTGACACAGTCGCATCCAAGCATGTCTCCTGAGAGCCACACCTGTCCCTGCGGCTCTGCTCGCTCCATCGGCTACATACGAAATCAGCCTCATGGAGGAGTTGACTATGGAATTAAGAGTCGCAAGCTGAGAAGCTAATTTGGCTGGTACTCCCTCAGCTGTAGGATCCTGAAGGGCATCTCCAAGCTCTTTCAGGAAATCCCTTTGAAGACGTGTAAAATGGCATAGATAGTTCAGGGACCTCATTGAAAAGGTCGATGAAGCAAAAGTACAGTTGTGTACACCTACCATAAATGTAGATGTTCGAGTGTCTTCACTGTTGCAGTCATAACTGTAGGGTGCTCCTGCCAGCAGGCAGCCCGAGGTCGGCCAGAATCCCAAAGTCTGGGCCCGGCGTCGGCTGTACAAGCCAGTACCCTGACGTCAGTACGCTCTGGTACATAGCCCTCAGCCGATGCCATCTTCTCCAGCCTTTCTTGCCCTAGATGTCAGAAGTCCCCAATAAATCATAAATGAATCCCACTAGGAAACACAAATACACCACAAAAAGAAAAAGAGGGATAGGAGGGAGGGAAACACCAACTGCAACAGTGAAGACACTCGAACATCTACATTTATGGTAGGTGTACACAACTGTACTATGTTCATCATGTTTCACTGTTGCAGTCATAACTGTAGGGTGGAATCCCAAAGCAGTGAAAAAAGGGGGGAGGTTTAGACAGAAGAAGGGGCAGCAAGAAGACCCTGCAAAACAGCAGAGGCAAAGCCTGCCCTGGTCTTAGAATACAAAGGGAGATTGTAGTGCTTGGAAAAAGTATGCACAGAACTCCAAGTGGCAGCTTCCAAGATATCCTTGGTAGGAACTCCCCTGAGAAAAGCTGTAGAAGTAGCAGCTGCTCTAGTAGAATGACTTCTCACAGTACCTGGAAAATGTTTCCCATGATGAGTGTAACAAAATCTTATTCCACAAGAAATCCATTTGGAAATAGTTTGTTTGGAAATAGCCTTTCCAAGAGAACTGGAGGCAAAAGAAACAAACAATTGGTTAGATTTTCTGAACGCTTTAGTCTTGTCCAAATAAAATCTTAACTGTCTGTGCACGTCCAAGGAATGCAAAATCCTTTCCCCTTTATTCTGAGGATTAGGAAAGAAGGTAGGAAGGTGAATTGTTTGATTCAAAGCCACTTTCGAAATCACCTTAGGCATGAAAGTAGGATTGGTCCTCAAGGATACTCTGTCCTGGTGGAAAATAAGGTATGGTTCCACAGCCATGAGAGCTTGCAACTCTGAGACCCTTCTGGCAGAAGTCAAAGCTAACAAAAGAACTGTCTTCCAAGATAAAACTTAATATCTGAAGATGCAGCAGGCTCAAAAGGAGGCAAAGTAAGTTTTTCTAAAACATAATTAAGATCCCAAGCAGGAACAGGAGGGGTTCTGGGAGGCCTTAAATTCTTAGCCCCTCTCAAGAATTGTCTCACCAAAGGATGAGAAAAAACAGGGGGATCAGTATTGAAATGAGCAGAAATAGCAGAAGCATGAATCTTAATGGAAGAAAAGGAAAGTCCATTAGACAAAAGATCTGAAAGGTAAAGCAAAATAGAAGAGAGATCAGGTATCAGAGGGTCCAAGCCTCGGTCCTGCATCCAAATGCAAAATCTCTTCCATTTAAAGGCATAGGATTTCCTAGTGCTAGGTCATCTAACTTCCAAAAGAACATCCAAAACTTGTTTGGGAAGACTAGAAGAGATCAAATTCCTTTGAAGAGCCAAGCTGCCAGACAAAGGGTCTTGAGATTGGAATGTAGCAACTGACCCTGATGCTGGGATAGAAGAGAAGGGTTCAGAGGGAGAATCCAAGGAGGCTCCAAGAACAGGTGCTTTAAAGTTGAATACCAAAACTGTCGAGGCCAATTTGGAGCAATCAAGATGAGGAACTTGAGCTTGTCCTGTTTTATCTTTAGTAAAATCCGAGGAAGAAGAGGAAGAGGAGGGAAGGCATATCCCGAAAGGTTTCTCCAGCTGAAGGACAGGGCATCCACTTTCCAAGCTGTTTTGTGGAATGACCTGATGCAAAAGAGAGGCAGCTGATGATTGAGATGGGATGCAAACAGATCTATCTGGGGGCATCCCCAAACTGCAGTAATCTTGTTGAATAAGTTGGTGTCTAGCATCCATTCGTGAGGATCTAAAATGTTCCTGCTCAGGCTGTCTGCTAAGAGATTCTGTTCTCCTGGTATGAATTGGGCCTGGAGATGTAGATTCAGATTTAGAGCCGTGTCCCATAAAGCCATAGCTAGTCTGCAAAGGGGGTATGGATGAGAACCCCCCTGCTTGTTTATGTACCACATGACTGTGGTGTTGTCTGTGCAAATCAAAAGAGGTCCTGGATGCAAAAGGTTCTTGAAGGCTAGAAGAGCATTTTGAACTGCCAACATTTCCTTCAGATTGATGTGCCAGTGAAGATGATCCTTTGTCCAGGTTCCCTGCTGGCAATTGCCTAGAAAATGTGCTCCCCAAGCATAATCCGAGGCGTCCGTGGTTATGATTTGAGAAGGTTGAGGAAGACAGAAAGGCTTTCCTTCGTTTAACGCACACACGCTGGACCACCAAAGGAACTCCTTCTGGAGGCAAGGGATCAGAGGAATCAGAGTGTCCAGATCGTGGTAATGCTGTGACCATACACTTTTCAGATACCATTGAAGCTTTCTCATATGAAGCCTTGCATTTGGAATCAACAGAATGCAGGAAGCCATGTAGCCCAGTGCCTGCAGGAATTTCCTTGCAGTGAGCTGAGGTAGTTGCCAAAGTCTTGAAAATTGAAGCCAGCTGTATTTGTTTTTCTGTAGTGAGGAAGGCCCTTTGTAAGGTTGTATTTAAGAGGGCTCCCAGAAATACCATTTGTTGAGAAGGGATCAAATGTGACTTTTTTGTGTTCACTGAAAATCCCAGTAGGAGGAGAAGACGTTGAACAAAATCCAGATGCTGAAGTAAAAGATCCTTGCTGTCTGCTTGAATAAGGCAATCGTCCAAATAGGGGTAAATCTGAATCCCCTGGAGTCTGCAATAAGCCACTACTGGTGCCAGGCACTTGGTAAAGACTCTGGGCGAAGTAGATAAACCAAAGGGCAGTACAGAGAATTGAAAGTGTCTCGAACCTGCCTTGAACCTGAGGAATTTCCTGCGTTCCTGCCTGATGGGAATGTGTAAATAAGCTTCCTTTAGATCCAATGTCACCATCCAGGCGTCCTGAGAGAGCATTGGAATCAGCTGCTGCAGAGTAAGCATCTTGAATTTTGGAATTTCCAAAAAGGTGTTTAACACAGAAAGGTCCAGAATAGGTCTCCATGAGCTTTGCTTTCTTGGAACCAGAAACAGTCTTGAATAAAAACCTTTTCCCATCTCTGAGAGTGGAACAGGCTCTATGGCTCTCATGGCCAGAAGAGCATCCACTTGATTTAAGGCCTCTGACCATTGATGTTTTGGCAGATCTGGCCAACCGAAAGCCCTTGGCAAGGTATGAAAGTGGAATTTGTAGCCTTTTAAAATCACGTCCAATACCCATTTGTCCTGGGTAATATGAGTCCAATTTCTGTAAAAAAGAGAAAGTTTTCCTCCGAGAGGGGCATCCAGGTAAAGAGGTCCTGTAGCCCAACCGAGAGAGAGAGTCATTGAGTTTGCTTCCTTTGAGATTGGGATCTGTCTTCTCCCCTTCTAGGTGAAGAAGCAGTCCATTGTCTCGATCTGTAGGAGGCCTGAGCTTGGCCACGACCTCTGGAGCGTCTATATCTTCCCCTTTGAGGCCTGTCAGACGTGGGAAAGGACCAATTTTTGGAGGGCCAATTCCTGGAAAATATAGGAGGCTGAACTTGCAAGAAATCTTTCACAGTTTGCATAGATTTTGCCTTTTCTTCCATCTTTTTAATAACCTCCTCAGCTTTAAATCCAAAAAGAACATCATGCTGAACAGGGGCATCTAATAATTTAGCCTTAACCTGTTCAGGTAAACTTTGCTCACGAAGCCAAGCATGTCTCCTGATAACAGTACCAGAGGCTGCGGCCCTGCAAGAAGCATCCAAAGCATCAAAACCACAATGCAAGCTATGTTTGTTCAGTTGTTCAGCTGCATGCAATACATCCTGAAGTTCCTTATCTTCTGCACATGCAGGAAGGGAGGCAAGCTTTTGCTTTAAAACAGACAAAAGAAATTGCTGATACTTGAACATATGAAACTGGCAATTTAAAGCCCTAACAGAGAGGGTAGCAGAAGTATATACCTTTTTACCCCACCTGTCTAAGGCACGAGAATCCTTCTCAGAGGGAATAGGATTCTTAGAAGTAGCAACTTTAGCAGCCTTAGAGCCCTGAGATATAGTTTCAGGATCTGCAGAAGGATTCTTAAACAAGAACAAATGAGACTCAGGAACCCTATAAAACCTATCAGGCTTAGAGGGAGCAGGAGGCATGGAGTCAGGATTCAAATTAGCCTCGGAAAAAGCATCATCCACAATGTCAAGAACAGGAGGGATAGCCAAAGGCCTATGTTGAGGAAGAAGAAGGAATTCTCTAAGCCTCTTCTTGGAAGCAGAATAATCCTGACCTTCACAATGAAAATGTTCCCTCATCTCATGTAAGGTTTCCCCAAAGGAAAAATCTTCAGGCAGAGAGGCAGAGGGCAAGGAGTCCTCAGCATCCGAATCCTCATAAGGAGAAAAAGAATATTCCTGATCAGAGGAAGAGACAGAAGCCTGGTCAGAGGAATCCATAGGAACATCCTGTTGAGGCCTTTTCTCAGGGGGGGGGGGGGGGGGTGAGAACCCCTAATCATAATAAGCAAATCTTCAGCCATCCTTAACAATTGCTTCTGTGTCCGGGGAGTAGATTCAGAAGTAGCTTGAGCAGGAGCTTTGGACTTAACAGGAGTCTTTGTCTTTGCCTTTGAAATAGTGATGTGAGTAGGCCTGAATACCCCCTCAGAAGCCGGTACCTGCACAGTGGTTCCGGACCTATCCGAGGGAGCGACGTCCGAAGGTCCTGCAGCAGATAAAATAGAAGGCCTTGATGGCTCCCCATGGGAGTCCGTATCGGCCATCGGTTCAGAAGTGGCGGATGACAGGGGCTGCAAAAGCGCCTCACTGACGACAGCCGAACCGGACGCTGGCTCCAGCTGCAACGAGTCCTGTTTGGACCTCGGAGGCCTGTCCTTGTCTTTGCGCTTCTTTTGAATTCCGGTAGCATCCGACGACATTCTATAATTGAAGCGTCTGCCAAAGTAATTCAGAGCCCAGTCGTACCTGCGTTTGATAGTACGAGAATTAAACCTGGCACAGAGCCGACAACAAGAAACGTCGTGGTCAGGGCCTAAGCAAGGTAGACAGTAAGAGTGGAAATCTTTATGAGGTATTTGTTTCCCACACGTAATACAATTATTAACTTTTCTGACATCAGAGGAACAAGAAAAAGATTCCCCAACGGGGTACTTAGCTTTGAGAAGAGAAGTAAGAACTTCGGACCGACAACAACCAAAAACGCTGTTCAAAAATCGCCAACCAACGACTTGCGAGCTGCTTTCCACCGCACGGCAAGAAAGACTGGAGAAGATGGCGTCGGCTGAGGGCTATGTACCAGAGCGTACTGACGTCAGGGTACTGGCTTGTACAGCCGACGCCGGACCCAGACTTTGGGATTCTGGCCGACCTCGGGCTGCCTGCCGGCAGGAGCACCCTACAGTTATGACTGCAACAGTGAAACACGATGAACATCATTCGCTTTCCATATCTGTCCATCATCCGAGACTTTGTTTGGAAGATGAACAGATGAAAAGGTTTCTGCTAACTCTTTCTTGGTGGCTGCTGCTACCACCATGGCATCAACAGGCACACCTCTGGAGAGGAATTGTTTGTCCTGGGGGACTGTAATAAATTTGTTTGGTCTCCTCGGAGTAGGTTCCACAGAATCTGGAGCTGACCAAGCCTTTTGAGCCACTACAGACATAAGTGGATCGAAAGGAGGAGATACCCAGGAGGTGGAAGGTCGGGAACCGAATGCGTCCAGGTATACAGACGCGTCCTTGTTATGGGCTAGGGAAGTCCAGTCCCTCCTCTGTCTAAGCATTTCAAGAATGTCCGAAAAGGAAACATCTTCAGAGGGGGACCCTGAGGACCCTTCCAATTTATCCATGTCTGTATCTGAGTCAGGGGAGTCTATGTGCTTCCTCTTGCACTTCTTCTTCTGGGGAGGCTGTTCCTAGTGATCAGGGGAGGCTTCGGAAGAAGAGGGATCACCCAATGGGGTGTCCTGTGGCATAGGTTCCCTACGCTTGGGGTCTGGAGGAGGAGTAGAGGTTGGAATAGACACCATGAGGGGAGGAGCCGATGGAGCTGGCAGTAGAGCTGTTTCGGGGGACAGCACACTCCGCATGATCTCGAAGGCGTCCCGACCTCTAGGCAGAGAAAGCTCCGGCTCCGAAGAAAGGAGAGTCCTTCTCCGCGTCGAGGGTGATGGCTCTGAGGCCGATGTTGGATCCGAGCTCACCTGCGCCGAAGCTCCGAGGGGGAGAACGGGGTCGGACAAGGGTCCAATGCCACTCCCCCCCCCCTCGGAGCCAACGAGAGAGTCCTGTCACCCAGATCCCTCGATAGAAGGTACAATCAAGGTAATCAGAGTCGACGTCGGAACCGAAGGAGAGATAATGATCGGCGCCGATGATTCTACTACCTGCAGATCCATGGTCTCCGGCTCAGAGCTAAATGTAGTCGGAGGAGGAACGGAAATATAGGCGGTTGGAGCCAATACCTGTTGAGGTGGGCTGGACAATAATTTTGCCAGTGCCTGTGACTTAAGCAACCTACTTACTACTCTCTCCAATTCATGATCCGATAACCTAGAGGATCGAGAGGAGTGGGAAGAATGATGGCTACATTTACTCTGTAACAAGGGTGACTGAGGTGCCGAGTGGATGGGCTCGAAGGATGGAGACCTCAGTCTCTTACGGCTCCGAGACGGCTCTGAAATATCAGATGGAGCCGACAGAGGAGTTGCCTTGTCGGTGCCAGCCGGCATCGACATACTTGGTTGGTCAAGTAAAGGAGTCGGCTCCAAAGGTGGAGCTGATGGCTTGACATACTTAGGGGATTTCGCTGACTGAGTAATATTAGCTAGAGAATCCTGAGTCTTCAATAATCCCCGAAGAATTCATTTGTTTTTGCGCTCCTGCAGGACCCTTGGACTAAAAGCATGACATATAGAACAGGAGTCCTGCAGGTGAACAGCACCCAAACAATATACACAACTAGTGTGCCCATCTGTCAGAGACATTTTCTGACAGCATGAGTCACACTTTTTGAAGCCAGATACCTTGGTATCTTTAGACATTTTTCTAACAACAAACTAAAGAACCACAATAACAATAAGAAAATGTTATACTACTAAGAAACAGTTTTTTTTTGTTACAGTTAAGGAACAGCAAGGAGAGCCTCTAATTTAAAAGGCTGTCCTAAGGGGGGGGGGGCTCTCTAACTTAAATGAGTTCAGGGGAAACAGACGGCCTGCGAATTATGGAGCGATGGCCAACAAAGCTACAACACACAAGAAAGCGATAAAGGATGAAGTACTACATCTAGACAAAAACTTGATAAATTTTCAAGAATAAACAACAATTATAATAGAAAAAAACTATACTAAGCCTGAGCCAGTAATGAAGCAACCCCGCAGCCGAAGTGGCAAATGAGATCTGGGTAGCTGACGCTGGGCATTCTGGGATAAGGGGTAGCCTTGAGCCAGTAAAAAGCTCTCGAGCAATAGAAGATGGCCGAGTCGGAGCAGAGGACCAGCTCTGAACCGAAACAGCAAGAACGAAGGCAAGATGAACAACTTAACATGTTTAGTTACACAACTGTATGATGTTCATCACACTGATCACTGCTGCAATAACCTTAACTATATGGGAAGATTACCCTAGCTTACTACACTTTGCAGGTAGAAGAGTCCAGGAGCCCCTGTAGAATGGTCCAAGCAAAGCCTGACCCACACCTAGAGAACGAATCAAGACTATAGTGCTTTTTAAAATTACATACACAAGACTGAGCAACAGATTCTAGAAAATTTCAAAAAATCCAGCCTTTTCAAAAAGCCATAGAGGAATGCAGGGACCTGTGTGAAATAGCTTTTGTTACAATCACCTTTACAGAACTAATTGCCTTAAACAACCGTTTGGAAACTGTCCATTTTGACACATTTTGTTTCTTGTTACCTATGCTACAAATGAACAATTGATCTGAAAATCTGAAAAGATTTAGTTCCCAAGATAGCCAAGGTATAGAGTATCCTCTTTCTCTCATTTTTAGGTTCAAGAAAGAAATGGGGAGATGGATAGTTTTACTTAAAAATAATCCAGAATACCACTTTAGGATTTTTTTTCTTAAAAGCGTAGCTATAAATCTGTGGTTATTCCTGTCCTTACTCAAAAGGATCTCCAGGTAAGATATTTTCTTGTTGTCGAATTCATACATAAATTTCAAAAAGTTACTAGTGTTGTTGATGTATGTTACAAATGCCTCAATCCCTTTTACCCCACCCCTTAATAAAAATATCATCCAGGTAACGTGTAAATCTTACGTCTATCCTTGTACTCTGGATGATCTAAACCACGTTGTGCTCCCCATTGAGCCATCACTATATTAGCAAACATTCTGCCACAAGGGGAACCCACAGCTACCCCAGTTCTGATAAAGGATGAAAGCACTTTATATATGTAATTTATTTGTTTTGGTTTTAATCGGTTTACCAAATAAAACAGTTGCTCCTCACGACCTTCTGCCTTGAATTAGGTTTTGAAGCTTATCGCATACTGTGTTTTACCAGTTTGTCTAGTTCTACTACAGCAGGAGGAGGTGGCAAGTGCAACAAATCTCAGCTCCTTTTCAGTAACACAGCTGAGGGAACACCAAGTAACCAAACAGGGAACTTTACTTTGATTACTGAAATGCTGTCACAGAAAATGGAGTCACTAGCAAGAACTGCGGATAACCTGACAGCTGTTCACAAAACACAGGGAGCAGGATGCCTTCAACTAATGCATTGCAAATCTGACCCCTTGTGACAATGGTGAGGGGCTCTCCTTCTCAAGAGAGTTCCCCAGACACTACAGCAAAGACCTGTGATATGGATGGTTTTATTAATGTTAGAAATAGGAAATGTCTTCACCTTCTGCTATACCTATGCTGAAGGACTGGTTACCAAACAACTTAAGCTTTCAAAGGAACAACCTACAAGGTGACCATGATATTTTATCTAATAACTTAAAGTTGTTTGACTACAAATTACTGAAATATAAGAAAACTCAACTTGAGAAGTTATTTACTCTAATGTATTAAAAATAAAATGGTACCAACGTGGCTTAGGTTATGGAAGTAACCTGTGGGTCTGGAACCCGGTTCCCCCTTGCACACTAAACTTACTCAACGTTTTGACAGATACAGAAGCGAATTCTTGGAAGTTTTGGTTAAACACAATACGTTCACTAAAGTTCTTGAGGGGGAGCTGAATCATCCTGACAGTAAAATAAAGGAAGACATTGATTTCAAAAGGTATAAATTTGAATACCAAAGAATTTTTTCTAGTATTGACAATCAATTGCATACTTTACCTGAAAAGAAAATTGGCAAACTAGAAAGGGAAAGGTTGAACTACATTAATGGGACTGTTTATCTCCTACCCCCAGAGTCAAACTTGGGGGGGGGGTGCAATTCATGTGTTAATAATCAGGATAATGGCTGAACTAACCGAAGGTAACAGAATGGTCAAACAATCAAAATAAGAATGCAAAAAGGTATAACAGTTATTGTAACATTAATAATGACAATATTCCAGTGAGGAAATCCAAAATGATCAAAGAGACACAACAACAAAACCAAAAAAAAAAATCAAACAAACCAACCTCTGGCAATGGACACGTTTTTAGAAGAGCCCCAACATGCACCATGCTAGCAAACAACAGGGAGGGGTTGGGCTGGGGGAGCTGAATATACACTCTGGGTTTGATTTTTAGCATAGTAATTTAAGAGAGGTTTCTGACCAAGAAAAAAATTTAAATTTGGGGAACTATGCAGAACAATTTAAACCAGGATGCACTTAACAGCCCTGTCATTGTTCAAAATTCTTGCGATGATTTTGTTTACCATTTCTCTGATTCTACAATTGACACAGGTAATGGTGACTTTCTTAGTAAGGGTTTAACTTTTGTACCTGCGAGGAGGGTGAACTTAGCAAACACTTTAAAGGAGAACTGCACCCACACACTCAACAAACATGTTTATTTCATCATGGTTTGGTGTTTCCTACATTTTAACACCATTCTGGGACTATTTAGAGCTTTTTAGATATTTTTATATGCAATTTCTGACTCTGACCACATGGGGTCTGGCATCTTGAAATAATTCTGATTGTTTAGTCTGTCTCTAAGTATCCCAGAATGCACTGTTTGTCTCCAAAAAATTGCATCATGTCTGCCACTTTTCCCTAAAGCTCCTGAGAGTGCACTGATTTTACAGGTATTCACTGCTGTGTTATAGTCACCTACTTTTGGTTAAAATGTTACCCTTTTTCAATGACTACTTCAAACACAAGCAGTGCAAATGCTACAGAACAGAACTGAAAAGTGCATTTTATTGCTCTTTCTTCTTAGAGATGCTAACTTGATTTATTTTGTGAAGGCAGAAATCTAGTTCTTCACGGTATCTCCCCTCCCCCTTCACACCTACCTTTCCTAGCTGTCAAAGAGCTAAGGGTAATGTGACCCATTATCTGCATGTGATTGACAGCTCACCGTGGTGACCAGACTAATGTACTGTTTTCTTATTAGCCTTTCCTTCCATACAGTGGGAGACTTTTTTTTTTGTTGCACTACTGCAGTCAAATTTAGAACCAACTCAATAGCACTGGGAATAATCACTGCTTTGCAAAGCATCAAACTCCCACTTATTTTTCCTACTTGTTTGGTTAAATAGCTAACAAATGATACACTATAAACAGACACACACTTGCCCCTTGCTTGTATTCACTCACACAAACACACACACACACACACACACACACACACACACCTGCCCCTAGCTTGCATTCACACACACACACACACACACACACACACACACACACACACACTTGCCCCTTGCTTGCATTCACACACAAACACACCCTTGCCCCTTGCTTGCATACACACACACAAACACACTTGCCCCTTGCTTGAATTCACACAAACACTTGCCCCTTGCTTGAATTCACACACACACAAACACTTGCCCCTTGCTTGAATTCACACACACACACACTTGCCCCTTGCTTGAATTCACACACACACACAAACACTTGCCCCTTGCTTGCAAACACACACACACGCACACTTCTCCCTTTGCTCTACAAAGATGTAAACTTGGATTCAATCCCAGCCACTGCCATCCATGCATGCCCAGCAAAGACGGCTACTTAGCACTTGCCATTATAGTTTGATAGAGAGATTTATCATAAAATTATTACTGGCTTCAAAAATACAGCCTCCCAAATCCCAGAACTGGCAACTCCTTCAAAAGATTTCACATAAATCTGTTACAGACAATCAACAGAAGTGAGACTTTTGTTCACCCTTATATGGTGTAGGGGGCTGGGCAAGGCAGCGCTGACATCACAATGTGGGAGGTCCACTGGCTCTTCTACAGAACATGCAAATCAGGCAGTGCTTACGTCACTTTGGGGGAGGAAACGTCCCTGAACTACAGCAAGAGCTCTGGCAGATGTGACATCATCATTTAAGAGCCAGCTAGAGAATTTTCAACTTGGTTTTCAAAGTGAAAATGAAACAGTACAGAAAGGTAGCAAGCTTAAGAGGTAAAACAGTTGAGTGGATTACTTTTTAAAGCTGCAGTTCTGATTTTTTGAGGCTGTATCAACTAACAGGGACTAAAAGAGACAGCAGGTTGAGCAATCTGCTTGAAAATCCCATTGTTGTCCTTTAATGGACTTGCAACTCTACCTAAGGAAACAATTTCAGAATTATGCTGGGGGAGAATAATAACAAGCCTGATGTTTTATATACCTAGTACTTTTAACCTGCCTTTGCATTCTATTTTAGGGTTGCATGAGAAAGTTTGCGAACTTGGTACAAGGAATGCCTTTATTGGGGCAATGCAATAGTAAAAGTGGAGGGAGAGTTAAGCAATCTAAGATAAGGTTTGCAAAATGAAACCCAATAAGGGTGGGGGAATCATTGTGATGGAATCTTAGATACTGACACTTAAGGGGATTCAAAAAATGAACTAAATTGTAGCTACGAAACATCTCAAAGGCACTCAATGACTTGTTACTTAAAAGGAAAATCGATGTAAACCCTTTTAACTATTTACAAATGCCCTCCCCCACAATCCCCATGTTATTTGGTATCCCAAAGATACACAAGAGTGTATAACCCCCCCCCCCAATACACCCTATAGCTGATGGACTTAATTCCATCACATACCCCCAATGCAAAATATATTGACGAAAAACAAACTGCATCTACACAGTGAAAAACACATTTGTAAAGACTCATGGTCCTTTCTAGCTACCATAGAGGGAACACATTTTGAGAATGATGACATATTTTTAACAACTGATGTAAGGGATTTATACAGTGTCATTCCCTAGGATGAAGGAATTAGTATGGTGGTTGGTTATTTACACAGAAAAGGGGTCCTACAGCATAACATCAACCTATAGGTGGACCTGTTAGAGCTGGTGTTGAACAACAATTTTGGTTTTTAATGGTGATTTTTATCTTCAGAAAATTGGGGTAGCTATGGGTTTCCCTTGTGGCAGAACATTTGCTAATACAGCGATGGCTCAATAGGAGCAACAATACGTTTTAGATCATCCAGAGTACAAGGACAGACTTAAGATTTATACACGTTACTTGGATGATATTTTTATTTTATGGAGGGGTCGGGTAGAAGGGACCGAGGCATTTGTAACATGCATCAACAACATTAGTAACTTTTTGAAATTTACGTATGAATTTGACAGTGAGAAAATATCTTGCCTGGACGCCCTCTTGAGTAAGGACAGAAATAACCACAGATTTATAGCTATGATTTTTAGAAAAAACTCCTTTCTCCATTTCGATAGCTACCGCCCTTCAATCAAAAGAAATCTGTGGTGAAAAGGCAATTGGTTAGAGCTGCTAGAATGGTCACCACGGGTGAGGACTTCCACAATGAATGTGAACTTTTACTGGGTATGTTCCATAAGAGAGGTTACCCTGAAGGACTGCTTGAGGAACTTAACTTGGAGGTTATGCAAAAAAGAAATACTGGCTGGTATAAACCTATCTTTGGAGGGTCAACAAATTTAAATACAAGATATAGGGGCTGAAGTGGAGGGGGATGTAACTGGAGATTTGATAAGACCTCAATACTCCGTGAATTTCATAACTACCTTTAATATACACCACAGAATGCGTAATGGTTACTGACTGGTTAGGACACAAACCCGGTTTTACATTTAGAAGAGATAGGAACCTGAAGGAAATTTTGGAACACTCATCTAAAGAAAACATACATCAAGTTTGTCGTACGAAGAAATGCGGGTTCTGTTCCCAATGTAAATTCATTCTAATGTGTGACAGGTTTCTTATTAAAGGCAATGAATTCAAAGTTAGGTCAAGTTTTTACTGCAATTCTAAGAGTGTGGTCTACGTGGCATTATGCCAACAGTGCCCACGTTTTTACATAGGTAAAACTGAGCGTAGGTTGAAGGAAAGAATTTATGAACACCAGTATAACATCAACAAAAGGAAACCCAATAATGCCTATATAAGACATAATTTGGACAACGGAAGTCACAAATTTAAGTTTGTAGGTATAGAAGGATTAAAGGAGGAAATGAGGGGAGGTCCATGGGTACGGTTATTGAAACTAAGGGAATTATATTGGCAAATGACTTTGAATGCCCATGGTAGGCCTGGACTTGAGTCTTGTTCCACTGCACCGCTTTTGAAATTTAAAGCACTGACTAGGTAATGAAACAGAGGTAGGGGCGAATGGTACAATAATATCTTTGGCCCCTTCGCTACGGGTTTGCACTTTAAGCACCTTTTTTACATTTTAAACGCACAACACATCAACAAACAAAGCTATTTATGTGAACTTTAAACACATTTCTTTCCTCCTATTCAAGCTCCCTCAAGGAAATGACATATGACATACATTTTATATACTCTGACTGAATGTCTCTAATGCCTGCTACCATTGGTTTTAATATCTTTTTCCATCTCATTGCATGCATTCTTCTCAGAAACAGTCACCTCTCTTGCCAACACCTTAACTCCACCCACAACCCTTGGACTTAACCCTCCTAATAGTAAAACACCCTCTTTAAAGTTGAACACAGTATCCACAGCCTTCATTTACAACCAACTCCGAAAATTTAAACCTTGTACCCCCTCAGCAGACAAACTGCCAGCAGAGTATCTGCAGCTAGCTGCAGAGGAACTAGCATTCCCAGTCTTCATCTTAATAAACAGAACCATAACCAAATCCACTATTCCGTCTCTCTGGAAAATCTCCCATATCATCCCTTTACATAAAGGGGGAAATACAACTGAACTTTCAAACTACCATCCTATAGCCCTACTCTCTCCTCTAGCTAAAATCATGGAACGATGTATCCACCAACAATTTCTAGAGCACCTTCTCCATAATAACCTACTTGCTGACTCACAGCACGGTTGTAGACCATTCCATAGTACTACCACTGCCCTTCTCTCCTTTACAGACTCCATCAACAAAAATCGCAACAATAATCTATACTCATCTGCATTATTTCTTGACCTCTCGAAAGCATTCGATATGGTAAATCACCATCTTCTGATTGATCTGCTTAAATCCCTTTCTCTTGACACAATGGCTATTCAGTGGTTCAACTCCTACCTGTCAAATAGACAACAAGCAGTTCTCTGGGACAGTCATTTATCCTCCCAGCTCCCAGTCTCCATTGGAGTCCCACAAGGCTCTATTCTAGGTCCCCTCCTCTTCTCCATCTTTATTAATAACCTGAATACCTCCCTCCCATCTTCCACTTGCATTCAGTATGCAGATGACTCTACACTCATCTGCACTGCAACGTCTCCTGCTGAATTCATGTACCCAAAATGTTTTTACTGCAGCAGAAAATTGGTTCAAACACATCTGTCTCCTCCTTAATCCTAAAAAGACTAAGTTACTATTGTTTACTCCAACTTATAAGTCCATCCCAATTTCCTTTACTATTGTCTCTAACAATGGCACACTTGTCTCACCCGACAGCACCACAAAACTGCTTGGTGTCACAATAGATAATCAACTAAACTTTGATGCTCACATCAATCTAACTATAAAAACAGTTAACAAAAAATAGGTGCGCTCTTTAGACTTAAACAATTTCTCACACCAGAGACTAGGATATGTTTAGCTCAAACACATCTCATCTCAACACTACTGTATGCCTCCCCAACCTTTATTAACCTATCAAAAACAAACCTGTCAAAACTAGCCTCATCCTACCACAACATTATCAGGTTTGCTACAGGTGCCCCATATCGGACTCATCATTGCTTAAATCTCAAACAGCTAGGTTGGCTTGAACTACAAAATCTCATTCTACTTCAACAACTGACTATTACCCACAGGATTCTCCATTTCCCCTCTAATGCACCTATTCTTAATACTCTTATTTCCCCCTATAAGAATCTAACTACCCTACGATCAGCTAATAAACGTCTAGTAGCCACATGTAAATCTCAGAACAAAGCAGGTGACTCCCTTTTCTCAAATGCTGTGGGTACACACTGGAACTAGTTCACTAGTGAACTTACTACCTTGACCTCAACACCCCTTTTCAAGAAACATTTAAAGACCCACCTCAAATCACACTGGCTCTGCCCTTGCTCTTCTCCTGACTGACTCTTGTTTCCTACTTCCACATCTTTTTACCTCTTTTCCCATTACCTCTATCTGCACTGTACACACCCATCATCTGGACAAGTATTACTTCTCCTTCTCTCACACTGCCTTGTCTCCATCTAGCTTACATCACTACTCCCATCACTACAATTTTTCCCCTTGACTCTCTTCAGCTTGTGACTTCCTCTTTCTTATGATTTTACCTCCTATTACCGCTACTTACTTTGCTTATGTTTTACCTCCTATCACCTCTACTTACTTTGCACTACCTAATGCCTTGCACAGGTAGTATTTTAGTTCTTTTTTTCTTCATGATAGGTCAAGTCCAAGTCCAGATGCTATAAAAAAATTTCAATTCTGTATTTAAATACTGCTGTTGTTGCTGTGTGTTTTTGATTCACTAATTGCTGTTCTGTTGTTTTGTATGCTAATTAGTTGCTAACTCCTGCTTAGTAGTTTAGTTATCCTCTTGTATATATTTTTTTCTTAGTGTGTTACCTTAGACTGTTACAGTGGAGCTTTTCTCCTCGGGCCTCTACTGAAAATGGACATGTATCCAGTTAGACTAGCCCGGTCAACAAATGTAAAATAAAATAAATAAATTTTAGGTATTAGATTTTTGAGAGATCTTTATGTATAAAGTTGTAATATAGTTATGTGGTTAAAGAATTACACATTCATTTTAATGTGATTTTTGCTTAAGATTTTTCACAAA
Organism: Protopterus annectens; assembly: GCF_019279795.1. Classification (NCBI taxonomy): domain Eukaryota; kingdom Metazoa; phylum Chordata; order Ceratodontiformes; family Protopteridae; genus Protopterus; species Protopterus annectens. The sequence goes on from NC_056725.1 coordinate 1,034,658,591, forward strand.
CTACTTTTGATATATACACAAACAAAATCTGTTTGATACAAAAAGTTTACAGTATTCTAGCCGGCTTGCAAGATTACATACTGTTAAGATGAAGGGCACTTAAATCTTCCGACCACTACATGTCACTGTGATACTACTTTGCCTAGGAATGGTTGGGGACAATTTGTCCTGAAACATCAAAGGAAGTGTTATCATTGCTCATGGATGTGTGTATAAAAGTTTGTAACTTAACTGCTTTTATATTCTGATGAAGTTCCGATAAGGGACAAAAGCACTCAATATACATGTAAGTTATTTGCTTTGGTTTTAATTGGTTTACCAAATAAAATAGTTACTGCTCGTGACCTTCTGCCATGGATTTGTTTTGGTTTTGAAACCTTTTGGATTTTGTTTTTTACCAGTTCATCCAAAGGGTAAGGGAGAGAACTGATAATGTGTTCCACACACACACAATCTTGAAACGTCTGAAGAGGGATGTGATGAGCATCTTTTAAGGGCCCCCTACTTAAATATTGCCACTCAAAAATGACTGTGCTGACAAGCCAGGGGAAAGAAAAAGATGTACAACACAGGAGAAGAGCCAATCTTGATACATGTTTGTAGGGAGGTGAGATTGCTATACCTTGGAGAAAGTAAATGGAGAAAGTAAAAACTTAGCCAAGCTAGAGTTTTCACTGTGTGATACCTTAAAGATCCTGCAATAGAGGCCCATGGGATATATGTATATGACCCCATAAGGACAAAGTGTTTCAGTTCTATGGCTTCTGAATGTCCATGACTTTTTCCTTTTTAATTCTTTATAGACAGATTCAGGCCAACATAGCCAAATGCCACTAGCTGTGGACATACATGTTTTGTCCTTCTTATGACCTTGCCAGCACAGTACAAGTCGACTGTTTCGTTATACTCTAGAAACACAGGTGTAACCTTTAGTTGGGATATTTTGTGAACACCTTAATGGTTATGGGCATCAGATGGGTTTAAAGACCCTTGTGTTTTTACAGTATAGTCAAACAGTCCACTTATGCTGTGCTGACAAGGTCATAAGAAGGCTGAAATGTACATGTTCACAGCTAGTAATGCTTGGCTTTGCTAGCCTGAATCTGTTCATAATGACTTAAAAATGGAAAAGTAAAAAGCCATGGACAATCAGATGCCATATAGCTGAAACACAATGTCCTTAAAGGGCTATGTGCTGGGCCTCTATTACAGGAGTTTTAAAGTAACACAGAGAGAAAACTCTAGCTTGGCTAGGTTTTTCTTGTAGTTTTTAAAAACTGGTTTGTCTGTGTGACCTTTTTACTTTTCAATTTAGTACCTTGGAGAAGGAGAAATATTCTGTGAAATGGCATCTCAGATTTAATTTATTTAAGTCCATTCTTTTGGCCATTCCAGCCACATATTTTAGGACGTGCTCTAACGGGTCCCAACATTTCAAAAGGTTACCAGGAAACATGAAAGAAGAGGAGGCAACAGGATGTGAAGAGACATCTTTTTGAATGTGAATACTATCACAACAGAGATAGAGTAAACCTCCAGACACTGGACCCAACCCAATTTGGTTTCATCAAGGGCAGATTATGCCTACTCAACCTGGTGGACTTCTTTGAGGTGGTCACCCAAAGCAATGGATGAGGGCAAAATCGTTCATAATGCCTACCTTGACCTGGCCAAGGCATTTGATACACTACCACACTCGGGCATTGTTGACAAAACTCAACAGGTTAGGTGCAAACCCATTTGTCACCCAGAAGATAGCCAACTGGCTCACAGACAGGACCCAGGAAGTTAGAATTTGGGAGTCCACCTCTACAAAAAGGCCAATCACAAGTGGAGCCCCTCAGGGATTAGTCCTTGGACCGCTCCTTTTTAGAATTTACTTCTCAGAAGTCAAGGCCAATGTCAGTGTCTCTTGCTGACTAAATGTTCTCCAGGAAGGGCTGACACAGACAACTAACTAGTGTCAAAGCCATGGACTAAAACTAAATGCTAAGAAATGCATAACAGTATCCTTTGGGAAGTCCTCCATCCCTGGTAACCATCATATTGACAACACACCCCTTAGCGTTGACCCAGTAGTCAGGGACTTAGAGACACACATAGATAGTAATCTAGCCTTTGAACATCACGTGTCTGCAGTGGTGAGGAAATCATTCTATGTTGCGCAACTTATAAACAGAGGTATGGCATCTTAGTCCAAGGAAGTCATTATTCCACTGGATTTGGCATTCATCAGACCTGTCATTAAGTACAATGCACCCTTTGGTACATACCTAACCAGGCATTTCCAACAACTGGAACATCCACAGAGGTTTCTCACTAAAAGAATACAGGTCGTAAGTAATATGTCCTATGCAGAACGCCTCAAGGCCCTATCCATGTATTCAGTCTCCTATAGGCTTTTGAGGGGGAGATCTTTGCCTGGCATACAGGGCATTGTCAGACCCCACTCTGATGGACCTCCTGCATATCCACAAAATAAACAGTACCAGATTTACCTGCTCTAAAGACTTAAACCTTGTTTGTGATATAAATAGGACCTGCTGGAGACATAGGTATGTATCCCAGAGACTACCTCGTCTATGGAACAGGCTCCCCATCCATGTGAAGCAGAGTTCTTCCCAAACCCAATTCAAGTGTAACTTGGACAATTGGATGGAAGATTGGAAATTCATCCAAGGTTCGGCACCTATGTCTCTAATGCAAACAGTTAACCTGTAAATGGGTCATCTCCCAGGCCCATGCTTGCACTTATCAAGGGTATCAGAACTTGTAAGAGATTTGGGATGCATGGCTAGGCTTAAAAAAGGCATCTGTGGTCGTTAGCCTAATAAACACCTATAAACAGGTTTAGGAAAGAAAGATCCAGAAATTGTCTCCAAGCATTTTATTTCTTTGGCACTAAGAATTCCTTGAATAAAAACACTTCTGCACCTGGAAACCTGGGAGGAACTGGTTTTACTTCTTCTTGGGGCAGCATGTGATGAAGAACCAGTAGAAACAAGAGAGTCTGTTCTGGAGGATGAGATCCCCCTGAAAAGAAGGAATTTCATCCCACTGCCATCTGTAACCTTGATGAATTATCTTCAGAACCCATCTGTCCAAAACTGTTGCAAAAGAGAAAAATGAAGATTCAGAATATATGGGCCAAGATGGGAGGGGGAACCGCACAGTCTCTTAAAAACAGTCAGACATAGACTGTCCTTGGTTTTGGGAGGTTCGAGGCTTCTTTTTGTAATTCCCCTTGTCATTTCTTCTCAACTCATTTACTTCAATGGAGCTCAGGAAGTTTGCACTGTAACTTCCAATGGGCGGAGCTTAACCCTTTTGAAAGAATCAAATTATGTCCTCACATTTCAAACAAATCTCCATATCTCTGGAACATAGTGGTTATGAAAATGGCAATCCCTTCTGCGCAAACTATTTTACAGTGAAAGTATTCTTTAGGTTTTAGGTCTTAAACTGAATTTTGTAAGTCACAGTAAAAACAGTAACTATTAAATTTGTAATATTTTGTAAACAAATGTCTCCGCAACCATTCAAATTAAATACATAGTGTTAGCAGCATTTTATTTATCAAGCTGAGCACTTTCATAAGAGGCTAAGGAGTTCTTGTCTGTATTACTTTGTGCTGACATATTTAGAAAAATGTGAAAATTATAGCTGTATGAATTATCATCATAAAAAAACAGTTGATATCTCTTCACCTGCACTAGGCAGAGGTCAAATAAGGGAGTTGAGTTTGCCACTGTGTAAGCTTTAAGATGAAATCTTTTAAAACTTTGTACATAGCATGTTTTTAGAATTACTGATGCAAATATGAACAAGCAATATCTAATGCCTAGAGGCGACAGTAGGAGTTAACTGCAGATGTACCTGGAAGAGTCACTTGGATGTAATGAGTAAACATCTGTTTACCTGCATTTTGTTGAGACTGTTTATTATGCCTTTTTGCAGAAATTGCAGGAGTTATGGAATCCCTTAGAAAAATTGAAAAAATAGGACTGAGCCTGACTATTCAAAGTTCTGAAAATGAAAGCTGCAAAAGTATACACATCAATAGTTTTCCTACCCTAAACTAGGGTTACCACCTGTCCCACTTTGCGAGGGACAGTCCCTCTTTGGGCAGTTGTGTCCTGCAAAAAATTGTGAGAAAATGGCAAATGTCCTGAGATTTTAGGACAAAATTATTTCCTATATTTTATGTAATAGTTGCATAAAACAGTTATTCTGTATCTAAAACACCTAAATGTTATAAGAAACAGAACAAGGAAAGTACAGTTTTGTACCTACCATAAATGTAGATGTCCGATAGGTATGCATCTGCAGTCATAACATATGGGTTGTCCTGCCTCAGGCAGCCCTTCGGTCGGCCGGATTCCAAAGTCTGGGTCTGGCCTCGGCTGATGTCGCACTTTCCCCGACGTCAGAGCTTCTGGGGTATAAAAGCATCAGCCAACGCCATTTTCCTCAGTTTTTCTTGCCCCAGATGCCAGGTGCCCTCTAGGAAGGCTAAATTTGGATAAATGCTGAAAAGTTCCAAACATTGCAAATTATATACATGTATAAACAAACAAATACACCATAATAGATTCCCCCAGCTAGCTGAAAGAGGGGTAAGCACCCTAGGAATACCACAGAGGGGAAGGAGGGTGGGTAATCCTGACTGCAGATGCATACCTATCGGACATCTACATTTATGGTAGGTACAAAACTGTACTATGTCCTTCAAGGATGCATCTGCAGTCATAACATATGGGTAGAATACCATAGCCAATCTGGGGGAGGGGGTACTAACACAGAAGGATGGTGTAGTTAAGATCCCCTGCAGTACTGCAGTTGCAAACCCTGCTCGGGATCTGGAGTATAAAGGTAGATTGTAATGCTTGGCAAATGTATGCACGGAGCTCCAAGTAGCAGCTTCTAAAATGTCCTTGGTAGCCACCCCTCGTAGGAAAGCTGTAGTGGTGGAGTGAGGCCTGATATTTTCAGGAACTGTCTTTCCATGAAAGGAGTAGCAAAAGCGAATGCAATTTCCTATCCATTTTGAAATTGTCTGTTTGGAAATTGCTCTTCCTTGCACCCCTGTTGCATATGCTACAAAAAGTTGGTCAGTTTTTCTGCTAGTTTTTGTTCTGTCCAAATAGTAGCGTAGTTGTCTGTGTATATCCAAGGTGTGCAAAAGTTTTTCCCCTTTGTTCTGTGGGTTAGGGAAGAACGTTGGCAAGTGAATAGCTTGGTTCAAGGATACCCTACATACCACCTTTGGCATGAAAGTAGGATTGGTTCTTAGTGACACTCTATCCTGGTGAAAAATAAGAAAAGGCTGCACTGCCATTAATGCCTGTAACTCAGATACTCTTCTTGCTGAAGTGATTGCCAGAAGGAAAGCAGTTTTCCAAGATAAGAACTGTAGGTCTGCTGATGCTGCTGGTTCAAAGGGAGGTAGAGTCAGTTTTTCCAGCACAAAATTGAGATCCCATGCAGGTAGAGGGGGTCTTCTTGGAGGTTTAACATTTTTGTTCCCTCTCAAAAATTGCCTGAGAAGAGGGTGTGAGAAGATAGGTGGATCCATATTGTATTCTGCTGAGATTGCTGAAGCATGAATCTTAATGGAAGAATAAGACAGGCCATTGTGGAACAATTCTGCTAAGTATTCAAGGATGTGTGCTAGGTCTGCCACTGTGACATCTGTGCCCTTTGATGTGCTCCAAATAAGAAATCTCTTCCATTTAGCTGAGTATGTCTTCCTTGTGGAAGGTCTGTGAGCCTCCAGGATAATGTCCTTCACCCTCTGAGATAAAACAGTTTGGTTGGGTTTTAAGGAATTTTCCAGGCAGTTGGCTGTAATGTTTTCAAGTTGGGATGCAGGGTCTTGAAATTGTTCTGCGTTAGAAGAAGAGGCCACTGAGGAAGAGGCCATGAATTTGCCTGAGACATGCTTCTCAATAGTGGGTACCAGTGTTGTCTTGGCCAGTCCGAAGCTATTAGTATCACTTTTGGCTGTTCCTCCCTGATCTTCAGTAGAACCTTGTACATCAATGGGAGAGGTGGAAAGGCATATACTGTTAGGGCATTCCAGCTGAAAGAGAGAGAGTCCACCCTCCATGCTTGTGGGTGGTATGTCCTTGAGCAGAATGTCTTCAGTTGGTGGTTGAGTGGGGAGGCGAACAGATCTATCTCTGGCATTCCCCATGTCTTTGTTATAAGTTTGAAGATGTCTGGGTGCAGCATCCATTCGTGTGCATCCATGGTAGTTCTGCTTAAGCTGTCTGCTAGTGTATTTTCTTTTCCTGGTACGAATTTGGCCTGCATGTGGATATTGAGATTCAGGCATAGGTTCCACAGATTCATAGCCATTCGGCATAGAGGGTAGGAATGTGTGCCTCCCTGTTTGTTTATGTACCACATGACCGTGGTGTTGTCTGTCCTTATTAACAGATGTCCTTGTTGGAGGAAGGGTCTGAATGCCTCGATTGCATGCCTTACTGCCAGCATTTCCTTTTGGTTTATGTGCATGCTTAGCTGCCCTTGAGGCCATAGGCCTTGGATACGTTTGTCCTCCATGTGTGCTCCCCATCCTCGGTCTGAGGCGTCCGTGGTGATGGTTTGCCTTGTTTTTGGTTTGTTGAAAGGCAACCCTCTGTTGGACTGGCAGGCCTGAGCCCACCATAGGAATTCCTTTTGAAGGCATGGAATGATTGGTATCATGGTTTCTAGACTGTGACTGTGTTGAGACCATACATTCCTTAGGTACCATTGTAATTGCCTCATATGCAACCTGGCATGTGGGATTAAAATTATGCAGGATGCCATGTAACCCAGGGCCTGCGGGACTTTCCTTGCAGTAAGCTGAGTTTGTCTTGTCAGAATCATGAAGTAATCTGGAAGTTGTTTTTGTTTTTCTTCTGTGAGAAAAGCCATCTGGGTGATTGTGTCCAGATCCGCACCCAAAATGGTTATCCTTTGGGATGGTACTAGTCTTGACTTTTGGATGTTGACTGTGTATCCCAAGGTCTGTAGCAGGTGTATGGCATAGGCCAAGTCCTTTAACAATTTTTTCTTGTTGTCCGCTTGTATTAGGCAGTCGTCCAGGTATGGATAAATTTGAATTCCCTGAAGTCTGCAATGTGCAATTACTGATGCCAGGCATTTCGTGAATACTCTGGGCGCAGTAGATAAGCCGAAGGGCAATGCTGAGAATTGATAATGCTCTGATCCTGCAAGAAATCTGAGGTGTCTTCTGCAATCTGGTCGGATAGGGACGTGCAGGTATGCCTCCTTGAGATCTAGAGTCACCAGCCAAGACTCCTTGCCCAACATGGGAAGAAGTTACTGTAGGGTCAGCATTTTGAATTTTGGCACAATGAGATAAGTGTTCAGTGCGGACAGGTCGAGAATAGGCCTCCATTGGTTTTCTTTTCTTGGTACAAGGAATAGTCTGGAGTAAAATCCTTGGTCTTGTTCTGTACATGGTACCCTTTCTATAGCTTTCATCTGAAGTAATTTGCTGATTTGTCTTAAGGCCTCTGCCTTCTGGTTTGGTGGAAGGTTTGGCATTCCGCTTCTTTTTGGCAAAGTGTGGAAGTGAAACCTGTATTCTTTGTCTATTATTTGCAATGTCCATGTATCCTTTGTAATGCAATGCCAGTTTTTTGAGAATAAAGCCAGCTTTCCGCCCAAGGGTGCTTCCAGTTGATCCCTGGTAGGCGGAATCAGAGTTGAGTCATTGAGTCTGTCCTGTAGTAGTGGTTGTAGTTGTAGCTGTTGCACTACTCCTCTGGTTGGCAGGCTGCCACTGACGGCCTCTGTAGGGGCCCTTCGATTGACCTCTGCCTCTAGGGCGCCTGTTCCTGCCTCTCTGTGCTCTGGAGGAGTCTGGAAAGGACCAATTCTTTGTAGGCCAGTTTCTGCTGAACCTCGGAGGTTGAACTTGCAGGAAATCTTTTACTGTTTGCACAGATTTTGCTTTTTCTTCAACCTTTTTTAGAATCTCCTGTGCAGGGGATTTTGTTTCTCCATTGGAGCATCGAGGAGTTTAGCCTTGACATGGTCTGGCAAAGATTGCTCCTTCAGCCAGGCATGCCTACGAATAACTGCCCCAGTCATAGCTGATCTAAATGAAGCCTCCAGTGCATCATAGCCACATTTTAAAAAATGATTACTAACCTGTTGTGAGTTGTGTACCAAATCCTGAAGGGATTTACGGTCTAAGGGTTCTGGAGAAGAAAGTTTCTTATTCAGCTGATCTAACAAAAATTCTTGGTACTGTATCATATGGAATTGACAGTTTAATGCCCTGGTAGAAAGAGTAGCAGATGTATAAACCTTTTTTCCCCATCTCTCTAATGCTCTAGACTCTCTCTCAGAGGGTAGGGGATGTTTGGCAGTAGCGGCTGCAACCCCTTTAGGGCCCTGAGAAATAGTTTCTGGGTCTGCAGCATGGGCTTTATACAGGTGGAAGTGAGAATCCGGGACCCTGTAATATCTGTCAGGTTTGGCAGGGGCCGGAGGAAGAGAATCAGGTGCTGTACTGACATCATTGTACACATCATCAATTACATTTAGAACAGGAGGTATAGCTAAGGGCCTATGCTGAGGCAAGTGCAAAAAGGTCCTTAATCTTTTTCTAGAATCAGAGAAATCCTGACCTTGCCATTGAAAGTGCTCTCTCATGGAGTGTAGAGTCTCCCCAAAGGAAAATTCTTCAGGAGGGGAGGCCGAAGGGATAGATTCCTCTGCATCTGAATCCTCATAAGGCGAGTAGGCCCCTTCCTGGTGGTCTGACAAATCAGATTCATCCGTGGAGTAATCTGAGGAGTGAGGTTCAAAGGGGTCAGTCCTGGGCCTTTTGTCTGGAGGAGGTTGGGAGGCTCTGTCTGGGTGAGGTTGGGAACCCCTAATTAAGGAGATAAGGTCCTCAGCTAGACTGAGGATCTGTGAACTAGAGGAAGGCCTCTGGGATGTAGATTTGGCAGGCAAAGCTTTTGAAAGTTTGGCAGCTTTAGCCCTGGAGAAGGCCTTAATAGACATAGAAGCTGGGGGCCTAGCTGCCCCACGTGCAGGGGTTGAAATGTCCAAAGGTATGGTGTCGGACAATTCCTGAACACTAGCTTCGGTAGGGAGTTCTGAAGCAGACTCAGCCGGGGCCTCTCTGGCCTCGGTGATCGGAAGTATGGTTTCGGTAGTAGGAATCATCGTGGACTCGGTTTCGGCCGAAACCGAGACACTCGCGGTAGGCCTAGTCGTGGTTTCAGCTGAAACCGCAGGCCGCGAGTGTCGGTCCTTTTCCTTGCGTTTTTTGACCATATGCGAAGTCGGAATCTCCGACGGCATTTTATAAGCAAAAGCGGTTCCAAAAAATTCCTCTGCAAACTCCGACCGATGTCTAAGAGTCCGTCGGTTGAAGGAGGCACAGGCTAAACAAGCTGATACGTCGTGGTCTGAGCCTAACAAGGAAGGCAGTAAGAATGGAAATCCTTATGAGGTATTTGTTTCCCACAAGTTAAACAATTATTTACTTTGTCTGACATCGGCTGAGGCAAGAAAGAGTCCCCAACGGGGTACTTAGCTTTTTTTGAAGTCTTCGGTAGCTGAAATCTCTGGATCTGACCGACCGGCACTTGCGAACAGCTTCTGCTTCAGGCACCGCGCGGCAAGAAAGACTGGGGAAAATGGCGTCAGCTGATGCTTTTATACCCCAGAAGCTCTGACGTCGGGGAAAGTGCGACATCAGCCGAGGCCAGACCCAGACTTTGGAATCCGGCCGACTGAAGGGCTGCCTGAGGCAGGACAACCCATATGTTATGACTGCAGATGCATCCTTGAAGGACATCTAAAATGCTGCAAGAATAAAAAACTTTTATTCAGGCAAAAAACTGAAGTTCTGTCCTTTGTACTGGCCGTGGGTATGTTTTGCCCAGCAAAATATGATGTTTGTAGCACAAATGTCCCACTTTGGCCATTTGGAAAGGTGGCAACCCTACCCTAAACTGGAATTAACTCAGTGTTTAGTAGCAGTGGGATAAACTAAAGCTACAGCCACTGGGTCAGTTTTGAGAGATACAGGAACTTCATTCTGTCTTTTTGTGGGGCAGCTGGTAGACCATCAGGAAAATTACAGGTAGCAACACCCATCCTCTAAAGCAAACAGAACAGAGCAATGGATGTAAGTTCTGGAAATTCTTCTGTAACAACTCATACTAGTTTCTTCGGGATTGAGAAATCCGTGTTCTCCAACTGAAAATACTGGCGCATTCTAGCCATAGTTTTAGAGAAAGGGAACCTGCCAAAGGGGGAAAAATCTGAATCAGAAATCAGAGGAGGAAACAATGTATCTTTCCCTGCATCTTCCTGTTCAGATTGCAAATCTTGAATCTCTTCTGGAAAAAAGAACCCCTCTTTATTTTACCAGAAACTACTTCACAAGGATCAAGAGCCTGAATCAAACCCTGAGCCAGCCCCAGTAAACTACTACTACTCAAATTTCCTTACCCAGGAGTAGACACATGCATAGTTTTCTGTTTCTTTTTGACACAAAAATGGGGCCACTGTGTTACTAATGGCAGTGGCAGCAGCCCCGGGTGGGTAAATCATTATGACAAAACAGGGAAGCATTCTTTGCTCCCTGTCCCAGGACAAATAAGAGTGGCTCTCCCTTGCCCAACTGAGGGAACTACAACCGCTGTAAAATATACGGCTAACCCCAGGTCCACAGTGGCTGTAGATGCTACAGCTGAAGGATCTTGAGTAAGAGAAGTGGAGATGCAACAAATGATCACAGCAGCAGCAGCTGAGGCAAAATGACAGCCTGCTTGTAGTGGCAAAGGTTGTTGGCTTAACTTTTTGTTTTATGGCTGGAAGTAGGACAGACTGTAAATAGTAGCTTGTTCTGTGGTCAAGCCAAAAATTATGCCTCTCTCCCCAGAAGACAAGTAGCAAATGCTGCATCGGTTGTTGTCGCTTCAGGACTGATGTCAGGTCGTCAGTAGTATTAAGTAAGGCAGCCGACGCCATTACATCAGTTTTTCTTGCTCTAACCGTCAGAAGCCCCCAAGTGGGAGCCAGGATATGGTGGAAGAACCCCACCAGTAGAAAGTAAATACCAAAAAGTTCCTTGTAAGGAGAGAGAGACAGACAGACAGAGAGAGAGAAAAGGGGGTGGAGGGAGGGAAACCAGGACTGCAACAGTGAATACACTCGAACATCTACATTTATGGTAAGTGTACACAACTGTACTATGTTCTTCGTGTTTCACTGTTGCAGTCATCACATTTGGGTTGATTTCCAAAGCTGAGGAAAAGGGTTTAGGCAGTCAAGAAGACTGGGGGCTGGCTAGGATGCCCTACAAGACTGCAGTGGCAAAGCCTGCCCTGGATTTGGAGAAGATAGGCAGGTGGTAATGCTTGGTGAAGGTGTGAACAGATATCCATGTTGCAGCCTCCAGAATGTCCCTGGTGGGGACTCCTCTGAGGAAAGCTGCAGAGGTGGAGGCTGCTCTGGTAGAGCGAGTCCTGACCCCCTTAGGGGAGGTTTCCCATGTTGCTTGTGGCAGAAATGGATGCAGTATGCTACCCATTTGGAAATGGTTTGTTTGGATATGGCTTTGCCCTCTGCTCCTGCAGCAAAGCTGACTAACAACTGATCAGTCTTTCTGAATGACTTAGTCCTGTCTAGATAGAATCTGAGCTGTCTGTGCACATCTAGAGAGTGCAGTATCCTTTGCCCCTTGTTTTGTGGGTTAGGGAAAAAGGTGGGCAAATGAATGGATTGGTTGAGAGCCACAATGGGCACCACTTTTGGCATGAAGGATGGGTTAATCCTGAGGGAGACCTCGTCAGCATGGAAAATGATGAAGGGCTCTACAGCCATTAGTGCTTGCAGCTCGGATACTCTTCTTGCTGAAGTGATGGCCAGAAGCAAGGCTGTCTTCCATGAGAGAAACTAACTCAGCTGAAGCTGCTGGTTCAAAGGAGGGCAGGGTGAGTTTTTCCAACACAAAGTTTAGGTCCCAAGCTGGGGCAGATGCTCTTCTGGGTGGCCTCAAGTTGCTAGCCCCTCTTCTTAGGAACTGTTTGATGAGAGGGTGTGAGAAAAGAGGTTGCTCAGTGCTGACATGAACAGAGATAGCAGAGGCAGAATTTTAATACAGGAAAACGACAGACCACTGTGTAGTAGGTCAGCTAGGTAATCCAGGATGAGAGGTAGGGAGGGCTGTGCCGTATCGGCTCCCTTAGCTTGGATCCAGGTGCAGAACCTTTTCCATTTGTCAGCATAAGACTTTCTAGTGCTAGGGTGTCTGGCCTCACGTTTAACATCTAGAACCTGTTTACTGAGATTGGCAGCTTGTACAATGGTCAGGGAATAAGCCAGGCTGCCAAATTGAGGGTATGCAATTGGGGATGCATGAATTCTCCTTTCCTCTGGGTTAGGAGTGTTGGGATCTGAGGGAGATGCCATGATGGCAGAGGGGATAGGCTGCGCAGCAGTCGGTACCAGTGCTGGCATGGCCAGTCTGGGGTAATCAGGATTGTCCTCGGTTTTTCCTCCCTTACTTTGAGCAGGACCCTGGTAATGAGAGGCAGTGGGGGAAATGCATAGACCGAGAGGTTGAACCACTGGAAGGATAGAGCATCCGCTTTCCAGGCCCTGCAGTGAGGATCCCTGGTGCAGAACTTGCTGAGCTGATGGTTGGAGTGGGAAGCAAAGAGGCTGACCTTCGGGGTAACCCCTTTTCTGAGTTATAAGGGTAAAGGTTCTTAGGTCTAGCTGCCACTTGTGTGGGTCCAGCAGATTTTTGCTCAAGTTGTCTGCCAGAGAGTTTAGAAAGCCTGGCAGGAATTGTGTTAACAGGTGTAGTTGCATGGCTGAGGCTGTGTGCCAGAGGGTCATGGTGAGCCTGTATTGAGGGTAGGAGTGTGTCCCTCCCTGCTTGTTGGTGTACCACATCACAGTGGTGTTGTCTGTTTTGATCAGAAGAGCCCCTGGGCAGAGAAGGGGTCTGAAAGCTATAATATGTGTGCTGGACAGCTAACATCTCTTTTGGTTGATGTGCAGATGTATTTGTTGTGGGCTCCATTGGCCATGTATGCACCTGCCATCCAGGTGTGCACCCCAGGCGTAGTCTGATGCATCTGTGGTTAGGGTCTGGGTGGCGTGGGGAGGTGAGAAGGGTAGTCCCTTGTTGTGGTAGCATGCTGCTGCCCACCAAAGAAAATCTTTCCTTAGGCAAGGTATCACTGGTATAAGAGTTTCCAGGTCTTGAGAGTGTTGACACAAAAGGCTTTTTAGGTTTCACTGAAGTTTCCTCATATGAAGTCTGGCATATGGAATGAGTAGAATGCAAGATACCATGAACCCCAGAGCTTGCAGGATTTTCCTTGCGGATAACTGGGGTCTGGGTGGCTAGTTGAGAGAAATAGGCTGTCGAGTAAGTTTGCTTTTCTGGTGTAAGGAATGCCATCTGGGATGCTGTGTCCAGGCTTGCTCCTAGGAATGTAATTTTTTGGGTGGGTACTAGTTTGGATTTCTTTTCATTGATAGTGTACGCTAGAGAGGTCAGTAAGTCCTTTACAAAGGCCAGATGCTCGAGCAGCTTTTCCTGACAGTTTGCCTGAATTACGCAGTGGTCTAAGTATGTGTAAGTTTTAATATTTCTTTGCCTGCAAAACGTAATGGTGGGAGACAGACATTTTGTGAAAACTCTGGGAGCAGTAGATAAGCCAAAGGGAAGTGCAGCGTTCCTGCCCTTAAACATGGGATGTGTAGGTAGGCCTCTTTTAGGTCTAGGGTGGCTAGCCAAGCATCCTTGGAGAGCACAGGTAGTAGTTGCTGGAGGGTGAGCATTTTGAATTTTGGTATCACCAGGAAGGTGTTTAGAATGGGTAGATCGTGTATGGGGTGCCCTCTTTTCTATGTACCAGGAAGAGCCTGGAGTAGAAACCTTGGCCTGTATGTTCTGCATGAATGTGCTCTATTGCCCTTAGAGAGCAGGGAAAGGACTTGCTTTTTTGCCTCTGCCCAGCCCACTGGTTTGGAGGAAGATCTGGGAACCCTTTTGGGATTGGTAGAGTGTGGAAAGAAAAGTTGTACACCTGGAACACTATGCTGAGGACCCAGCGGTCGTTGGTAATGGTGGCCCAGGTACTTGCGTGGAAGGAGAGTTTTCCTCCCAGGGGCAAGTGCAGGTGGGCAGTGGGTGGAGGTGGAGAGTCATTGTAAGTTATTACCATGAGGGGGTGGCTTTGCACTCCCTGGTTTAGAAGTGGAGGTACTTCATTGCTTTGATCTCTGAATTCCATGTGGCTGTTGTCTGGAGGGGGGGGGGGTCTGGGCTGAACTGACCTGGAGGGGGCAGGAAAGGAACTGTGCTTGGAGGGGCAATGCCTGCTGAACCTGGGTGGCTGGACCTGCAGGAAATCCATAACTGTCTGCATAGATTTAGCTTCTTCTTCCATCTTTTTTAAGACCTCCTCTGCCTTGGTGCCAAATAAGTTGGCTTTGTGCAAGGGTGCATCCAATTGTTTAGATTTGACATGGTCTGGCAAGGGCCATTCCTTAAGCCAAGCATGCCTTCTAAGGACAGAACCGGTGACTGCTGCCCTGCAAGATTCTTCTACGGCATCAAAACCACAGTGTAAGGTGTGCTTAGTTACTTGACTTGCAAAATGCATTAACTCTTGTAACTCTATTTTCTGCACAAGCAGGAAAATATTTTTTGTTGGAGGAGTTCCATGGTATGCTGCTGAAATTTTAGCATATGGAACTGACAATTTAGTGCTCTAATAGCAAGAGTAGCAGAGGTGTACACTTTTTTACCCCATCTGTCTAATGCTTGGGAATCCCTGTCAGAGGGGGTGGGATTCTTAGCAGAAGATTACTTTAATTCCTTTAGGCCCTTGGGAGATAACCTCAGGGTCAGCAGTAAGATTTTTGAAAAGAAATTTGTGAGAGTCAGGGACTCTGTAATACATGTCAGGTTTCCTGGGAGCAGGAGGGAGGGTGTCAAGAGTCAAACTAGTTTCCATGAAAACATCATCCACAACATCCAGGACAGGAGGAATGGCCAAGGGTCTGTGCTGTGGAAGATCTAAGAATTCCTTGAGTCTCTTTTTAGACTGAGGGTAGTTCTGACATTCCCATTGGAAATGCTCCCTTAAGGTATGAAGGGTTTCCCCAAAGGAAAAATCCTTGGGTGGAGAGGCTAAAGGAATGGATTCCTCTGTATCAGAATCCTCATAAGTAGAGAGGGGTTGCATGTCTTCATATTCAGATGCATCAGAGTCATCGGACTCCTGTTCAGATAAAACTACTGGGGATTTTTCTTTTGGATGGGGTAGCTTGGCTTCCCCTGACCAGCATTATAAGGTCTTCCGCCATTTTAAGCATTTGAAAGTGAGGCAAGGAAGCAGATGCCTGAGATGGGGTTGTCCGTTTCTTGGGTGTGGTTCGTACCCTGGGCCTTAGAAACTTGGTAGTTTTCAAAAGAATGGTAGATGCGAAAGAAGTTCTCGGTTTGTGTCGAGAATCCGTAGTGCAAAGTACTTCCTCGAAAGCCGGTGCCTGCTCAGTGGCTCCGGACCCATCCAAGGTAGAGACAACCGCAGGATCCTTAGTCAATGAGGAGTTTTGCGGCATACTGGACCCCGAAAGGGTCTCGGTAGTGGCCTGTGAATCCACAGAAGCGGGCATCAGGGACTGCCAAAGCACCTCAATGAGTACCGGAGAACTGATGACTAGCTTAACAGAAGCATCACTGGTAGGTTTGGACCTGTGCGGTCTGTCTCTGTCTTTATCCTTATGTTTTTTTGGAGGATCTGCTATTGGATGGCTTACCTAAGCCATATCGGAATTCGAGGACTGTGTGCGAAAATATCTAGCTACAATAAGGGCCCGATGACGTATAGTTCTGGAGTTGAACAAAGCACAAAAGCAACAGCGGGGGACATCGTGGTCTGGGCCTAAGCAAGTGACGCAGTAAGAATGAAAGTCTCGTTGTGGTATTTGCTTTACACAGGCGAGACAATTGTTAACTTTTTCTGACATCGGTTAGAGCAAGAAAAATAGATCCCTAATGGGGTACGTAGCTTCAGAAGACTTCAACTTCAATTCAGAAAACGAAAACTCAGGTAGCGGCCGACCGGCACTCATGCAAACTGCTTCGGACTCCTCGGCAAAAAAGACTGGTGTAATGGCATCAGCTGCCTTACTTTACACTACTGACGACCTGACGTCAGTCCTGAAGAGACAGCAACCGACGCATAAATAACTAAGCTTCTGGTATTCGGACCAACTGAGGGCTACCCTCGCAGGGATAACCCAAATGTGATGACTACAAAAGTGAAACACGAAGAACATCGATCAGATCCCTGCATCCTGTAGCAATAAGGAAAATATTTTAGTGTCATCATGCCTTTATTTATTTTGTGGCTCCTAAAGTTGGCACCTACAGCTATTAAAAAAGCAACCGCACTACAGATTCATTACAGGAATGAATAACCTTGATTTTTTAATCAGTGAATGATAACCTAGCCTTCTTGGATAAATGCAATGCACAATGAAAATGTGGCTTACAAAAAAATAAATCAAATCACACACAGCTATTAGCTACAGCTGTCCAGAAAGCAATTATATTAAAGTCTGTTACAAAAATTATTTTGGAATTTAAAGCATTTTATATGACCAAGTTATGCTGCAGGAAAAAAATGCAAGCAATTTAGGAAATTAAAAGGTCACCATAGTTGAAGCCTAAGTAGAACTGGCAAGCTTCCCATTACAATCAGAAGTTTTGCAACTTCTCTACACACTACAATTGCATACTTTAGAAATTCACTGAACGTATAAAAAAGCCTGAAGAGAGAACTTACTCCTTAAGATCTAATACAAATACCATTTCAAAGGCCTCCAAAAGAATAATTACCTGCATGCTCAATACTTGTCCACTCACCTGCGATTAGTTGCTTAACATGCAAAGCTTACTGAGCCACCAGTACTTAAAAGGAAACTCAAGAGACTAACTGATATCCATAGCTGTGTGCAAGAATTTTGGGCATCCAAAGATTACTGCGCGGCTTCCTCCAGTGGAACTCTCCACCTCCTCACAAGACAGTTCCTTTGCTTGAATATGAGTTCTACCCATCACAAAAAATGTCATTTTTTGCAGGTATCTTTCTGGTACAACTTGCTTACATATTGCAAATTTGCATCTACATACAGTTTACATTATTACTGTTTATCCTACTAGTCTTAAGTACAGGTGATGACTTACTATAACCAGCCTAATACAGACCTCTCAACTGTATCGAATTACTCGGTTTTTACTGGTTTTAAGGTCCCAAGTGGCACCCCTTAATTTCCAAATTTCCTGGCTTTTTTTCCTCCCCCCTCCCGGCTTTTTGGGATGACGTCATAGTGTGCAGATGCGTCCGTGATGATGTCAACTCCATGAACAGCCTGCCCGCCAACTGCTAGTTAGAGTCACTGAACTTTGGTGCATCACTGAATTACATGCTGCATAGGTTGAAGTGTTTACACAAGCTCCACACTAGTAGTTGAGCAAGCTGAAAGTTTTTTTCTGTTCTGCTGCACTACATTAATTTGAATTACAGAAGGTATAGTTGGTGATTTGATTCGCACTGAATTACATGTTGCCTAGGTTGACGTGTTTTTGAATTACACTAGGTCTGCACTAGTTGAGCAACCTGAACGGTTCTTTCGGTCCACACTAGTTGAGACAGTTCTGCCACACTGCATTAATTTGAATTGGGGGGGGGGGTGTTCTTCCTGCATTCTTACTAGTAGTGAGCAAGCTTTGAATTACACAATGGGGGTGTTCTTTTCTGCATTTTGCTAGTAGTAATTAAACATGCTATAGTTGGTGATTTGATTCGCAATGAATTACATGCTGCACAGGCTGAAGTGTTTCGAATTACACAAGTCAGCACTAGTTGAGCAAGTCGAATGGTTCTGCCACACCTGCCTACATTAATTTGAATTACACAAGGGAGACGTGTTCCTCTTGCATTCTTACTAGTAGTGAGAAAGCTCTGAATTACACAAGGGGGGGGGGTTCTTTACTGCATTTTACTAGTAGTGAGCAAACTTTGAAGTACACAAGGGGTGGTGTGTGTGTGTGTGTGTGTGTGTGTGTGTGTGTGTGTGTGTGTGTGTGTGTGTGTGTGTGTGTGTGTGTGTGTGTGTGTGTGTGTGTGTGTGTGTGTGTGTGTGTGTGTGTGTGTGTGTGTGTGTAAAATGCCCCAGTTAGGTATACCGGATGGTTAGGGTTACCCAGGCTCAAACCATGTACCTTAGGTACAAGGAGCAAGAGCCTGAGTTCTCTACCCATACCACCACTTGTGACTGAAGGAGTTGTAGTTCTCAATTGTACACATTTTCACAGAATGCCTGGAATGTTTGGTTCATACTTTTGGTCTGTTCCTCTTAAAATTCAGATGGTGTACTTGTGCGGTGGTAGTGTTGTAGTAGTGTTGTATACAAGCCTAGCCATAACAATTCCCTGGCTACTTCTTCCCACTCTATTTACTTCCCTGGACCTCTGTCTAGCAGGGCGACTGACGTGATCCCCAGGGTGAATTTCCTTTCTCCCATCCAATCGTCAATGTTCCTTTTGAAGAGGGCCAAAGAGGCACTCTGCTTGACATGAATGGGCAATCTATTCCAGAGTCTGGGGAGTCTCTGGGTCAGGAACCTATCCCTCCAGCATGTCTTGTTTATTGTGATGACAAGGTTTAGATCCCTGGAGCGTATGGCTATGAGGGATTGGGATTTCTTTAAGTGTAGCATGTCCAACAGCTCTGGGTTTGACATGGCCTTGTATGTTAAGCAGAGATCGCCTCTGAGTAGATGATATGCGACAGAGTATAGCTGGAATTTTTTAAGGCGGTCAGCATAGGGCATCTGCTTTAGGCCTGTGATTCTTTTAGTGAGGTATTTCTGTGGCCTTTCCAGTTGTTGCAGATGTCTTGAGAGGTACATACCAAACGGGGCGTTGTGTTCTATAATGGGTCTCTTCATTAGTTACAGATTTCTTTAATGTGGAATTATTTAGATGACTTCTACTTCTGCAGAGATTATGCATATTTACTGATACTGGTGGACTGTAGAAGTTTGAGTAGACTTTTATGATGGAAATGTTCTGAATTGGGCAGTTCTGTCATTAATTGTTCATGCATTTTGTTTCATTGCTTAATGGAAACATTTTCAAAACAAATTTAAAACGTGCACTAATAAGTATGCTGTATTATACAAGGAATATAATTTAATACAGTCAGGAAGTTGTATCAAAGAACACACATATGTTTAGTGTGCAAGGGACCTTTGATTTGAAAACAGCCCAAAGGTAATCTTTATCCACCACTGGATGGATGCATTTTCTTTGAATGTAGGTTTCAATGCTGTTTCAATGAATGTGAGTTTCAAGGGCAGGGAAGTTTTAATGTCAAGTCTCTTTTCATTGTGAGACTGTACTTATTTGTTTAGCAGATGTCTATTAGTGTTTGTGCTAAAATGTAAAATAAAAGTTTTAAATGAAATCTAAATAATCATTGTAGAAATAAAGCAGTGTGCACATCACAGTGTTTATGGTAAATGGGGTAAAACAGCCAAGTAATGGGACAATGGAATGACTGCAGGGGGACTCTGGGGCCATATTTTGGTTGTCTGTTCTTCAGCTTGCGTTTGAAAGTTGGTATCCCACAATTCCATTGGAGCGGGCAGGGTTACATAATTATATATGCACATTTTATGTTGATCACTGTACAGATTTGTACCTATTTTTCAGGGGCCTTTGTCCAGATTTTTGTTATTTCCAGGTTGAGAGGTATGGAATACTTTAATGAATATCTACACTTCTGATTTTTCCCTTGTACTCTACTTTGAAAAGCATAGCTTTATTATAGTCTGTCATTCTGGTCAAATGTGTTATAATTTGTTAAGCTATAACACCTGATAAAAACTGTACCACTTGCGTACAATTTGTATTCCCTTTGGTCTTTGCAATAACTGAAAATAATCTGGTTTTAAATATAACTGGGATAATGGACTGAAACTAGCAGAAACAGTTATACTGCAGCTTATATACTCGGGAGTTGCTAACAAGAATAACTTCAACAACAACAAGATTTTTTTGCAAGGGAAGATTCTGAATCACTTAAAAGAACCACACAGCTAATAAAATCAGAATTCAAGAGCCTAAGGCTTTCACTAAAGGTCATGCAACCTTAAAGTTACTGAAAAAGGTAGGTCTCCTAGAGGCAACGTCAAAAGAATGATACTGTTAAAAACACACCTACCGCACAAAAAAAATTTGTGTGACAATGTATTACTACTTATATTCTGACAAAAGTATTTTTTTCACTTTACCTCTCTAGCTTCTCATTCCTTCGGTTTACTGTTACTGTTGCAGCACTCTTCTATAACTCTATCAGTATTAAATCAAATCAACAGCATCCTTCCTACTATAAAAGTAAGGCTAGCACACACCACATACATTCTGTGTGCAAAATAAACTCATGCAAATAGCTTCAAAACATCTCTGTGTTTCTCCGTGCAATTATTCTGTATTTTCAGCACCATATAAAGTTATGGAGCTCATCTTCCCATGCCTCCACTGAAAAGGGAAAATGCCAAGTTTATTATCCTGATTACCAAGTACAAATAAATGAATTCAAGCACATTATGGGGAGTGCAGGTGACTAAAATCATATTATGGGGAGGGCAGGATGAAATGATTTTGCACTACAAATAAAAATGAACTTAATATCTTTGCCAGGTGGTTTCAGACTTCAGTAATGAGACAAGTAAAACAAAATTTCAGTACAACATAAAATGAAGCTATGTACTCGTCTCTGTTCTGACTTCGGAACCAACTAAACTATTAGGAAGCTAAAGCGTCCAAGCTAGAGCTCCTCCCACCCTACCCAACCTGCCTCACTCCTCCCAGATACCTCAGATTGCATTTGCTGTTAAAACTCCCAAAGAAAAAAATTATATATGTATTTAATAATAATAATGATAAAGCTAAAGAGATGTTCAGGAGCTCAAAGGAGGAACAAAGGTTCCTAGTATTATCCATCAGATCCTTCAGATACAAGGAAGGGGGAAGGAGGGAGGGAAGGTTGATGAAGACTGAAGCAGACAATGCAGATGGAATGTTATGGTGAGTACATAACTTCTTTATCTGATGTTGTCTGTTCAGTCTTCAAACCTGTGGGACGGAGTCCCCAGCTACATGGATCTGGGCGGCCTATGGAAGGATATTCCACTGTACTCTTTCTTTTGGCTGCTCCCATTAGGAGTAACCACAGAGAATCTGTTTCCATTTCTTCCTGTCCTCTGCACCTTGCTCTGTCACACCAACCACTTGCATGGCCTCTCTCACCACATCCATAAACCTCATCTTAAGCCTTCCTCCTTTCCTCTTACCTGGTAGCTCCATCCTTAGCATACTTCTCCCAACATACCCAGCATCCTCAGCACATGTCCAGACCAACACAATCTCACCTCTCTAGCTTTGTCTCTAAACTGTCAAACCTGAGCTGACCCTCTAACCTACTCATTTCTAATTCTGTCCATCCTCGTCAGACCCAGTGCAAATTTCTGCCACCTCCAGCTCCGACTCCTGTCAGTGCCACTGTGTCCAACTCATTTAACATAGCTGGACTCACTACCATCTTGTAGACCCTCCCCTTCACTCCTCCTGGTACCGGTCTGTCACAAATCACTCCTGACACTCTTCTCCACCCTGCCTGCACTCTCTTCACCTCTCTTCCACACTTACAGGTACTCTGAACTGTTGATCCTAAGTATTTAAACTCACCCACCTTCGCCAACTCTTCTCCCTGCAGCCTCACCATTCCTCTATCCTCCATCTCATTCGCACACATATATTCTTAGTTCTGTTGACCTTCATTCCTAGCATATCTCCACCTCTCCAAAGTCTCCTCAACCTGTTCCCTACCTTCACTACAAATCGCAATGTCATTAGCACACATCATAGTCCATGGAGATTCCTGTCTGATTTTGTCTGTCAACCTGTCCGTCACCACTGCAAATAAGAAAGGGCTCAGAGCTAATCCTTTATGTAGTCCCACCTCCACCTTGAATGCATCTGTCACTCCTACTGTAGACCTCCCCACTGTCACACTGCCCTCGTACATATCCTGTACCACTCTTACATACTTCTCTGCTACTCCCAACTTCCTCATACAATACCACAACACCTCTCTAGGCACCCTGTCATATGCTTTCTCTAAGTCCGCAAAGACACAATGCAACTGCTTCTGACCTTCTCTATACTTCTCAACACCCTGAGAGCAAACATCACATCTGTAGTGCTCTTTTTTGGCATGAAACCGTACTGCTGCTCACTAATCATCACCTCTCTTCTTAACCTAGCTTCCACTACTTTCCCATAACTTCATGCTGTGGATGATCAATTTTATCCCTCTGTAGTTACTGCAGTTCTGCACATCACTCTTTTTCTTAAAGGAAAACAAAATCAGTACCAATACACTTCTCCACTCCTCAGGCATCCTCTCACCTTTCCAAGATTCCATTAAACAATCTGGTTAAAAAACCCACTACCATCTCTCCTAAAAACCTCCATGCTTCCACAGGTATGTCATCTGGACCCAAAGAAAGGATATTCCTGAGTACTACAAAAGCAAAAGCAACCCTATTTCTGGAAATAACAAGTTTGTAATGCGAAATAAAGTATGGGAACTTGCCCATGAAGCAGCCGCACAAATGTCTTCCACCAAGGAAACCTTAGACCAAACAGCCTGAGATGTGGCTATGGATCTCGTGGAATGAGCTTTGAGTTGCTTAGGTAAAAGAACATTATTCGAGGAATAAACATGAGAAATACAATCCCGTAACCATTGAGTAACTGTAGCTTTGACAACCGCTTTCCCTTTTTGGGAATCTGAGAAGGCCATAAATAGTTGGTCAGATTTTCTGAAACTTTTCGTTCTACATAGGTAAAAGCATAACTCTCTATGAGAGTCTAAAAAGGTACAACATATATTCTCCCTTACTTTGAAAATTTAGGAAGAACACAGAGAGGTTAATGGATTGATTAATGGTATTTGCTGAAGTAACCTTTAGTAATAAAGAGGGATTAGTACGTAAAGTAATTAGAAGTTATGTACTCACCATAACGTTCCATCTGAGTAGGTGTATTCATTTGTCTGCAACCTGTGGGTTATGGATCCGATATCGGATCCATAGTTTCCAGCTATGGATCCAAGCTCTCAGCTCCTCCCCTCACCCATAATGCCCTGCTCTACCCTCATGACCTCAGATCGAGTTTGCCAAAGCAACAATACCCTCAAAAGGGTAACCAGTAATATGCAGGAAACTGAAAGGCCAGGCAGACAAATGAATACACCTACTCAGATGGAGCGTTATGGTGAGTACATAACTTCTAAATCTGAAGTAGGATATTCATTTGTCTGCAACCTGAGTCCCCAGCTACCTGAATCTTGGGCGGCCATCATGGAAGGATATTCCTCTACCCCTGGATGCAAGATCCAACTTATAGTGAGAAATAAATGAAGCCCATGTAGCTGCTGCACAAATATCATCCAGAGGAATCCTAGCCTTGAAGGCTGCTGAGGTAGATACTGACCGGGTTGAATGGGCATGAACACCCCTTCTAAGCCAATAAAATGCACTGTGAAATCCAGCGGGACAGAGAAACTTTGAAATTGGCTTGCCCAAATTGAATTTTGCAAAGGAAATAAACAGCTGGTCGGATTGCCTATAACCAGCTGTCCTGTTGAGATAAAATCTTAGTTGCCTGTGAACATCTAGTGAGTGTAGCCTATATTCACCTTTGTTTTCATACTTTGGGAAGAATACAGGGAGGTTAATGGATTCATTGATGTTTGCTTCACAAGCGTTTTTAGGAAGGAAGGACGGGTTGGTCCTGAGGAGACACGGTCGGATAAAAACCAAGTAAGGAGGTTTAGCTGATAAAGCTTGAAGTTGAGAAACTCTCTTGGCTGATGTAGTGGGTACGAAAAAGGCTGTGGTGTAAGACAAGAATTTGAGGTCCACTGTCGGTCAAGGCCTGTAGGACCAGAGAAAGGTCCCAAGGAGGAACTGCTTGCTTAATAGGGGGCCTGAGAAGGAAAGTACCTTTAAGAAAGGTTTTGCACAATTTGGCTGACATAAGAGGATTAGACTCTTGACCAATGTGATAGTGAGAAATTGCCGCCAGTTGAACTTTGACTGTGGAACTGCTGGCACCATCATTAAAGAGAAGTTAGAAAATCAAGCACTAGGGAGAGGAACCGTGAAGGGATCTAGGCCTTACTCCGCCCACACAGAGAAAGCGTTTCCATTTGCTTGGTAAACCTTTCTAGTGGCTGGTTTATGAGCCGCCACCAAAATAGCCTTTACGGTGAAGAGATACCGGAGTCCTTATCAAGAGTGGAACTGGAGCAGCCAAGCGGTCAGCTTCAGGCTGTCCAGGTTCGGAGGAGGAATGCAGGATGGATGGGATATCAGATCCGAATAGGATCTAGAATCCAAGGAGGATTCACAGAGTGAGACAGGAAGGAACCAGATCTGTCGAGGCCAGAGCAATGAGAATCATTCTGCAACCCACCGAGGCTTTCTGAAGAACTTGCAGCATCAGAGGCAAGGGTGGATAGGCATACAGAAGACGGGTGGCCAAGCATGCACCAGGCGT
The DNA here is from genome assembly GCF_019279795.1 of Protopterus annectens. NCBI lineage: Eukaryota > Metazoa > Chordata > Ceratodontiformes > Protopteridae > Protopterus > Protopterus annectens. The sequence continues at coordinate 1,034,683,306 of NC_056725.1, forward strand.
CTCTTGGGGTACCTCCGGGAGGAGGTATCAAGAGGCAAAAGATGCATGAAGGGTTCCCCACCGTGCGAATATGCGTTCCGCTACTTGACAATTGAGACCACGGGGTCAGAATGGTGCGACTGAGCTTGTCCGCTAGGATGTTGGACCGATGCCCATTCCCAAACTCTCATGGCCTCGACAAAGAGGGTAAGACCTTGTTCCCCTTGCTTGTTGATGTACCAGACAACAGACATATTGTCCGACTGAATCATAATTGTTCCCAAGGGAGCACAGCTCTCATCTCTAGAACATTGATATGCAGTAAGGTCTGAGCCACCACAAGAGGGACCGCTTGCAAGCCTTGCTGATCGCTATGGGATGATACATGGGAGAGCAAGGTAAGACCACTGTACTAAGGCGTCCACTGTAGAATGCATATTGAGCCTGGCAAGAGGAAGAAGAGCTATCCGAAGCCATGGACCCTAGAGCCCTCAGGACCAACTCCGCTGGAACAGAACATGAATGGAGAATGGCCCGCACCTGGAGCTGCAGATTCAGAATCCTGTCAAACTCCTTGTGTCTAGTCTGGCCCCTATGAAATCTAAGAGCTGAGTGGGTGCCAGGTTGGACTTTTGTATTTATTGTGATGCCCAGAAATGGAGCAAGATGGAGAGAGAGAAGTAGATGCCTTGTTCCAGTCGTCCAGGTAGGGAAAGACCTGCACCCCTGAAGCCTCAGGTGGGCTAAGGACCGGAACTGGTAGTGACTGGCCCGGAGAAACCTCCTGGAGCGCCTGTCCATTGGGATGTGGATCTATCGAGCACATCCAGTGGCATTCTCCCAGAAGGGGAGAATAGATTGTAGAGTGACCATTGAATTTTTCTTTGGGGACTGCCAGATTCAGGAGAGAGAGGTCTAGGATTGGTCTTAGTTCCCCGTCTTTTTGGCACTAAAAGAACCTGGAGTAGAACCCTGATCCGATCTGGTCTGGGGAACGGGCTGGATGGCTCTTTTCTCTAGCAGATGGCCAATTTCTGAATGCGTCTGGGAGGGACTGCATCTTTGGAAGGTGAAGGAAAGGAATGTGATATCCCTGGATATGATTTGGAGAACCCAGCGGTCCGATGTTATGGACTCCCATGCCGCTAGGTGCCGAAAAAATCCCCGACTGCCTCCAGAGTAGAGCAGTCGGGCAGCGTTCAGAGAAAGGTTCCCTGGACCAAGTTTCTGGGAGCCCCTCTGCCTCTGGGCGGCGCGGCCTCCCTGTCCTCCTCTGCCACGGAAGGACTGGTTGTCCGAGCAGGCTGGGACTGCTGCGACTTCGGAACCACATCTTCTTCTGACCCTTTTGGTTCCTAGAATAGGGCCTCTGGGGTGCAGAGAGCGGATTCCGACGGCAGACAGCGTCTTCCGTCCTTCTCGCTCTGGGTCAATGACGGTCTTGCCAAACAGAGCAGAACCATCAAAGGAAGGGCTCAGAGAATGACCAGTCCTGTCCCGCGCCCTCCGTAGCATGGGAGAGTAGTGACTGACCTTAGAGTGGCCATTTTGGTGGAGGCTCTGTCCTCACTCCTCCTCCAAATGGACTCAGAGAGGATACAGCACTCCTTAATAAGGTCTGCTGCATCGAATAACATGTGCCAAATAGTTCAGCCCTCACGAAAGGTCTGAACATCCGCTTCCCCAAGCGGTCCATCATCGAGACTCCTTGCTCGGTGGGTGGACTGAGGACTCTCCTGAGCCAGTTCCCTCTTATCAACATGGCATCTACAGGAGGCCCTCCAATGGGTCCTGTCAGAAGGCGGGCTAAGGATTTTGTCAGGTCTTTGGGAATTGGCTCCACGGTGTCCGTTCTTCCACGCCCTGGTGGTAATAAGGTCCACCAGGGGTAATGCCTCCAAGAACACGGACTCGTCCGAGGAAGACTTGGGGCAGACCACCCCTGATATGATGTCTTGACCGTGGGGAGCCTTCCCTTCCTCCAAGTCCGTGTCTTCAGTGAGAGACTCAGGGAGTCAATGTGCCTCAGGAGCCTCCTCTGGGGGCTGTCAGAGGAGTCCTCCATAGGAGCAACTTGGCTGTCCCAGGGGCGGATGGTGGAAGCCTGGCCCAGTGCAGAGGGCGAAGCAAGTGCCGGGGTCCGGAGACCCTCAACAGAGCCCTCTCCACCATCAAAAAGCCGAAGAGGCCCCCGACGAAAGGATCCGACAGACGGCTCCCCCCCGAGGATCCGAAGAGTGGATGCACTGATCCCCGGATCGGCCATGGTCGGATCCGAAGTACCCAGTACTATCGGATCCGACCTCCCCGGCTCGAAGCTGCTCCGGGTGGGAGAAGGAGCAATAGGCTTGAAAGGTGTTGAGCTCCCCACTCCATCTGCATCTGGGCCTGGATGAACCTTCGCATCATCCGGTCCAGATCAGCATCCTATGGGTAGATCTGAGGTAGGCCTGGAATGCCTCCTCGATAGCCTGGTCTCCTCCTCCTCAGGACCCGGTGAGAAACAGAGGCATCCCTCTCCTGTCCTGAAGCGGGAGTTTGAGTCCCAGGAGCAGGAGGGAACAGCTGCAGCGACCCGCCAGGACCAGCTTGGACCTTTGAACCCTGCACAAATGGAACAGCCAGATGTGAGGTGCAGTGTGGCCATCAGCGGTGAGCGAATGACTTAGGCTGGTCAGCCATAGTCAAAACTTCAAAAGTTACAGAAGTAACTTAACAAAAACTAAAACAAGCACACAGGCCTCACACACAGGAGGGAATAAAAATACTACTGTAAAATAAATTTAAACTAAAAACAGTCAATACACAAAGGGAACCTACAACTTTCACACAAAAAGGTTTAAAGAAAGCACAAAATTTCTATTTTTATACAAGAAAATATCACTTAGCTGAGAGCTAAAGAAACCACATCCAGTTACCAGCGCGGCAAACAAGATCTGAGGTCATGAGGGTAGAGCAGGGCATTATGGGTGAGGGGAGGAGCTGAGAGCTTGGATCCATAGCTGGAAACTATGCCGGTTCGGATCCGATATCGGATCCATAACCCACAGGTTGCAGACAAATGAATATCCTACTTCAGATCTCTGTGTTTATATAAAATAAGATGGGGAGATTTGGAATATAAGGCTTATAGCTCCAACACCCTTTTGTCACAAGTAATGGCTACTAAGAAAGCTGTTTTCCAAGACAAAAATTTTGAATTTACCTTTGCAGCGGGTTCAAGGGGAGGTAAGGTCAGAGCTTGTAGAACCAGGGGTAAGAAGAAACAGTGTGCCTCTGAGAAAGGCTTTGCAAAGCCTAGAAGCAGCCAAGGATGCACCATTTTCTCCAATATGGAAATTAGAAATGGCTGCCAACTGTACAAAAACTGGTCTCCGAATAAGACAGGTCAGCTAGGAAGTCCAAGACTGATGAAATGGGTGGAGTGAGTGGGTCAATTTTATAAATCTTCCTGGTAGAAGTCCTATGGGAGGAAATCAGAATCCTCTGAACTGGAGAGGAAAGCTGGATTATCTAGCAATCATCGGAATTGGAGAAACCATGGGGCTAATTTCAGGTTGTGAAGATCTGGATGGGGTTGCAATGAGGGGTGACAGATAATCTGGAAATGCTCCAGTGTCCACGAAGGGCAAACATGAGGACATCACAGAAAGGTGAACCAGACCTGTCTAGGCCAAAAGATAACAATGAAGATCACTTTGCTCTTCAACCTGCATGCTTTATGGAGAAACTTGGGAATCAGAGGAACAGGTAGGAATGCATAAAGTAGACTAGAAGGCCAACCATGGACTAAAAATAGAAGTTATGTCCTTACCATAACGTTCCATGTGGAGTGTTCATCTCGCCTTTGTTCTTACACATGGGTTCGGAGCCGATCCTCGGCTCCGTGTCGGCCGCTTGCAAGCTCTGCATCGAGAAGCTCGAGACAATCTAATACCCACAATCCCCCTCTGCCTTTACCTCAGATCTAGTTTGCAAGCAAACCAGTAGCCAGAGAGAGCACACTCATGCTTACATCACATATGCACAGAACTAAGAGTCTATATATATATATATATATATATATATATATATATATATATATATATATATATAGACACATACACATATATATATACATGTCAACTATATACACAACAACTGCAAAGCAGAAGCAGAATGCCCCAGGCCAGGCACCAAAAACTGAACATTCTTCCTAAGGGCAGGAGGGAATGTAAGAACAAAGCGAGATGAACACTCCACATGGAGCGTTATGGTAAGGACATAACTTCTATATGTGATAGTGTTCAATCTCGCCGTTCTTACACATGGGTAGCGTCCCTAGCTCCTTGTTCCTGAGGAACTCACGGAAGGACGTTCTTGAGCACAGTGGAACCAAAGGTTGCCCTGTCCCTAGAAACCTTGTCTACCTTATAATGAGAAATGAATGTATGTGGCTTAGACCAAGTAGCAGCCGCTGAAATAGCGTCTAGTGGTAGGCGGGCTGCATGAGCCAGGGATGTAGACACTGACCTTGTGGAATGTCCTTTGGGTTTGTGCAAAGAGTTTGATTTGAAGAATCATAGACATAGATGATACAATCCGTTAACCACTTAGAAAGAGTTCTTTTGGTAACCACTACTCCTTTCCTATTATCAGCAAAGGCTACAAAAGTTGATCAGTTTTTGTGTGATCTTTTGTTCTATCCAAGTAAAACCTTAGCTGTCTGTGAACATCTAATTTGTGCAACATATACTCCATTTTGTTGGAGTGATTCTTGAAGAAGGTGGGTAATTCAATGGACTGATTAATATTATTAATAGAACAAACTTTAGGAAGGAAGGATGAATTAGTTCAAGAGAAACTCTGTCAGAGTGAAAGATCAAATATGGGTGCTTAATGGAGAGAGCTTGAAGTTCAGATACTCGCCTAGTGGATGTAATGGCTACCAAAAAGAGTCTTCCAAGACAAAAATTTCAATGGGCAAGAGGAGGCTGGTTCAAAGGGGGCAACATTAATTTAGATAACAATAAATTTAGACTCCAAGGTGGCGTAGGAGATCTAATTGCTGGTCTAATATGAAAAGCCCTTTTAAAAGGCTTTACAAAGTCTGTGGCCCATAACAGGTGCCCCACATTCATCCACATGCTAACTAGCAATGGCAGCCAACTGAACTCTTAATGTGGCAGGAGAAGCACCCTGATGGAACAAGTCTGTTAAAACTCTAATATTTTATTCAAAGGAGCTATAAAAGGATCCAATTGCTGTGTATTAGCCCAGAATACAAATCTTCCATTTACTAGAATGTGTTTTAGTAGTGGAAGCTGTATGAAAAACCACTAATATATTCTGAACTGCAGGCGAAAGAAGATCAGACCTGGCTAAGTTGGAATTGGAGCAGCCAAGCTGCTAGATGGAGGGACAAGAGCGGATGGGGAGCCCCTGACGAGTGAGTCAATAGATCTGGCTCTGGGTCCAGGATCCAGGGTCCCCGAATGCAGTGTGTCATCAGGAAGGGGAAACCAAATTTGACGAGGCCAGAATGGGGCAATGAGGATTATTGTCCTGTGTAGGTTTCTGGCTTTCTGGAGAAACTTTGATATCAGAGGGAAGGGAGGAAATGCGTACAGGAGTCCCGGGGACCAATCGTGAATCAGTGCGTCCCTGGGGACTTCCCCTGGAGGGGGTAATAGGGCAAAGTAGCTCCTGCATTTGGCGTTCATTGGAGACGCAAACAGATTGCAGGACGGCTGGCCCCACGTGCGAAAAATCTTTTTCGCAACTGACTGTTTTAGGGACCACTCGTGCGGTAACAGAATTGCTCTGCTCAGCCTGTCGGCTATAACGTTGGATGACCCCGGGATGTGCGTTGCTATCAGAAAGCGACCCGTGGACTCCGCCCATTGCCAGATTCTCATGGCCTCTCTGCATAGCTGATAGGACTTGGTTCCCCCTTGCTTGTTTATGTACCAGACTACCGACATGATGTCCGTCTGAACTGCAATAGTTCCCAGAGGAAGAAGGGGAGCAAAGTGTTGCAACGCTAGAAACACTGCCCTCAACTCTAGAACATTGATGTGCAGATTGTACTCTAATTTGGTCCATTCGCCTTGGACTGTCTGTCCCTGAAAGATGCCCCCCCCACCCTATCAGGGACGCGTCCGTGGTCACCGTAACTGTAGGCGTGGGTAGCACAAATGGTCCCCCTTGGAAAGGTTGCACGTTTGGAGCCACCAGTTTAGGTGTGTTTTGCATGTGTTCGTTATGAGAATCTCGTGTGTTAGAGGTAGTTGTTGGAACGACCATTGCGCAAACAGTAGCCATTGTAGGACTCTCATGTGCAGTCTTCCCAAGGGTATTGCTATAAGAGAAGCCGACATGAGTCCCAAAACCTTCAGTACCAGTTTTGCTGGGGATTTCCTGGACAAGAGAAGAAGACGTATGTGAGTCTGAAGTGAAAGTATCCTTTCTGGAGGAAGTCTTAGAATTAACTGATGTGTATCTAATTCCACTCCTATGAATAAGATACTTTGTGATGGCTGTAGTAAGGATTTTCCAAAGTTTACGGAAATTCCTAGGTGAATACACAGTTGAAGAGTATAGTCTCTGGCCTGTACTAGTTGACGCTGGGTGGTGGCAGATAGGAGCCAGTCGTCCAGATACGGAAACACCTGGAATCCTTGGCGTCTCAAGTGAGGCTACCACTGCCATGCATTTGGTGAAGACCCTGGGGGCTGAGGTCAGACCAAAGGGCAGGGCTCGAAATTGAAAGTGACTGGCACCCAGCCGGAAGTGCAAATGATCTCTGGATGCCCTGGCCATTTTGATGTGGTAGTATGCATCCTTCAGATCTATTGAGCACATCCAGTCGTCCTTCTGTAAGAATGGAAGGATCGATTGAAGCGTGACCATTCGGAACTTTTCTTTCTTGACGAAGGTATTGAGGTCGCTTAGGTCCAGAATGGGCCTCCAGTCCCCTGTTTCCTTCGGAACTAAAAAGAACCTTGAGTAAGTCCCGAATCCTTGCTGGTCCGCTGGGACTGGTTGGATGACTCTTTTTTCTAGCAGCTTTGAAATTTCTATAGCTGCTGGCTCGCAGATGGGGCGGTACACCTGGGAGTCTTTTCTTTGGAATGGGATGGGATAGAAAGGGTATATTGTAACCTCTGGTAACCACGCTTTTTACCCACTTGTCTGTAGTTATGTTTTGCCAGGCCTGAGGGTATAAAGCTAGCGACCCCGACTGCCTCCAGAGCAGGACAGTCGGGCCTCCTCTCAGGAGTGCTGGAAAGGTTTACCAGGGAGTGTATCCCTGTCACCTTGATTCTGCGGACCCCTCTGCCGCCAGGCGGCGTCTTCCACCTCTGCCCCCTCCTCTGCCTCTAGAAGGGGCATCACCCTGTGTGCCTGGGAAAGATCCTTGGGGTTTTTGAAACCACATTTTTCCACCACGTTGCCCTTTGGGGTACGGTCTGGTTGGGGTGGAAAAACGGACTCCCGACAGCAGACAGAGTCTTTCCCTCCTGCTCACACTGGGTAAGGGTCTCCTTTACTTTGGGGCCAAAGAGAGTGGCACCGTCAAATGGGGCGTTAGTAAAGGAAGACTTGAAGGCTTCCGCAAATGAACATAAGCGCATCCAGGATTGTCTGCGAAGAGCAATCGCTGAAGCTGCTGCCCTACTCGAACCTTCAGCTGCGTAAGAGATCAGCCTCATGGACGAGTTCACAATGGATGTAAGGGTATTAAGTTGCGCTGTCACTTTCTCTGAGACAGTAGCATCTGTAGTACCCTGGAGGGTATCTCCCAACTCTTTGACTAGATCCTCTGTAGTCGTAAAAGTGGGTCAAATAGTTCAGGGATCGCATGGAAAAAGCCGCTGAACTAAAATGCGCTCCCATACCTGTCCATAGTCCTAGAATCTTTATTAGGGGATGGACAGATGAGGAAGATTCCGACATCTCCTTTTTCGTGGCTGCCACCACCATAGCGTCCACTGGAACTCCTTTTGTTAAGTAAGTCTTGTCCTGGGGTGCAGTGATATACTTATTGGGTTTCCTTGGGACTGGTTCCACTGTGTCAGGAGCCTCCGCCCTTGAGCAATAAGTTCCATTAATTCGTCGAAGGGCGGAGTGACCCAGGAGGAAGAAGAGCGAGCACCGAATGCCTTCAGCAAGACTGACTCATCCTCAGAAGGGGGGAGGGACTGCAAGTCACCTCTCTGTTTCAGGATCTCCAATATGTCAGAAAAAGAGACATCTTCTGAAGGTGACTTAGGGGACCCTTCTGACTCATCTAAGTCAGTATCGGATGTCAAGGATTCTTGTGGAGAATCCAAGTGTCTCCTCTTACACAATCTTTTCCTAGGGACTTCTTCGTGGGGAGCATCCGAAGAAGCCTCCGAGGAAGAAGGGGCACCCTCCAGGGGTGGCTGAGACACCGGTGCTCGACGCTTGGATGTGGCCGTGGGTGCAGAGGAGGATAACGGCCCTTTATGGGGAGGAGAGGTTGCTTCTACTGATGTGGTTGTCTGGGTAGACAACACCTTCCTCATCAGATCGAAGCCCCGGGGCCCGAGTCGAAGAATCTCCCGGTTCAAGAAATGGGAAGAATCCCGAAACAGGCACCAAGGCATCGACCCGAGGACGGAGCCGAATCGATCCGCGCCGAGGCCCGAGGGAAGGGTCAGAACCAAACGCCGGTTCGACTCGCCCCGGAACCAAGGATAGATCGTCGGCTCGAGACTCCGGTGCCGGTCCGGCCAGTCGAGGTGAGAGGAACAGACCGAGAAGGGACGGTTCTGGACCGAGGGCTCCACAATCAGAAGATCAACCTCTTCCGGCTCCAAAGACTCGATAGGTCTCGGAGGAGGAATGGATGGAGACAATGGGAGGCCTTCAAGTTTTGACACCAACTGGGTGGAAACTGAAATAAGTTTGGATAGGCCGAATGCTCCAATAACTTCTGCACCACACGATCCACATCGACATCGGAGAGCTTAGAAGAACGGGTCGAAGGAACCAAGACGGAGCCGACCTCAATAAAGTCGGGGAGGGAGCTCCATCACCGGTTCCAAGACTCGAGGCTCAGGAACCGACACCAGTTGAACACTCGGCCCCGAAGTCTGTGGAACCGGTGATCTAACTTTACTCGAAGAGCTCGGAGCCGATGACTTGGGCTCCGACGTCTTCGATTCCTTCGAGGATTTGGATGCCTGGTCTGAAGCATCCAGAGCCTCCTGAAAGGAAGGTTTTAACAACCCTCTGTAAATGAGTTTCCTGCGCCTATCTGTCATGACCCTCCCACTAAAAGAGTGACAAATTGAACAGTCCTCTTGTAAGTGGAGAGGGCCAAGGCAGTAGACACAGGAATAAGAAGTTATGTACCTACCATAACGTTCCATGTTAGTTGTCTTCTCTCGCCTTCTTTCTTGCTTGATGGGTTCGGAGCCGATCCCTCGGCTCCGACTCGGCACTTGCTAAGCTCGAGAGTCACTTTTACCAGCTCGAGGCAGCCCCATATCCCATGATGCAAGGCGGTAAGTACCCAGATCTCGTTTGATGACAAAGGGCAATAGCACCAAGCATAAATACTTCCCAAAGGAAGAAGAAAGAAAGAAAACCTACAGGAAGGACCAGTTCTGAATGGTCTTCAGCATAACAATCTCTTGTAGAAAGGTCTGTCCAGGCCTGGGGGAAGGAGGGAGGGTCAAAAGAAGAGAGAAGACAACTAACATGGAGCGTTATGGTAGGTACATAACTTCTTAATGTTAAGTTGTCAATCTCCTTCATTCTTGCTTGATGGGACCGCCCCCTAGCACCTCTATCCTGGGTGGCTCAATGGAACAGACTCTTGAGGACTGTAGAGCCAAAACTGGCTCTGTCCCTGGAGGCCAAGTCCAATTTGTAATGGGAAACAAAAGTGTGAGGAGTGGCCCAAGTGGCGCTGCACAAATAGTGTCTAAAGGAAGTCTAGCTTGAAAGGCTGTAGAAGTAGATAAGCTCCTAGTTGAATGTGCTTTAGGTTTTGAGCACAGCTGTTTTCCCCTGAGCAGATAAATTTCAGAGATGACCGAAGAAAGCCATCTGGACAAGGTCACTTTAGAAACAGGAAGGCCTTTTTTATTATCCGCATAGGAAACAAAAAGTTGATCAGATTTTCTAAATTTTTTTTTGCTGTTCAAAGAATATCTAATTTGGCGGTGGACATCAAGGTAATGTAGTTTTGTTCAGCTCTGTCTGAATAGTTTGGGAAAAATACAGGGAGATCAATGGATTGATTCAAATTGGTCTTTGAAGCGACCTTAGGTAGAAAGGTCGGATTAGTTCTCAAAGATACCCTGTCTTTGTGAAAACCAAATAGGGGTCGAACCGATAGAGCATGAAGTTCAGACACCCTCCTGGCCGATGTAATAGCCACTAGGAATAAAGTTTTCCAAGAAAGAAATTTCAGGGAACAAGAAGCAGCTGGCTCGAAGGGGGGAAGAATCAAGGATGTCAGCACTAAATTTAGATCCCACTGAGGAGGAGGATTCCTGACTGGAGGCTTTAGTAGGAAAATTCCTTTCAAGAAGGCCCTGCAGAGCCTATGGGACATGATATTATGATCTGCTACCCCGACATGAAAGTTGGAGATAGCAGCCAATTGAACTCTGACTGTGGAAGAAGAGGAGCCTGCATGAAAAATCTCTGCTAAGAAGTCCAGGACTGCCTGAATAGGGGCAGTGAAAGGATCAATATTCTTGGCCTTAGCCCAATAAGAGAAACGTTTCCATTTGCTTGTATAAATCCTCCTGGTAGAGGATTTTAACGGTTACTATGATGTCTCTAACTGGATTAGAGATCAAAGGAAGCCTGGCTAAGGAAGGAAGTGGCGCAACCATGTTGTGAGGTTGAGAGAAGGGATAGACCGGTGCAGCTGACCCGATTGGTGAATCAGAAGATCTGGCACTGGGTCCAGATGCCACGGCTGCACCAAAAGGTGATGATGGAGGAACGGGAACCAAACTTGTCGAGGCCAGTAAGGGGCAATGAGAATCAATTTGGCTCTCAAAACGGTAGCTTTCTGGATAACTTGAGGGATCAGAGGAAATGGAGGGAAGGCATAAAGAAGTCCCTGGGGCCAATCCTGGGTCAGAGCGTCTCTGGGGGGATGGCCTGTTAGAGGGAAGAGACAGAAGAAGTCTGGACATTTGCTGTTTTGGGGAGTAGCAAAAAGATCGCAACATGGACGACCCCATTCCAGAAATATCTCTTCCGCTACAGATTGTTTGAGAGACCACTCGTGAGGCATGAGAATAGCTCTGCTCAATCTGTCCGCTACAATGTTGGTTTTCCCAGGGATATGCGTTGCTACCAGAAACCGATGAGAGGAGATCGCCCATTGCCATAGTCTGAGCGCTTCGACACAAGGGGTAGGATTTGGTTCCGCCCTGTTTGTTGATATACCAAACTACAGACATGTTGTCTGTGTGGACTGCAATTGTCCCTACAGGAAGAAAGTCGTTGAGGGCTTGCAACGTTAAAAGCACTGCTCTCATCTCCAGGACATTTATGTGCAGATGGTACTCGAACGGCTGCCACGTCCCGTGAACCATCCTGCCCTGATAATGACCCCCCCACCCGATCAGGGAGGCATCCGTGGTGACAGTGGCTATCGGGGATGGGGGTACAAAGTACCTGCCTTGGTGAACCTGGGGAGATGTGATCCACCAAGCAAGATGATCTTTGCAAGTTTGTGTCATCAGAATCTGGTGACGCATAGGAAGTTGTTGGTACGACCACTGTGTGAACAGCATCCACTGAAGAAGGCGCATGTAGAATCGAGCCGGGGAAGAAGAGTAATGGCCGCAGCCATGAGGCCTAATACCTTTAGAACCATTCTGGCCTGTACTTTCTTGTTGGCCAGAATGATCCTGACATGACTCTGAATGTCTGAAACTCTTTGATCTGTAAGGGTAGCTGACATCCGAACAGTGTTTAAGTTTGCCTATGAAGGTAATAGACTGGCAGGGCAATAAGGATGACTTTTGAAGTTGATCGAGATGCCCAAATGAGAACAAAGATTTATTGTGTAATCCCTGGCTTGTATAAGCTGATGCCTGGTGGTGGCTGACAGGAGCCAGTCGTCGAGATACGGAAACACCTGGAATCCTTGACGTCTCAGGTGAGCCGTGACCACTGCCATGCATTTGGTGAACACTCTGGGGGCTGTAGTGAGACCAAAGGGCAGGGCTCTGAACTGGAAATGACTGGACCCCAGCCGAAGCGGAGAAAGCTCCTGGAGCGTCTGTGAATTTTGATGTGATAATGCATCCTGAAGATCTATTGAGCACATCCAGTTGTCCTTCTGCAAGAAGGGCAGAATTGACTGAAGAGTGACCATTCGGAATCTTGTCTTCTTCACAGACTTGTTGAGTCTGCTGAGATCCAATATTGGTCTCCAGTCTCCCGTCTTTTTGGGGACCAAAAAGAACCTTGAGTAGATTCCGGGCTCTGAATGGTCTGTTGTAACTGGCTGAATGGCTCTTTTTTGCAGTAGTTTTGAAACTTCTAACTCTGCAATATCCCTTAGACCGGGTGGTACATCTGGAAGGGAATTTGAGGGGAAAGGACTTTCCTCGAAAGGAATTATGTAACCCTTGGATATGATCGACTGTACCCATGTGTCTTGAGTGAGGGAATGCCAGGCTTCTGGGTACAGTGATAATCTTCCCCCGACTGCCTCCAAGGAGGGACAGTCGGGCAACATCTAAGGGATGCTGAAAGGGCTTGTCAGAGAGAGGCTCTCTGTTTCCCTGGTTTTTTGGACCCCCTCTGCCTCTAGGCGTCTGTTGTTGTTACCCCTCTGCCTCTATGGGTAAACTGACCACGTGAATCCGGCGTGACTCCTTGGGATTTGCGGAACCACATTTTGCCACCTTTCTGTCCTTTGGGGTAAGGTCTAGAAGGGGTGGAAAAACGGACTCCTACAGCAGAAAGAGTCTTGCCGTCCTGCTCGCACCTGGTCAAAGTTTCCTTCACCTGAGGGCCAAACAAAGCTGACCCATCAAAGGGAGAATTTGTGAAGGACGCCTTAAAGGGATCTGCAAAGTCACATAGCCGCATCCAGGCTTGGCGTCTAAGAGCCACACCTGTACCTGCGGCTCTACCGCTCCATCAGCAGCATATGATATTAGCCGCATGGAGGAGTTTGCAATGGAATTAAGGGTTCCTAGCTGCGAAGCAATTTTTTCTTGAGCCCCTGCAGCTGTAGGATCCTGTACTACTTCACCCAGCTCCTTAAGGATATCCCTCTGGAGTCTGGTAAAGTGACATAGGTAATTCAGCGAACGCATGGCAAAGGTCGCTGAGGAAAACATCCGCCACGTACCTATCCATGGTCCTAGAGTCCTTATTAGGAGGATGGACGGCACGGAAGGATCTGCAAGTTCCTTTTTGGTGGCAGCAGCCACCACCATGGCATCAGCGGGGACACCCTTGGTGAGGAATTGCTTGTCACACGGGGCAGTGATAAATTTTGAAGGCCTCCTAGGGACTGGCTCTACAGAGTCAGGAGCTACCCACGCCTTCGGGCAATAACCTGCATAAGGGGTCGAAGGCGGAGACACCCAGGAGGTGGAGGGCCGAGATCCAAACACCTCTAGGTATACTGACTCATCCTCAGAGGGATTGTTAGTGGGCCAGTTTCCCCTCTGTTTAAGGAGTTCTAGGATGTCTGAGAAGGAGACATCCTCAGAGGGGGATCTAGGGATCCCTCTGGCTCATCAAAGTCAGTATCTGAAGTGATAGACTTGGGGGAGTCTACATGTTTCCTCTTACAAGTCCTCTTCCTAGGAGGATCTCCCGAAACATCAGGAGAATCCTCGGAAGAGGGGGAAATTCCCAATGGGGAAACCTGAGGCGGAGGATCTCTGGGTCCTGTAGCAAGAGAAGTGGCAGAGATGTCAACAGGCACCATAGAGGGAGGAGCTAAGGGAACAGACTGCTGACTGATACCAGTGGCCAGCACACTCTTCATCACCTCGAATGCTCCCTCCCAGGCAGGTCCGAGAGAACCCGTTCAAGAACTAGGAACTCCAGGGACCACCGAAGGGAAGTCTCCGAGGCAGATGTCGGAGCCGAGCTCACCAAGGCCGAGGCTCCAAGGGAAGAGCGGTTCGGACAAGGGTCCGATGCCACTCACCCCTCGGAGGAGACCATGGAAGCCCGACCACGAATCCCTCTAAGGAAGGTCTCAAGAGGAGATAGAGTAGAGGCTGAAGGAACAGAAGGGGTATCTGTCCTCCAGCCGTAGCAGTAACCATTCGAAGACTCCAACTCCAAGCTCTGGGGTAGAGTTGAAGGAGGAACTATAATGGGGTGTGGACCAATAGTCGTCTGTTGAGACGGACTATGTAACATTTGGGCCAGTGCCTGTGACTTAAGTAATCTACTGACCACTCTCTCTAAGTCATGGTCAGAAAGCCTGGATGACTTTGAAGATCGGCTCCGATGGCTCCGTTCGAAAGAGAGGTGAAGCCGAGCGAAAGTATCGGCTCCAAGGAAGGAGACCTCGACCTCTTCCTGGAAGGAGCCCTCGGAACCGATGAAACTATAGACCCTGTCGGAGCCGATAACTTATCGGAGCCGACAGGGAGTCTCGATGCATCGGCTCCAGCCGGAGCCGATACAGCCACAAAAGTAACGGTGTCGGAGCCGATCGGAGCCGACACCGATGCCTGTGCCACATGGTGGTCGGAGCCGATCGGAGCCGACACCGAAGTGGTCGATGCAGAATCGGCACCGATAGCTATCGGTGCCAAAGGCTTGGTTAAGCTAGAATCGGCTCCAGCCAGAGCCGATCTCGACTCAGAACGAGTCGGAGCCGAGGCCGCAGGCTTTGACACAGAAGCCTGGGCCTTGGAAGACTTGACACTTAGGTGGAGCCGACTTAGCCGGAGAGCCCTCCGGCTTAAGAAGGCCCCTGAGTATAAGCTTGTTTCTTCTTTCCTGCAGGACTCTCTGGCTGAAAGAATGACAAATAGCACAGGAGTCCTGCAGGTGAAGAGGGCCCAGGCAATAAAGGCAAGAAGTGTGACCGTCTGTCAGAGACATCTTCTGACAGCACGAGTCACACTTCTTAAAGCCTGAGACCCTTTCTTTTGACATGGTGTCACACAAAAACACACACACACACACCAGTCAAAGCCTTTAATTTAAATATATACCAAAAAGGTATAAGTAGCAACACACACACACACCCTAACGGGGGGGGGATGGGATGGGTAAAGTCTGACTAAAAAATAATAAGAAACAGACAAATTTCTGTCAGAAACAGATTAAAACTAAATAAAAACTAACAATAAGGGGTTTTAAAGTTTAAAGGGGGCTAAAATAGCGAAATAGTAATCACTTACCAGGAGCTGGTAAAAGGAGGACCTCATAAGCGGCAAATGAGATCTGGGTACTTACCGCCTTGCATCATGGGATATGGGGCTGCCTCGAGCTGGTAAAAGTGACTCTCGAGCTTAGCAAGTGACGAGTCGGGGCCGAGGGATCGGCTCCGAACCCATCAAGCAAGAATGAAGGCGAGATTGACAACTTAACATCTATGGTTGTCAGTAACTGACATTTTTTGGCCACACTGACAACGCTTAAAGCCTGATTTAATTTTGTCAGACATTTTTCAGTAGAGAGAAAAGTCAAGTCCAGTATAAAAGACAAATCCAATGTAAACAAGTCAAATCCGATGGGCATGTCAGTCCGGTTGTCAAATTTAGAAGGGGGTAGTAGACCCCGAAAACTCTAACCAGATAAATTAAATTTAACGGTACCGAGAATTCTGCCTACACACACACATACACTAAGTATACCTAAAGGTACTTTCAGAACAACTTTTTCTAAAATATAACAAAAAAAATAAAGTTATATCTTATCTGAAGATGCTCGAGCTAGCTCCCAGCGATGCGAACGCAGCAGCGGCAAACTAGATCTGAGGTAAAGGCAGAGGGGGATTGTGGGTATTAGATTGTCTCGAGCTTCTTCTCGATGCAGAGCTTGCAAGCGGCCGACACGGAGCCGAGGATCGGCTCCGAACCCATGTGTAAGAACAAACGGCGAGATTGAACACCATCACATCATCTCTTGTTGACTGTCCCTGTGGAGGGATCAAGGCAAAGTACCAGCTGCGTTTGTTGTTTAGGGGAAAAGCGAAGAGTTCGCAGCAAGGGTGACCCCATTTGAGGAAAATCCTGTTTGCCACTGACAGATTCAGAGACCACTCGTGGGGCAACAAAAAGATTCTTCTGAGTCTGTCTGCCAGTATGCTGTGCTCCCACAGAATGTGCACTGCAACTAGAACGCAGTTGGTAAAGAGAGCCCACTGTCACACTCTCACTGCTTCTCGACAAAGGGAATAAGACCTGGTCCCCCTTGTTTGCTGATATACCACATAACAGACATGTTTGTCTGTTTGAATATCAATTGTCCCTAGAGGGAGAAGGAGTGAAGTGCATGCAATGCTAGAAGCACCACCCTCATCTCTAGGATGCTGATATGCAGGTTGGTCTCCTGGGAAGTCCACATGCCTTCAACAGTCTGTCCTAGATAATGCCCCACCCCACCTGGGAGGCGTCCATGGTCAGCATGGCGATGGCAGTGGGGAGAATGAATGGTCAACCTTGTGTAACTTCTGATCATGAAGCCACCACAACACATAATTTTTGCACACCTGAGACAGTATTATAGGATGATTCAGAGGTTGGTGCAGAAGGGACCACTGCACTGACAACATCCACTGCAGACTTCTCATGAGTGAGCTGTGGGTAGTAAAGTTATAGTTGTAGCCATAAAGCCCAAAGCACTGAGAAAGTACAGTTGTGTATACTTACCATAAATGTAGATGGTCGGGTGTATTCACTGTTGCAGTCATCACACTTGGGTTATCTGCCTGCAGGTAGCCCCGAATACCGGAGTCTTGGGATTTCTGGGACAGATGCTGTTGCCTCAACCATGACGTCAGGTCGTCAGGGGTATAAAACATGCAGTCAACTCCATTAAATCAGTTTTTCTTGCCCCAGCTGTCAGGTGCCCCCAAAATAGGAAGTAATTACATGGTGTGGAACACCTCCAATAAAAAGAAGATACCATAGCCATAAGATATGGCCAAAAAGAGAATAGGTAGAAAGCATAGAAAAGTCAGGGGGCTGGAGGGAGGGTAACCAGGACTGCAACAGTGAATACACTCGAACATCTACATTTATGGTAAGTGTACACAACTGTACTATATTCTTCGTGTTTCACTGTTGCAGTCATCACACGTGGGTTGATTCCCAAAGTTGAGGAAGGGTGGAAACAGTCAAGAAGTATTAGGGCTGGCTTGCAGGCCTTGTAAGACTGCTGTGGCAAATCCAGCTCTGGATTTAGAAAAGACAGTTAAGTAGTAATGCTTGGTGAAGGTGTGTACAGAACTCCAAGTTGCAGCTTCCAGGATGTCCCTGGTAGGGACTCCCATGAGAAATGCTGTAGAGGTTGAGGTAGCCCTAGTGGAATGAGTTCCGAGCCCTTGTGGGGTAGGTTTTCCTTGGTGTTTGCAGCAGAAATGGATGCAGTGTGCTATCCATTTGGAAACTGACTAGCAGCTGGTCAGATTTTCTGAAAGGCTTAGTCCTGTCAAGGTAGAACCTGAGCTGTCTGTGCACGTCCAGGGAGTGCAGGATCCTTTCCCCTTTATTCTGAGGATTAGGGAAAAAGGTTGGTAAATGGATGAACTGGTTTAAAGCCACACTGGATACCACCTTGGGCATAAATGATGGGTTAGTCCTGAAGGAAACCCTGTCAGCATGGAAAATAATGAAGGGTTACACAGCCATTAGTGCCTGTAACTCAGACACTCTTCCTGCTGAAGTAATGGCTAGAAGTAAGGCTGTTTTCCAAGAGAAAAATTTTAACTCTGCTGTAGCAGCAGGCTCAAAAGGGGGAAGCATGAGCTTCTCTAGTACAAAGTTAAGGTTCCAGGCAGGGGTGGGAGCTCTCCTCGGGGGTCTTAAATTGTTAGCTCCTCTCAGGAACTGTTTGATCAGAGGGTGAGAAAAGAGAGGTGGCTCAGTATTGTAGTGAGCTGAGATGGCAGAGGCATGAATTTTAATTGATGAGAAGGATAGGCCTTTGTGGAGCAGCTCTGCTAGGTAATCTAGATGTTGAGGTAAGGTGGGCACGGCTGTGTCCCTTCCTTGAGACTGGCTCCAAGAACAGTATCTTTTCCACTTTTCTGAATAGGATTTCCTAGTACTAGTGCCAGTTTGGTGCAATAAGGATTGTCCTTGGTCTGTTCTGTTTGACCTTGAAGAGTACTTTTGAGAGGAGGGGCAGAGGGGGAAAGGCATAAATTGAGAGGTTTTCTCATGTAAAGGATATGGCATCCACTTTCCATGCTTGGCTGTGAGGATTTCTGGTGCAAAATTTGCACAATTGATGGTTATTTGGGGGCAAAGTGGTCCACCTCTGGTGTCCCCCACCCGTGGATTAGAAGTTTGAATGAGTTGGGTTCCAGTTTTCACTCATGTGGGTCCAGTAGATTTCTGCTTAAGTCGTCTGCCATTGAATTTTGTTTGTCTGGCAGGAAATGAGCTTGCAGGTGCACTTGGTTGCTCAAGGCTGTGTTCCACAGGGCCATGGCTAACCTGCAGAGTGGGTAGGAATGAGTTCCCCGTATGTACCACATAACTGTGGTGTTGTCTGTCTTTATCTAGAGTTGTCCTGGAAGGATAAGGTATTTGAAGGCTGTCAGAGCATTCTGTACAGCTAGCATTTCTTTTTGAGTGATATGCAGGTGAATTTGTCCTGGGGTCCATTTGCCTGCCACGTGAGCCCCCCATGCATAGTCTGATGCATCTGTTGTCAGGGTTTGGGCGACGAGAGGTTGAGTGTAAGGAAGTCCCTTGTTGTGGTTGCAAGCCTCTGCCCACCAAAGGAACTCTGCCCTTAGACAAGGAATGATAGGAATCAGTGTTTCCAGGTCCTGAGAATGTTGACACCAGAGACTTTTTAAGTAACACTGAAGTTTTCTCATACGCAGTCTTGCATATGGAATTAGTAGAATGCACGAGGCCATGAACCCTAGGCCTTGCAGTATTTTTCTTGCAGATAGCTGGGTTTTGGTGGCCATTAGTTTGAAGTAGTTTGTCAAATAAACCTGCTTTTCTGGAGTGAGGAATGCCATCTAGAAAGTTGTGTTCAAGCTTGCTCCTAGGAATACAATCTTTTGGCTGGGCAACAGATCTGATATATTTTCATTGATGGTGTACCCCAGAGAAGTTAGAAGTGTCTTTACAAATGCCAGGTGATGAAGTAGCAATTCCTAACTGTCCGATTGAATCAAGCAATCATCCAAGTATGGGTACATTTGAATATTTCTCTGCCTGCAATATGCAATGGCTGGAGCCAGGCACTTTGTGAATACCCTGGGAGCAGTAGATAAGCCAAAGGGAAGTGCAGAGAACTGATAGTGCATAGAGCCTGCCCTGAAACGTAGATATTTCCTGCAAGATTCCCTTATGGGGACGTGCAGATAAGCTTCTTTTAAGTCTAGGGTGACTAGCCAGGAGTCCTTGGCTATCATAGGAAGCAACTGTTGTAGTGTAAGCATTTTTAATTTTGGGACCACCAGGAAGGTGTTGAGAATGGACAGATCCAGGACATGGTGCCAAGAGCTCTCTTTTCTGGGCACCAGGAACAGTCTGGAGTAGAAACCCTGTCCCCTTTGCTCTACTGGAACAGGTTGAATAGCCCTGATACTAAGAAGAGAAAGTACTTGCTTTTGAACCTCTGCCCACTGGTTTGGAGGAAAGTTCTGGCAACCCGCTAGGTGGTGGCAATGAGTGGAAGTAGAAACTGTATCCCTGGGATACAATGTTTAGGACCCATCGGTCCTGGGTAATGGACATCCAGTTTTTTGCATAGAGGACGAGCTTTCCTCCTAGGGGTGCAAGTACTTGCGCATGGCTGGGAAGGATGACAGACAAGTCATTGTGAACTTTTTCTATAAGGGGGTGGCTTACCACTCCCTGTTTTTTAGGTGGGAGCACGCTATTGTTTAGATCTCTGCGTACCCTGAGACTGTAGTCTTGGTGGTCTGTTGCCCCTGGGTTTGGACTGAGAAGGCCTGGGAGGGACTGGAAAGGATCAGTTTTTAGAAGGCCAATGCCTACTGAATCTAGGTGGCTGTACCTGTAAGAAATCTTTAACAGTTTACACAGATTTAGCTTTTTCCTCCATCTTTTTAAGAACTTCTTCTGCTTTTGTGCCAAACAAACATTCCTGGTTTAATGGAGCATCTAGTAATTTTGCTTTGACAGTCTGGCAAGATTTGTTCCTTCAGCCAAACATGACTTCTCAGTACAGACCCAGTGACAGGAGCCCTGAAAGATGCTTCTAAGGCATCAAAACCACACCGCAAATTATGTTTACTAACTTGGTTTGCAGAATGCATTAACGCTTGTAAATCTTTATTTTCTGTACAATCTGGAAGCAACAACATTTTTTGTTTAATTAGTTTCATAATATGCTGGTGGTACATCAACATGTGAAACTTTTAGTTATGTACTCACCATAACTTCAGATGTTTGGGATCCATCTCGCCTACATTCTGACTGATGGGTTTGGAGCCGATCCCTCGGCTCCGACTCGGCACGCTTATGCCAAAGAGCGAAGTCTCTTATTGGCTGAGCTTACTAAATCCCAGGATGCACCACTACCAGTCCCCCAGATCTAGTTTGTCCGCATACATACACAGACACACATGCTGCTTATATAACATCGTCAGATGAAACAAGATAAAAAACAGTAGAACTCAAAACCGTTCAATCTCTTCTGATCTCCAAGGCAGGGGGAAGGAGGGTGGGTATTAGGAATGTAGGCGAGATGGATCCCAAACATCTGAAGTTATGGTGAGTACATAACTAAAAGATGTTATGTGATCCTATCTCGCCTACATTCTGACTGATGGGACAGCATCCCTAGCACCTGAATCCTGGGTGGCTCACTGGAAAACACTCCTGAGTACCGTGGAACCAAATGATGCTCGCCTTTAGATGCCACATCCAATTTATAGTGGGAAATGAAAGTGTGCGGTTGGACCAAGTAGCCGCAGCACAAATCTCAGAAATAGCGAGCTTGGAATGAAAAGCAATAGAAGTAGCCATAGCTCTGGTAGAGTGAGCTTTGATAGATGTTGTAAGTTGCTTATTTGAAGAGGAATAAGCCTGAGTTATACAATCTCTAATCCATTTGGAGATAGTAGCTTTAGTGATGGTTTTACCCAATTTATTATTTGAAAAGGACACAAACAACTGGTCTGATTTTCGAATTTGCTGAGTCCTGTCTAGATAGAAGCGCAATTGCCTGTGAACATCCAATTTATGGAGGGTGTACTCCTGTTGGAGAATTTTGGAAAGAAAACTGGTAGCTCTAGAGATTGTTGGAGACAGAGATTAGAACAAACCTTTGGGACAAAAGATGGGTTAGGCCTAAGTGATACTCTATCCTTCTGAAAAATTTGATAGATAGGGCTTGAAGCTCTGAAACTCTTCTTGCAGAGGTAATTGCAACTAAGAAGGCAGTTTTCCAAGACAGATATTTTAACTCACATGTAGCAGCCGGTTCGAAAGGGGAAGATGTTAAGGCACGAAGTACCAAATCAAGATCCCACGGAGGCACAGGATGAAAAACTGGGGGTCTTAACAGCCCAGCACCTTTAATGAATGTTTTGCATAATCTGCTGCTCATTAACGGTGGATCCATGGATTCGTGAAATTTAGAGATAGCTGCTAGTTGGACTTTAATAGTAGAGACTGAAGATCCTTGATTAAACAAGGATGTTAAAAATTTCAAAACCTCTGGTATCGGGGCAGTGATAGGGTCTAAGCCCCTGAGTTGAGCCCAGATAGCAAACCTCTTCCACTTACTGAGGTACAATTTCTCAGTGGTGGGTTTGTGGGCCGAAGATAAAATGTGAATAACTTCCGGGTCTAAGGTGTGATTTCTGACTAAAGTCGGAAGTGGAGGAGCCAAGCTGTCAATTTCAAAGTGTGAAGGGACTGGTGTTGTCGTCCCGACTGATGAATCAGCAGATCCGGAGTTAGATCCACAAACCAAGGATCGCCCACAGCATGTTTCTTCAGGTAGGGAAACCATACCTGACGAGGCCAGTGCGGAGCAATTAGTATCATTGTGGACCCCAATTGAGAAGCTTTCTGGATGACTTTGGGGAGAAGTGGAACCGGAGGAAAGGCATAAAGTAGTCCTGTTGGCCAAGGTTGGACCAGAGCATCCATAGCTGCCTCCCCCTGACGTGGAGTCAAGGAGAAGAACCTTTTGCACTTTGCGTTTTGTGGTGTTGCAAATAGGTCGCAGCACGGGGTCCCCCATCTTCTGAAAACCTGAGCTGCTACTGTTTCGTTCAGGGACCACTCGTGAGGAGAGAGAATCATCCTGCTTAATCTGTCTGCCAATATATTGGATTTCCCTGGAATGTGGGTCGCTACCAAGAAACGGTTGGTAGCTACAGCCCATTCCCACACCCTCATAGCCTCTCTGCAAAGGGGGTAAGATCTGGTCCCTCCTTGTTTGTTTAGATACCAGACCACCGACATGTTGTCTGTGTGGATAGCGATAATGCCTTGAGGGAGAAACTTGTGGAGGGACTGTAGGGACAGAAGTACAGCCCTCATTTCCAATACATTGATATGGAGAAAGGTTTCGTCTGAAAGCCAAGAACCCTGAACTAACATGCCCAGACAATGCCCGACCCACCCTGTCTGGGAGGCATCCGTCGTCAGGGTGGCCACCGGAGGGGGGATAACAAAAGGTCTTCCCTGATTCAGATTGGATGGCTGAAGCCACCAGCGGAGGTCCCGTTTGCACGTTTCTGTAATCATAATGGGGTGATTGAGGGGGAGATTCTGAAAGGACCATTGAGTCGATAACAGCCACTGAAGAATCCTCATGTGCAATCTTGCCAGTGGAACTAGGAGAACCGTGGCAGACATTGAACCTAAAAGTTGCAGGACCATCCTGGCTGGGGCTTTGGATCTTGAAAGCAGGGCTTGAACTTGACCTTGTAAAGTATGAATCCTTTCGGTAGGAAGAAAGACGCGCATCAATTTTGAGTCTATCTCTGCTCCTATGAACCTTATGCGCTGAGAGGGCAGCAAGACAGACTTTGACCAATTGAATGTAATTCCCAGGGTAGCACCCAGGGAGATGGTGACTTTGAGGTTGTCCACTAGTAGATGCCTGGTGGTGGCAGTCAGGAGCCAGTCGTCCAGATAGGGAAACACTTGGAATCCAAGACTCCTCAGGTGAGCAGTCACTACTGCCAAACACTTGGTGAACACCCTGGGGGCTGTGGTGAGACCAAAGGGCAGTGCACAAAATTGGAAATGACTGTCTCCCAGGCTGAAGCGCAGATACCTCCTGGACACCTGATGTATCGGTATGTGATAATAGGCGTCCTTGAGATCTATGGAGCACATCCAAACATCCTTCTCCAACAATGGGAGAATGGATTGTAAAGTGACCATTCGGAATTTGGATTTCATGACGGATTGGTTTAGTTTGCTGAGATCCAATATTGGTCTCAGGTCCCCTGTCTTTTTTGGCACTAAAAAGAACCTTGAGTAATTTCCGGATCCGATCTGGTCTGTGGGGACCGGTTGGATGACTCTTTTCTAGCAGCTTTGACGCTTCTGCGGCTGCAATTTCCCTTTGACTGGGTGGTGGGTCTGGGATTTTTTTGGACGGTGGGGGTGAGTGTGTGAAGGGAATGGTGTAACCTCTGGCAATAATCCGAAGCACCCATCTGTCCTAAGTGATGGACTCCTAGGCTTTTAGGTGCTTGGCAAAACGGCACCCGACTGGCTCCGGAGCAGCACAGCCGGGCAATCCCTCATGAAGTGTGGGAGGCTGAAGAGCCACGAAAGGACTCGCGGTCTCCAGAATTGCGGGGCCCTTTGCCGCCTCTGGGACGGCGTCTCCCAGAAAAATTTCCCCGTCCTCTGCCTCTGGAAGGGGAATCTTCCTGCTGTTGAGGAAAAAACTTACGTGATTTGCGGAACCACATCTTCCCTCCTCCTTTAGCCTTGGGATAAGGCTGAAAGGGAGTGGAATAACGTGCACCTACGGCAGATAAAGTTTTTCCCTCTTGCTCACAGCGGGCAAGAGTGTCTTTAACCTTAGGTCCAAACAAAGAGGACCCATCAAAGGGAGCGTCGGCGAAGGAAGACTTGAAGGCCTCCGCAAAATGACACAAACGGAGCCAGGTTGTCTCCGTAGAGCCACGCCTGTGCCTGCCGCTCTGCCCGCCCCTTTGGCCGCATATGAAATGAGCCTCATGGATGAGTTAGAAATAGAGGTAAGGATAGCCAACTGAGAGCTAACCGACTGGGCTAGCTGCTCAGGTAGGTTACCGGAGAGGGAATCTGACAGCTCCTTGACCAGATCCCTCTGTAGCCTGGTAAAATGTGCCAAATAATTCAGGGACCTTAGTGTAAAGGCCGCTGAAGTCAGGGTGTGCTTCCCGTACCGGTCCATGCTCCTAGACTCCTTATTAGGAGGATGGACGGACGTTGAAGCCTCTGCCACATCCTGTTGTGTAGCAGATGCCACCACCATGGCATCTACAAGCCACGCCTTTTGTCAAGAACTCCTTCTCGGGTGGGGCAGACAAAAATTTGTTAGGGTGAGAAGGCACTGGTTCCACAGTATCTGGATGTTCCCACGCCCTCCGACAAACCAAATCCAGGAGCTCGTCGAAGGGCGGAGACACCCAGGAGGCGGAGGGCTGAGCCCCAAAGGCCTTGAGAAGCACTGACTCATCAGCAGAGGGGGGTTTGGATATCCAGCCGCCTCGTTGCTTGAGGATCTCTAAAATGTCTGCGAATGAGACATCATCTGAGGACGACTTCGGGGACCCCTCCGCATCATCAAGATCAGTGTCCGATGTAAGAGACTCGGGGGAGTCCACGTGCTTCCTCTTGCACGATCTCTTCCTTGGGGCTCCTCTGAAGACAACTCAAGAACCCTCAGGAGGAGGGAACCCCAGTGGGGTAACCTCAGGCCCCGGGCTCCGCTGCCTAGGGACAGGGAACTGCCAAAGACCCAGTCTCCACGCCCAGGAAGGTGCCGGTAAAGCCGGAGAGATGGTCAAGAAGACTTGGCCAAGGCACTCCTCATAGCTCTGAAAGCCGGACCCCAGAATCCTGGGAGTGTCCGGTCCCGAGCCATGATAGCAGACGGAAGTCCCGCAGCAAGCACCGAGAGGGAGGCTCGGAACCGACAGCATAGGTCCCGAAACGTCACCCCCGGGTCCGGCCGAAGAAGTCCGCGTGCCAAACTCGGACCCGAAGGCTGGGGTTGGAGTAAGGGTCGGAGCCGACCCTAGGATCTCCACCGGCTCCAACAGCACCTGCTCCGACGGAGCCGAAGCGGTCGGAGGAGGAATGGCAATGGCATGGGCTATCGGCTCCGAAGCCAATTGGGTCGGAGCCGAAACAAATTTTTGAAAGACTGGGGACTGGAACAGTCTTTGGAGCACCCTGTCTATGTCCGAATCTGACATCCTCGATGACCTAGAGGATACTGAACGGGTTCGAGTTGGCCTCTCCAACGGCCCCAAGGGCTAGGGGACCGGCTCCGAGGCGACTCGATGACTATCGGCGCCGAAGGAATACCCAGACTAGTTTCCATCGGTGCCGAGGAGGACGTGTCTGAGCGGACAACCTTCATCGGCTCCGAGACCAGTGGAGCCGATGAAGGTGACCCCCCTCTCGATGCCCCAGCCATCGGCTCCGAAGCCAGAGGAGTCGAGACTGGAGGCATCGAGGCAGACCGTTCCGCCCTCGGCTCTGAAGTCCTTGGAGCCGAAGGAGAAGCCTGCCTTTGTCTTTTGGCGGTCGGGTCCGACGGACTGGTCGGAGCCGCCTTTCTTTTAGCAGGAGAAGGAGAGGATGCTAAAGCTTCTTCAAAAGAGGGTTTTATAAGGCCTTTCAAAACAAGCTTATTTTTCCTCTCTTGGAGGACCCTCGAGGAAAAAGCGTGACACACGCTGCAGGACTCCTGCAAATGTTTGGCGCCCAAACAATATACACACAGAGAGTGGTCATCCGTGATAGACATTTTAAAACTACATTTAGTGCATTTTTTGAAGCCCGAAGGCCTAGGAGCCTGAGACATTATAAGAAAAACTGAGTACTCTCTCACAGACAAAACTTTGTTGGGAAAGATTGACCCTACAAGATTAACTTGCCGTTTACAATGATAGCCAATTAAAATAAAGGCCAACTGAAGACATACAACAGTGAATAAAGTATACAGGAATCCAAGAACCCCTAAGGTTCAAAGGGATTAACCAACAGGAAAGGCCCTATGGATGAAGGGAGCCTGTACCGAACAAACACCAATCACACACAATTTTTCTTACAAAAGTTTTCAAAACACACACACAGCACAGAGTAGCTGTTAAAACAGCTTTTTGTTAAAGAATTAGCAAATTTCTGACAGAAAAAGTTTGTGAAAAGACACTACTTAGCTCAGCCAGCTCGAGACCACGTCTTTGCTAGTTAGCGGCAAACGAGATCTGGGGGACTGGTAGTGGTGCATCCTGGGATATAGTAAGCTCAGCCAATAAGAGACTTCGCTCTTTGGCATAAGCGTGCCGAGTCGGAGCCGAGGGATCGGCTCCGAACCCATCAGTCAGAATGTAGGCGAGATAGGATCACATAACATCTGGCAATTTAAAGCCCTGCTGGCAAGAGTTGCAGTATATACCTTCTTACCCCATCTATCTAAAGCTCTAGAATCCCTGTCTGAAAGGGTAGGGTTTTTGGCTGTAGTAGCCTTAATACCTTTAGGTCCCTGGGAAATGATCTCTGGATCCGCAGTGGGACTCTTAAAGAGAAACAAATGTTGCAGAACAAACTCCAGGAGATCAGCAACCAGTCACTTGAACTCTTTATTCACAACAGTTGTCAAGTGCTTTTGTAAACCTTCATTAGAGATGAAGGTTTACCAAAGTGCTTAACAACTGCTTTATTTGTGAATAAAGAGTTCAAGTGATTGGTTGCTGATCTCCTGGAGTTTGTTCTGCAACGTTTGTTCCTGGTTTAATCTTTGGCATTTTTTTGATTCTTAAAGAGAAATTTGTCAGAGTCAAGTATTCTGTAGTACCTGTCAGGCTTTCTAGGAGCTGGAGGTAAAGTATCAGGAGTAAGACTGGATTCCATGAAGACATCATCTACGATATCCAGGACAGGGGGGTATAGCTAGAGGCCTGTGCTGAGGCAAGTCTAAAAATTCTCTTAGTCTCTTTTTGGACTGTGGGTAGTCCTGGCATTCCCAGCAGAAATGCTCTCTTAAGGTATGCAAGGTTTCATCAAAAGAAAAGTCCTCTGGAGGGGAGGCAGAGGGAATGGAATCCTCTGCTCTAAAACCTCATAGGTAGATAAGGGTATGTCCTGGTAATCAAAGAGATCAGTCATCGCACTCAAGGTCTGTAGAATCAGAAGGAAAATCAATTATTTGTCTTTTAGAGGGGGAAGACTGGCTTCCCCTAATTAAAGTTATAAGGTCTTCAGCCATTCAAAGCATTTGTTTCTGTGGCATGGGAGCTTGAGCATGCACTTTGTTCGTCGGTTTTCTAGGTGTAGTCCGAACGCTGGGCCTGAGAAACTCAGTAGTTCTAGTCAGAAACAAAGTAGTTGGTTTAATACGAACATCCGAAGGTCAGAATACACCCTTAGTAGCCGGTGCCTCCACAGCAGCTCCGGACCCATCCAAGGTAGAGACATCAGCAGGTTCCATAGTCGAAGAAGCATCTCGCGGCATACCGGACTCCGAATGGGTCTCAGCAGAGGCCTGCGAATCTGTAGAAGCAGGTATCAGGGGCTGCAAATGCGCCTCACTGAGTACCGGCGGACTGGCTACTAGCTTAACAGAAGCGTCCTCGGCAGTTTTGGACCTATGCGGTTTGTCTCTGTCTTTATCCTTACTTTTTTTGGAAGATCGGTAGTCGGATGGCTTATCGAAGCAAATTCGGAATACGGAGAACAAGAGCAAAAGAATTTAGCGACAAAGATAGCCCGGCGATGAATAGGAATGTCGTGGTCTGGGCCTAAACAGGTGATGCAGTAAGAATAAAAACGTCTGTGAGGTATTTGCTTTCCACAGGCAAGACAATTGTTAACTTTTTCTGACATCGGTTAGAGCAAGAAAAAATGGATCCCCAATGGGGTACTTGGATTTAGAAGACTTCAGGTTTGAAACTTGAAAAACGAAAATTTCCGGTAGCGGCCGACCAGCACTTGCAAACTGCTTCTGCTCTGGACTCCTGCACGGCAAGAAAAGCTGATGTAATGGCGTCAGCTGCAAGTTTTATACCCTTGACGACCCGACATCATGGAAGAGGCAACAGCATCGGACACAAATTCCAAGACTCTGGTATTCGGGCCAACTGAGGGCTACCTGCAGGGCAGATAACCCAAGTGTGAAGACTTTAACAGTGAAACACGAAGAACATCAAGATTTGGTGGAGGAACTGAAACCGCTAGCATTTGTTTGACATGCAGCCTTAGTGAAAAGAATCATGTCTGGTGAAAGATAGGTCAAGGTTGTGTTGGTGTCCAGGCGGGCTCCTATAAAATCTATCATTTGCACTGGTTGCATTTGCAACTTCTGAAGATTTACAGTGATCCCTAAGGTTGGGGCCAATTGTAAGAGAAACCCCCCTGGCCTGAATCAGTAGATGCCTTTTTGGTGAGACTAGGAGCCAGTCGTCCAGACAAGGAACACGTGGAATCCCTGCAGTCTGAGGTGAGCTGCAGCTGCTAGCATGCATTTGGTTAACACCCTGGGGCTATGGTGAGAAAAAATGGTAGCGCATGGAACTGGTAGTCAATGGCTCCCTGCCTGAAATGGAGGCATCTTCTGGAGCATCTATTCACTCTGATATGATAGTAAGCATCCTTCAGGTCTATCCAGCACATCCAATCGTCCTTCTGAAGAAAGGGAAGGATGGACTGAAACATGACAGTCCTAAATTTGCTGTGTTTCACCAATTTGTTCAGGTAAGTTAGGTCAAGTATGGGCCTGAGTTCCCCGGTTTTCTTTGGGACTAAAAAGAATAGAGAGTACATTCCTGATCCATGCTGGTTTGAAGGGACCTCTCCTGGATGACATTTTGGAGCAACTTTGCTATTTCCAAATCTGCCACCTCCCTCTGATTGGGTGGAACATTGGGGAGGTGCTGTTTTGGCTCGGGGAGGTTTAGAAAGGGAATGGAGTAACCTCTGGATATAACTTCTTGCACCCTTTGGTCATTTGTGATGGTTAACTAGTCATTTGTGATGGCCAACTAGGCTTTTAGGTGCAAGGAGCAACATCCTCTAACTAACTGCCTCCAGAGATGGACAGTAGGCCAACACTTCAGGGATGATGCATGGAATTCTCCAAAGGAGAATCCTGAGAACCCTGATTCAGCAGACCTCCTCTGCCACAAGAGGGGCATCTACAACTCAAAATTATTCCTCCTCTCTGACCCTGGGGGAAGAAATCTTCCTCAGCATCCTAGAAAGGACCCTGGGACTTTCTGAACTACAAATTCTCCCCCACACCGATTCCTGCAGAAAGACCTCTGTGGTAGAGAAGCAGATTCTGACCATAGACGGGGTCTTCCCATCTTCCTCCTTGCAGAAGAGTGAGTCTCGTACTGTCGGACAAAGAGGGAGGAACTGTCAAAGGAGGCATTGACAATAGATGCCTTAAAGGGTTACGCAAAATCACACAGACACATCCCAGTCATGATGCTGAATGGCAATGTTGGAACCAGCCGCTAGAGGTACTCTCAACCATGTGAGAGAGATGAGCCTCATGGATGCACTGGGAATGGACTGCAGAGTGGCCATATGGGGGGAGGAGGAGTTCCGTTCCTCTGCCATCATGGACTTCAGGCCGGAGCTAGAGTTCCTTAAGCAAGTTCTCTGTAGTCTTGAAAAGGGGGAGAGGTAATTCAATGCTCTGACTGCAAATGTGGAAGAAGCGTAGACCCTTTTTCCAAATCTGTCCATAGCCTCACACTCCCTGTTAGGGAGATAGACAGTAGAGCTTTCCTGGGCAAGCTCTTTCTTGGTGGCTGCCACAACCACCATGGCATCTACTGGAATGCCCTTCATCCAGTGGGATCTATCCTGAGGAGCACTAAGAATTTTATCAGCTGTTTCTGGTATCAGCTCTGCAGTGTCTGGTTCCTTCCATGCCCTTGCAGGCACTAGGTCCACTAGAAAGTCGATAGGGTGACATACAGAATGTAGATGGGCAGGTCCCAAAAGCCCTCCAGGAACACCGATTCATCTGGGGTGGGGTTTGGGACCATCCGACCACCTCTCTGATGAAGGATTTCCAAAATGTCTCCAAAGGAAATGTCGGGTGGAGATCTAGGGGACCCCTCCCCTTCATCGAAATCAGTGCCTGTCGTGAGGGATTCCTCTGAGGAATCTAGGTGCCTCCTTTTGCAACTTTTCTTCAGAGGAGCCTCCTTGGTGGGGTGCTCTGGGGAGATGTCGGAAAAAGTCTGGGTTTCCACAAGTGGAAGAGACTGGAGGCCCTGAAGGGCCAGCTGGCCCGGTGGCAGAAGTGAGGTCTCAGACACAGAGCTCAGGAGGGGAAGGGGTGGATCCTATAGTGTAGGAGCTGGAGGTCTCAGGAGTGGACAGGACTCTATTACCTCAAAGGCAGAAGGACTCCCAGAGTCCAGAGGAAGTCTCCCCTGCCCTGAAGGGTCAGGAACAGACTGTCCCCAGTCATCAGCAGCCCTATGCTCTGAAGGGGGAGTCGGTGCCAAATTGTCAAGCACCAAGGTATCGAAGGAGAAGCAACAGCTCCTAAAACTTCAGAGTCAAAGTCATCCCCCTGGACTCTATGTTGAAGCTTTGGCTCCGAGACTCAGAGGTCTGGAGTGATGTTTGGGAGAGGCATCCCAAGGAGACAAACCACAAGCTCCAGCCTCGAAGAGGTGACTGGGACACATGAGTAGTTGCAGAGATCAGAGCTGAGGGACTCTGCTCAGAGGTTCTCTGGGCCTTTTTAAGAGGTTCCAACAAAACTAAGGCGGCGGGGTCCTGGGAGCGTTTCTTAGGATTCTTGGCCTCCTTTGAATTTTTGGCGGGGGGCTGAGCTCCTGAGACAGAAGCAAAAGCTGGAGAAGGAGCGGGAATAAGGCCCCTAAGGACCAGCTTGTTCCTTCCATCTGTAATGGCCTGGGGGAGGAAGGCATTGCAGATAGAACAGGCCACCTTGAGGTGGGCAGGAGCCAAACAATAAATGCACTCCCTGTGGGCATCAGATACAGGGATCTTGTGCCCACAGGAAGTGCATTTTTTAAATCCAATAGGCTTGTCGGATTTCTTCGACATGGCAAAGCAAAGGAAGACAGAGAAAAAAAGGCGCAATGACAAACATGGTAGAGACAAACTACAATATGGTAATTTTTTTTTTGAAACAGAATGTTGGGGTAGGTTTTTAAAGAAAGACCGGCCAAAGGCCATTTACGGTTATTGAAGAAAAATGCTGGAAAACACAACCACGGAGGAGCTCTAACTGGATTGCTATGCTTTGCTGATGTGCTGCAAATGAGATCTGAGGTATCTGGAAGGAGTGAAGCAGTATGGGTAGGGTGGGAGGACCTGTAGCTTGGAAGCTTTAACCAAGACCCACAGGTTTGATGAAGACTGAACAGGCAACATCAGATATGTTGTGAATACCCATATTCTAGTGATCTGCACTGGAACAAATTCAACCAGCTAATCAAAGACCTGCAATACAACCATAGCTGCAACAAAATCAGCCTGTGATCAGAATGCGTCATGTGTCTGGCTTCAAAAATAGAGAAAAAAAGTGAAGATATCTACTCAGCCTGAAAACATGGGGGAAGATCAGGAAAAAAATAAAAAGGATAGACAAGCTTTTACACCTTTCACTGCATTTACAACACACGGGAAACTGTTATTTTAAACATACATAGGTGTTCAATAATATCCAGAGAAGCTTTTAAGAACTCAGCAACTAAACACCCTTTTACTGCATGTAACATGTAGCGACTTTTCAATCATTTAACAGTTTCAGCTAAAGCAGGTGAACAGGTTTAAACCAGCAAGACTAAGATGGCATTGGAAATACAAGCACAGACTTACAAAGTTCAAATCAGTTTCTGAATAAGTAGACGACTTCTTCACTTGACTTTCTGAGTCAGTTACAGGAAAAGGAATGTAGCCAGAATATGCCAAGTTGATAAATTTGCTGCCCCCCCGCAAGTGACCATTTAACTTCCCTCCCATTCAGCCAACTGGCTAATTCGTTACCCTCTGCCACAAAAGCACAAAACAGAAAGCCCACATGGCCTGCAGTAAATTACTGGTAATCACATTTAAGGCGAAGCCTTGTCAACCATAACAGTGAATCTGATGTGCAGTGATATATTTTAGAAAGTATTCCACAATATGGAATCTTCCCTTTAAACTTGCTTTGCCCTCCAAAGATCGGAACAGAACAAGTCCATGCCTACAGGGAGTATAGAACTGAGTGTGGAGTTTAGCTCGTCTTTGCCTGTGTACTAAAGACCATTTGATCTTCACCCATTTAGACAAGTTACATTTCTGTAAAAAGGGAAACAGCTATGGGCACTTTAAACAGAAGTAAAGGACACAGAGTAAAATGTTTTTTTTAATGGTCCTGTGGCTTGTTTTAGGATTTCAGCACCAGGACTTTGCAGAAAGACCAAATGAAGATGCAAAAGCAGTCATTCTGAAGTGATGCAGACTAAGAATGCAGTATTGCTGGTCTGCCTTATCTTTTAAGCATAATTTGAAAAAAAAAAGTGGTTTGTATTTCGTAGTCATCCACAGTTAAATAGGGAGTTTAAAAAACACAACTGCAAGTCAAGTATGGAAACATATGATGCATACTACAAAGGAACAACATCTAGGAACAAATACAAAAAGGGGTGTATAAAATAATAAGCAGCAAAACACAAGTTGAAAACAGCCAAATCAACACTTCTGAATCAGTGTTTGAAGGTCTGGTGCTTTAAAAGAAGCAGATTAGTAGTGTGTGGTATTGAAATTGAAGGCATGTACTCATAGTGGAAGACTGGAGAACAAATGAAAGGACATTTGATACATACATGTATCCTTGCTGAAGGGGACCCCTCTAATTGGGCAGAGTCCATTTACAGTAGTGGCACAGGAAGAAAAGTTCCAAGGAAATAATGCAAATGAATCACAAACAAAGTTACACAAGACATGGAAAGCATGTACAGAGTACTAAGAGGACAGTTGGGATATTATAAAGTAATCTAAGAACCTTGAAGCACACAGGGCAAGTGAATAAAACTGACAATTAGAAGAGGAAAGTAGAGTTGTCTACACTTACCATAAATGTAGATGTTAGAGTGTATTCACTGTTGCAGTCCTTACAAATGGGTTATCCGGCTCCCGGTAGCCCGCAGTCGGCCAGAATACCAACGTCCTTGGTATATGACGTCGGCTGCCTCCAGATTAAGCTTGACGTCAGGTATAAAGGCAGGCAGCCAACGTCATTTCAGCAGTTTTTCTTGCCATAACTGTCAGGAGCCCCCCAAAAAAAGTAAGACCAGGTAAAGAAAAAATCCAGTCTGTGCCCTAGGAAAAATGGGGGCTGGAAAGGGGAGGGTAACCAGGACTGCAACAGTGAATACAATTGAACATCTACATTTACGGTAAGTGTACACAACTGTACTATGTTCATCATGTTTCACTGTTGCAGTCATTACAAATGGGTTGATTCTCAAAGCCCAGCAAAAAAACAAAAAGGGAGGAGGAAGACCACTGATTAATGGTTGGTAAGAATGCCCTGCAACACTGCAGTGGCAAAACCAGCCCTGGACTTAGAAAACAAGGGCAAATTGTAATGTTTGGTGAAAGTGGACAGAGGTCCAGGTAGCTGCTTCCAGGATGTCCTTAGTAGGTATACCTCTAAGAAAAGCTGCTGAGGTAGAGGTAGCTCTAGTAGAATGGGTCATAATGCCCTGAGGAGGAACCTTGCCATGCTATAAGTAACAAAAGTGAATACAATGAGCAATCCACTTAGAAATAGTCTGTTTAGAAATATCTTTGTCCTGGGCTCCAGGAGCAAAACTGACCAACAACTGATCTGATTTTCTGAAAGGTTTAGTCCTATCTAGGTAAAATCTAAGTTGTCTATGCACATCCAGTGAATGTAGCAACCTGTCTCCTCTATTCTGAAGATTAGGAATGAAGGTAGGCAGGTGGACAGACTGGTTTAAGAGTCAGTCTAGAAACCACCTTAGGCATAAAAGAAGGATTAGTCCAAAGAGAAACCCGATCCGCATGGAAAGTGATAAAAGGCTCTACTGCATTAAGGGCTGCAACTCAGACACTCTTCTAGCTGAAGTAATGGCCAAAAGAAATGCAGTTTTCCAGGAGAGAAACTTCAAATCTGCTGAAGCAGCAGGATCAAAGGGAGCCAGAGTAAGTTTCTCAAGCACAAAATTAAGATCCCAAGCAGGAGTAGGTGCCCTTCTGGGAGGCTTTAAATTGCCAACTCCCCTGAGGAACTGTTTCAGCAGAGGATGAGAGAAAATGGGTTGTTCAAAGGAACAGTGAGCAGAAATAGCTGAAGCATGAATTTTGATAGAAAAGAAGGAAAGTCCGCCATTAAGTAAACCTGCCAGGTAATCAAGAATTAGAGGAAGAGTAGGTTGAGATGGGTCTTCTCCTCTAGTCTGCATCCAAATGGAGAATCTTTTCCACTTATCTGCATAAGATTTCCTAGTACTAGGCCTCCTTGCCTCACGAAGGACCTCAACTACCTGTTGAGATAGGTTTAAATTATGAGCCAGGCAGTCAAATGCAGAGTCTGAAGGTGAGGATGCAGAATCTTTCCTCCATCCTGAGCCAAGAGATTTGGTATCAGGGGAAGATGCCAAGCCCGAGACTGCGAAGAAGTGGATACCAATGTTGCCTGGGCCAGTCTGGAGCTAGGATGATGGCCCTAGGTTGTTCATTCCTTATCTTTAACAGCACTCTGGGAAGAAGAGGCAGAGGAGGGAATGCATAAATCGATAGCTGTGTCCAGGGGAAGGACAGAGCATCCACTTTCCAAGCTTTGTCGTGGTCCTTATCTTTGCGCTTAGGCACATCCGAAGTCGGGAGACCGGAAGACGCCATACCAACAAACTCAGGCCAAACTCCAAAGTGCTTATACAAAATCCTAGCTTTACGGCGTATGGTGCGTGGGTTAAAAAGAAGCATGGTGTATGGTACGTGGGTTAAAAAGAAGCACAGAGATCATACTTTGGGACGTCGTGCTCAAGGCCTAAACAAGTAATACAGTAAGAATGAAAATCACGATGTGGAATCTGTTTTCCACAGACAAGACAGTTATTAATTTTCTCCAACATTCGTTAAAGCAAGAAAAAAGGGTCCTCAACGGGGTACTTATCTGAGGATGTCTTCAACTTTAGAAGTCGGAATACAAAAAGGAGGTAATCGGCCGACCAGCACTCGTGCAAATTGCTTCTGCTTTGGGCTCCTCGGCAAGAAAGATTGAGGAAATGACGTTAGCTGCCTGCCTTTATACCTGCCGTCCTGGTTTCAAGCTTAATCTGGAGGCAGCCGACGTCATATACCAAGGATTATGGTATCCTGGCCTACTGCGGGCTACCGGGAGCCGGATAACCCATTTATAAGGACTGCAACAGTGAAACACAATGAACATCCTGCAGAAGAGGACAACTGCAGTCAGATGGTCATGAAACAGGATTAAACAGAATATGGGGCAAGTTTTTATTTATTTATTTTATGATTTTGACAGTATAGATAGGGTTGAAACTGGAAGGTGAAGGAGAGGGAGATATCTGTGTGCATGTCTGCAAGCACAACGGGGGATTAAGGGGAAAGTTTTACACTGAGATAGTACACATTCCGATTTCCTAGTCATTCTGTGATATGTACATTCTCGGATACAGGCAAGGAAAATGTGGAGGTTTGCATGGTGACACAGTTTGCCAACAAAGCCACAAGTTAAAAGCTAAAATAAAATGGCTGTTCCACAAATCTTGTAGTACAAGACAGACTGCATGCCAGCAAACCATAATCAAGATCAATTACACCCACTTTGCATAGCTGCAAACCACTTCCTTTTAATATGCTTAAACTAAATATTGCTAGATTTGTATTCATAAAGTTTCTGGTAGGGCGTAGCATTTGTTTACTCTGTGTAGTGTATGCAACTTTGTGCTTAACTGTGGAGGAGACTTTTTTTTTTTTAAGTAGCATTTCTTGTTAGCTCAGGAGTTTGAGAAACACAGGATGAGGATAACTCTGATCATGGCGTGCAGAAGGATAAACTTAAATATTAATATGTACACTTACAAATGGTAAATATGGATTTATTACACCCCTATTTCCAGCTATATCATCAAGGCAAATGTGTACATGCACTCACAGACATGGTCATTTCACATTAACCTGAAGCTATGTTGCTCAAATCACCAACTTCATGCGGGAGATCGGGCTCACACCAACAGCAGAAAAGATAGCAAGTTCATTTAACTTTTCAGTTCACAAAGCACAATCTCAGACAGAGACTGTACATACAGGTGGTACAGGGTGCAAACGGTGCAACTCTTCCCATATATGGGAGGAGGCGGCATCATGTGCTTGCCAAAGACAACTTGTAGATAATTTCTAATAAAGTTCACAGAACCTCGGCAGTATAATGAACACTGACTTCAGTGCTTACAACATGGTCCTCTACCTACTTAAAAGCATGAGTTATGCTTCATGTGTTGATCACATACACACACTATGAAACATGTTGTAGGGGGTCTGACATGAGACTACAAAATATTCTGTAGCTTTAAGAACAAAGTAGATAAGCTAAGAATCACAGAGCTCCCTAATCCTACAGTACAATATATTTTACATATCACACAAACAAATGGAGTAGGAGAGGTCTAGTTTAAGAGAACCTTACCTGCCTAAATTTGGACCAAATACCACTTTAAGTAGTTGTGTGGCCTTTTATGCAGAGTCTCAGGATCACATACACACACTATGACACATTGTAGGGGTCTGACATGAGACTACAAAATATTCTGTAGCTTTAAAGAACAAAGTAGATAGCTAAGAATCACAGAGCTCCCTAATCCTACAGTACAACATATTTTTATATATCACACAAACAAAATGGAGTAGGAGAGGTCTAACCTGCCTAAATTTGGACCAAATACCACTTTAAGTAGTTGTGTGGCCTTTTATGCAGAGTCTCAGGAATGTCTTTATACTGTTGCATTTCTTTAAAGTACATTTATTTGCTGCACCTTGGAAGTTTAATAAGATCAGTTAAGGTTTGATGTCTCAGTTTGTCAGTACTGCAATTTTTGATTGGCTTAACTGCTTTGAATTTTCTTTTAACATTTGCATTGAAATAAATAAAACCACCAAGCCTTCAGACAAGATAAATGAAAATAAATAAAACAACTTGTTTATGGTGGTGGAAAATTAGAAAAAAAATGTTTTTAAACACTTTAGTCTAAAATAGACTGCATAAAAAATAGAAAAATCAAAACAGAGTTCATTTAAACAATCCTGTCATGGTTGTGATTTATTGATCTTAATGTTAAAAAGTGTGCAAGTGGTAATGAGAAGCTATTGCACACATTTGTGCACGATGTAAAGGAATTCAAGCTTTTGTGCGACTTTCACAAATTGTACGGTCAGAGCAGCAACTTTACTAAATTTAATATTTAGCTGTATTTTGTTTGTGGGATTTCTCTTTCAGTTCCGTGGCAACTAATTTTGATTATTCTCTTAGAAATTTTTATTCATTTGCAACTGAATATGGATTCCTTAAATGGGTATGCAATTAATGATTTGCTGAAGCACAAATATCTTGTACAGTGTAATAAATGCCATGTATATTTAAAGGCAACATTGGATAACACTGGTCATCTGTGCTCCTCCTGTCAAATTGGATGATCTGCTTACTATTATTAGTAAATCTGGGATTTACTGATGCTGATTGCACGTGCGCAACTGACAAGGCTTGGAGAACTGTTGTTACATATATTAATAACGGGACTGATGAGATAAACAGTGTTAGGCAAAGAACAAATAGAACACATTTAGGAAAGTATGTGTCCAATGTATGTAAAGATCACTCAAGCCCTATGAGACAAGATAATGTCACTGACCACTTTGAATTCTGGATACAAGTATTCAGCAATCTGAGGATTCAGATTATACAGAAGGAAATTAAAAGGTTCACAACAAATAACAATGAAGAAAAAGAAACTAATAAATGTTGGTAAAGAAAACAGAATATATACTGAAAAGGATACCGCTTAGAGATGTAACAAACAGATTACAAGGAATAAAATTTTTCTGTCAAAAACCTTCCATCTACAGAAAAGCCATCATTTTTTTCCAAAAGAAAAGGTAGAAAAAAGGCAATGAAAGGAAAAATCAAAACTGAATGTGGAAGGATTGAAGACAGTCAGTGTAAGAAAGAAAATGAGGAGAAAAAGACGCTGACAGCATAGCTCAAGTTGTGGATGTACAAAGCCAGGCGGATAACAATTGCATGCTTGCAAATGTAATAAGCAATGAAAACAGTGGGAATAATAAAACTAATGGTGATGAAGACCATTTCATTGTAACAACTAATAGAGCAGATTTTACTGAATCAGAAGTTGAAGATTCTTTAGATCTGGTCAGAAAAGATAGATATTTTTGAAAATGGAGATTATGAAAAACTGTCACCTACATTTGCAGAGAAGATAATGAACAGTGAAGTGTCATGCTTGCCAGGGGCAAAAAACACCTAATTGTAAGGAAATACCAATTTGTTTTTACTCATGACAGTACTAATTCTCATTTGCAAGGATTCTCTGACTATTAGTAGGGAACCTACAGCCATCTTAGACAGCACAGCTTGTACGGTGTTAGCACATTTTCACAAATCACATACAATAAGGAAAGGCATGTCACCATGAATGAGGAGATTTTTGGGGGGTAAAAACCTACATGAAAAAAAGAATTGTCCCATTTTGAAAAATGGGAATGTGTAGAGCATCAGAGCCTAACTTTGGACACACGTGTTCAGACAAGGTGGCATGCACTTGTCAAGAACCAGGACAGAATTTTTGCAGCAGATATTTTGCAATATTTGACAGAGGTCAGAATTTTTGCCCAGTTGAAAATTTAACAGTTAACAGACAGTAACATTTGACATATCTTTGATGGGTGTTAACGCTAGGAGGCTGAATACATTTTTTTTTTGTTTATTGGAAAATTTGCTACATTAACACAAGACTGATGTTGTAATTGTGAAGCATGGTTAAAGATCTATGACTGGAAACCAGTTCTGTTAGGAGTATAAATGTTTTTACTGTAAGAGATATTCTAACAAAATATCAGATGGAGGTGTTACGACAGTTGAGACCTGTGATTATTACATGTTCAATGATAATATTACTGACTGTGTAACTGTGACAGTGAAGTCAACTCTGAAACATACAACTGTTGGGAGTGTAACGAGTGTAAAGACCACCAAAGTAGAGTGTTGATGACACACAATAATTCCCAAATTTTTTTAATGAAACACAAGAGGTAAGAAAAACTGTGGCCGGGGAACTTAAACTTACCAGAAACATACTGGAATAATACTGATTGAAATTATTCACAACATACGTTTAGGAACAACAATTGCTTCAGAATGTAAATAAAAAACACAAGGGAATGCAGCATACTACATACTATTTGTGTTCCTAAAGAAATTAGTTACTTCATGTCAACTTTTATCACCACTGATGTGCAGTGATCATGGGGTTATAACAGGTTAACTTGTTGCTAGATAAGTCTGCCAAACTGAAATCTAAACCAATGCACAGAGATTAGTAACAGATTATATGGAAGTAAAACAATCATGTAAAACTAATTCCAGTGATGCGTTTTAGTCGAAAAAATGTGGAAGGAATGTAGAAAGTTTTGAAAGAGAAGCTGAATACAAAAAATAAGGAAAGAATGTTTAACAACATCAGGGGAATATTTTTCCATAAGAATGAGATAGATAAAGGCAAGAGAAAAAAATATGAAAAATGGAAAAGGTCTAACTACATATTTGAAAACTAAAACAAGCTGGACAAACACATTAAGCTTACTGTTTGACAAAATAAGAAAAAATTTGAAGAAAATTTACATATTTTGTAGCTATACAAGATGTAGAAGGAGTAAAGACATACAAATTGATAAAACTCTGTACATTCTAAAATTTATTCTCGTAAACAGTTTTAAATATATTTACAATATCTTCTGAAAAACAGTTTGGCCCCACAAAGGAGGTAATTGTCCTAGTGTCACCCAGGTAACCTCAGATAATGAAATCAAATTAGACTACACTGAAAAGAACTACGCAAACTGGATCCAAAGCACAGAGAGGAGGGGGAAATAGTAATTATGACCAGTGAACACTTCAGCAAGAACTTACAGTACCATTATATTTATTATTTACTAGGTCATATATATGTGGGAAGACTCCTCAAGATTGGAGACATGCACTTATTAAACCAATCTTTAAGGGAAAGGGGAAACCTACTTTCATGTTGTGAAAAAAATAATGGAGAAGGAAAACTGGATAAGTTATTGCCAGAATTGGAAAGACTAGGACTTGAAACCACATATTGGTATGAATATGTTGAAAACAGATCCATTACCAGCTGTAAAGTGATGTTGTATAATATAACAGCTATGAATGAAAAATTGTGTTGTGGTTTAATTTATATAGGATTTAACTTTTGCATTTGACAGGGTAATACACAAAACACTGA
The DNA here is from genome assembly GCF_019279795.1 of Protopterus annectens. Taxonomy (NCBI): domain Eukaryota; kingdom Metazoa; phylum Chordata; order Ceratodontiformes; family Protopteridae; genus Protopterus; species Protopterus annectens. Next base: position 1,034,724,176 of record NC_056725.1, read on the forward strand.
TCAATAAATTAGAACAACTAGATACTGATGTACTGCATGGCTTACTAATAGGACATGGCAAGTATCATACAGCAACTGAACAGCTGAAATTCTTGTTTACATTCTGGGTGTCCCACAGGACTCTGTCCTAGGCAGATACGAGACATATCTTTTTCATCTGTAGTGTTTCACAATCTGTATGCAGATGACTTGAAATTAGGTAAACTGATTAAATGTGTTACTGAATGTGTGCAACAGAAGTTGACAATTTACCATTTGGGCACAGGAGCATAAAACTGATAAATACACTAAAAAGCATAGGAGATTCGGAAGACAAACGGAAAGGTGAATATTTAATACAGTAAACAGAGACTGAATGTGTAGATTCATTTAAGGACCTGGGTATATGGGTAGATCCAGCTTGGAGTAAAAAAATAAAATAAAATCAACCAATTATAAATTGTACAAACAAATTTATAAAGTATAGGAGATCAAAAATGATAAAATCATTGTTTATTACATTAGACCCAAACTGGAGTATGAAATGACAATATGGAAATTTTAAGTAAAAAAGCATGAGTAAACTGGAAGGAGTGCAGCAGAAATAGAAAAGCATCCATGGATGTGAAAATTTAAGTCATTATGAAAGACTAAAATATCTGGCCTTGTGCAGTATCTCACACAGATATTTAACAGACTTTATTCAGATATTTATAGGGCATTCAGAGACAACTACCTCTGGGAATGTTTGGAGTTATCAAAAAGTAGAGAATCGTCAGACAACCTTTGTAGAAGATTCTAAAGGAATGAAGTGTACTAATTGGTTCTCAGAGAGCAACTGATGCATGGAACAGACTGCCAAATTACGTTAAAGCAAACACTAGCTTAGATATTTTTAAGAACAGCCTGGATACTTATGGGAAAAAGTTGTTATGTACTTACCATAATATTCCATCTGTGTTGTCTATCTTCATTCATTCTTGACGAATGGGACTCTGTTCCGATCGTTGGGACTGGCTTGGCAGTTATATAGCTCACGCCAGCCAAAAAACTCTTGAGCTAAGACTCTACCCACAACCCCTCTTTCTCCATTACCTCAGATCGAATTTGCAGATTATAGCAAGAATATATATAGGAATTATAAACAAAAGCAATGTCCAAGGAAACAACCCTATGGAACCTCAGGACAAGGATTCGATTCCCCAGGAAATCTACAGAAGGGGGAAGGAGGGTGGGATGTCAAGAATGAACGAAGATCGACAACACAGATGAACATTATGGTGAGTACATCTTCATTCATTCTTGACGAATGGGACAGAGCCCCCGGCTACTTCAGACCCTGGGTGGCCTTATGGAAGGATATTCCTGAGAACCATAGAGTCAAAGGATGCTCTTCCCCTGGAGACCATATCCAATTTGTAAAGGTATGAGGCATAGCCCAAGTTGTCCCTGCACAAATTTCATCCATAGAAGCTTCTGAATGAAAAACTGCTCATGTGGCAACTGCTCTGGTTGAATGTGCTTTAACAAGCCCAGGTAACTTTTGGTTATGTGCATAAATAAAGGGAACAATCTCTCAGCCATTTAAATGTGGTCACTTTTGATGCAGCTTGTCCCACCATTGAACCAGAAAAGGAAATGAACAATTGATCTGATTTCCTGGACTTTTTAGTCTTGTTCAGTTAAACACATAGTTGCCTATGTATGTCCAGCAAGTGTAACCAATATTCACCTTTGTTAGAAAATCTGGGGAAGAAAACTGGTAACTCAGTAATTTGATTAATATTGGATTCAGAGACCACCTTAGGAAGAAAGAAAAAGTAAGTTCTCAATGACACTCTGGCTTTATGAAAAATAATATAGGGGAGGTTTGCACATAATGCCTGGATCTTAGAAACTCTTCAGGCAGAAGTGATGGCTACTAGAAAAAAAGTTTTCCAGGAAAGGAATTGGAGATGGCAAGTGGCCGCTGGTTCAAAGGAAAGTAGTACTAAAGATTGCAAAACCAGGGTTAGATCCCATGGAGCTAAGGGATCTTTGAATGGAGGTTTTAGATGAAAGGCACCTTTTAGAAAGACCTTGCATAGGCGATGGGATATTAAAGAACGGTCATTGCAGCCATTGTAAAAATTAGAAATGGCTGCTAACTGAACTCTAACGGTGGAAGCAGAAGCTCCTTGATCAAAAAGAGTGGCTAAAAAATTCCCAAACTTTACAACAGGTCCCAAAAAGGGGTCTAAGCCGTTTTCTGAAACCTAAATTGAAAAGCTCTTCCATTTACTGGAACAGAGTCTCCTGGTAGAAGGTCTATGGGAAGCCAGAAGAATTTTTTTGTATGGGGTAAGTTATATTATTCTGCCTGGTGACTAACGGAATTGGAGGAACCAAGCTGTGAGCTTGACAGTGTACATTGGGATGCACCAATCCCTGTGGATGAGACAGCAGGTCTGGGACTGGGTCCAGAATCCCCGATGGTGAATCAAGTGAGGCCAAAGAAAGGGGAACCAAATTTGCCTGAGCCAGAGAGGGGCAATGAGAATCACTTTGCTTCGCAACCTTTGGCCTTTCTTTAGGAAGAAGGGTATGAGAGGAAACGGGGAAAGGCATAAAGACATCTTGAGGACCAAGTGAGAAGGACAGCATCTCTCAGGGACTCTCCAAAGGGGGTTTAGGGCAAAGTAGCTGCTGCACTTGTTGGTTGGGGAGGCAAAGAGATCACAGCAAGGCTGGCCCCATCGGCAAAAGATTTCCTTTGCCACTTTGGGATTGAGAGACCACTCGTGAGGCAGTACAATGTATCTGCTCAGCTTATCAGCTATCATACTGGAACTCCCATGGATATGCATTGCCAAAAGAAAGAGGTTGGAAAATATCACCCACTGCCACACTCACAGCTTCCTGGCAAAAGGGGGTAGGATTTCGTTCCACCCTGTTACTTGATGTACCACACCACTGACATGTTGTCTAAATGGATCGCAACTGTTCTCAGAAGAGCAGCAGACAGAAAAGCTTGCAATGCTAGAAGCACTGTTCTCATCTCCAGGACACTGATGTGCAAATTGACCTCTTGTGGAAACCAAGTGCCTTGGACTGTTCTTCCCAGATAATGCCCCCCCCCCATCCCATCTGGGAGGCGTCTGTGATCACTATGGCCTTGGGCTGTGAGGAAACAAACAGAGTTCATTAAGATTTCCTCTGACTGCATCGACCAGGATAGATCCTTTTTGCAACGTCCTGTTACTAAGATCAGGTGAGTCATTGGATGAGACAGGATGGACTATTGAGTGGCTAGAAGCCATTGAAGTATCCTCATATGAATTCTCGCCAAGGGAACCAGGGTGATGGCTGCCACCATAGATCCTAGGGCTTAAAGCACAAGTAGAGCGGGCACTTTGTTTTTCATTAAAATGAGTTGTACTTGAGACTTTATCTTTTGAAGCCTGTGAAAGGGTAGAGAAGTTATACACGAATCTATGTTGAGATGGGCTCCTATGAATTTAGTTCCTAAGTGGGAGACAGCTGTGACTTCTCTTTATTGACCGTTATGCCCAGGGCACTGAACAAGTGTATGATGAAGTCTGTGGCTTGAAGGAGTAGATGCCTGGTAGGGGCGGTGAAGAGCCAGTCGTCTAGATAAGGAAACACCCAGAATCTGTGTAGTCTCACATTAGCCATGAATGCTGCCATGCATTTGAACACTCTGGGGGCTGTGATGAGGCCAAAGGGCAGTGCTCTGAACTGATAATGACTGTCCCCTAGCCGAATGTTCAGATAGCTTCTTGAGCATTGTCTATCCTTATGTGGCAATGCACATCTTGAAGGTCTATACAGCACATCCAATCGTTTTCCCCTAGGAAGAGGACAAGAGACTGATCAAACTTGTTCAGAAGGCTGACGGCCAATATCGGCCTCCAGTCCCCTCTCTTCTTTGGCACTAAAAAGAACCTGCAGTAAAATCCAGATCCTATCTGGTCTTGTGAGACTTCTTGGATGACTCTTTTTCTAGCAGCTTTTGAACTTCTATGGCTGCTTGATCCCACTGATTGGAACATCGGGGATTTTTCTGTGATTTCAGGAAAAGGGTGAAGGGTACTGTGGTAGCCTCGGGTAATGATTCTCTGCACTAGTGTCGGAGGTTACTTGTCACCAGGCTGTCGAGTGCAGTGAGAGTCTTCCCCAACTGCTTCCAGAGGCAAGCAATCGGGCCTCCTTTCTGGCAGAGTTGACCAGAGAAAGTCTCTGGAACCCTGGTGTCATGGGCCACCTCTGCCTCGTGGGTGGTGTTTTCCATCTGAGCTCCCCCCTCTACCCCAAGGGGAGCCGCTGCCACATGTGACCTGGAAAGGCCTTTGGGACTTTTTGAACCATGTCTTTCCATTACTCTGATTCCTGGAGTAGGATCGCTGAGGAGCAGAAAAATGAATGCCCACAGCACACAGGGTCTTTCCATCCTTTTCACAACTGGCTAGTGTGTCCTTCATCTTGGGGCTGAAGATGATCCATCAAAAGGATCACTGACGAAGAAAGACTTGAATGGTTCTGTGAATTCACACAAGCGCATCCAGGCATGTCACCTTATGGCAACACCGGATCTCACTGCTTTGGTCTTACCATCTGCTGTATGTGCAATGAGCTGCAAGGATGAGTTTGATATAGACTCCAGGGTGGCTAGCTGAGAGGCAACCTTGTCCTGCACCTTGTCAGACACTGCTCCTGAGAGAGAGTATCTGATATCTCCTTAATCAGATCTCTCTGAGTTTTAGTAAAATGTGCCATGAAGTTTAAGGATCTGAGTGCAAAGGCTGATAAAGAGTAGACCCGCTTTCGAAATATGTCCATCGTCCTAGACTACCGGTTAGGAGGGTGGACAGTAGAACTCTTAACAGAGAGTTCTTTCTTGGTGGCAGCCCACCACCATGGCATCTACTGCTAAACCCTTGGCCCAATGCGGGTGGTCATCAAGAGGTGATAAAATTTTGTCCAGTCTCCGGGGAATAGGCTCTATGGAGTCAGGGGCCTTCCAAGCCCACTGCGCGATCAGCTTAATAAGATAGTCAGTGGGTGGGGTCACCCAGGAAGTAGATGTTCAAACACGGAACGGTTGCAAGTACACAGATTCCTCTGACGTTGTGCCTTGGGGCTTCCAGTTACCCCTCTGCTTGAAGATCTCAGGGGGTGACCAGGGAGGAACCTTCCCCTTCATCGAAATCTGTGTCCTCTGTGACATTCTTTCGGGGAATCTAGGTGCTTCTTTTTGCATGACTTCTTACAGGGGGCGGGTCCTCAGCAGGAATCTCTGAGGAGGACTCTGAAGAATAGGGGCCCTGTGCAGGGGTAACTTAAAGCATCAGTGCACACTGTCCTGTTGTGGAAAGTGGTGTCAGCTCTAAACCAGAAGATATGGTAATGTGACACTCTGATGCAGGAGGAACCAGCTGAGAGCCTGCAGAGGCTAAACCCCACTTCATAACCTGGAAGGCAGGACCCCCGACCAAGGACAAGTGGAAGTCCAGAAAGGAGAAAGACCACCTTGGAACCGGGACCACAACCTGCCCCGAGAGTCTGCCCTGTGAAGCATGAGTCGGGGAACGACCTACAATTAACAAAGTCCTGAGAGCAAAGGTCAGCTCCATATAAAAAATAGGGGTCAATTGAAACCCTCAGAACCAGAAGTGGATGGAACCGAAGAAGTCAGAGCAACATCTGGTGCAGAGGTAGGGATGCCTAATGGCACTGGAACAGCTTCTACTGGAGGGATCGAAATGCTGGGCTTCGAAGCTCCACTGGAAGTCAGAGGAGGAGACAAAGGGGGAGTTCTTTGAGAAGATACCCCAATTCCATGAGGAAGAGGGGCCTGAGAAAGGTCCGGAATACCACTGGCCACCAACAGCTGATCTACCAATCTCACATCTACCTTGGAGAGACCCCTGGGGCATCGAATGGACAGTCCTGAAGGGGACTCTGGTCATTCCAGAAAGGGAATGGCAACTGGCCCACAAAAGGGTCTATGGAAGGTGAATATCTCATCCTAGGAAAAAGATTCACGTCTGGTTTCAGCACTGAGGGAGTGGGCAGAGCCTGCTAAGGCACTGTTGGAGAAGTCAGGACCAAGCTGGAAACTAAAGAAGGCAGTGCAGATGCTGGTGCCAAAGGCACCATAGTGGCAGTAGTCAGTGCCGAGGATTCTTTAAGTTAAAGTTTCATTACCTTTGCTTCCACTTCCGTGGAGGTAGTTGGAACCACAGCTTTATATTTTGTGCCATTGGTGCACTTGGGGACGCAGGTACTGAGTGGCTGTTCTTTTTGACAAGGTCTGATTTGGGACAAGATGTGGACAAAGCTTCACTAAATGTAGTTTTTAATAAGCCCTTCAAAATGAGCTTATTCTGATGCTTGACCAATGCCTGGTTACTAAAAGCCTGGCAGATGTCACAAATTTGATCGAGATGTGGGGCTCCTACACAATAAACACACGAAGGATGCCCATCAGAATTGGGAGTCTTTCTCCCACAGTCTTGGCACTGTTTAAATCCAGAAGTGCCTTTATGTTTTTCTGCCATTTTAACAATTAACATACAAAGGAAACAAGCTAAACACACCAACACACACACACACACACACACACACACACACACACAAAGGATAGAAGGAAGGTCTACCACAAACAGTAAGAAGGGCAGGACAGGGGTTACCAGAGGTAAGGGTTAGAGTATTCAAACACACACAACTGAAAACTTACAAGGTATAATATAGAAAATATAGAGATAAAAAACAATATACAAAAAAATAGCTTAATAAGGAAAATTTTTAAAGACTTAACTGAGAGCAACGGCTGATCCGTCTTGCTAACAGAGTGGCAAACAAGATTTGAGGTAATGGAGAGGGGATTGTGAGTAGAGTCTTAGCTTGAGAGTTTTTTGGCTGGTGTGAGCTTTATAATGGCCGAGCCTGTTCTGAGGACAGGAACAGAGTCCCATTCGTCAAGAATGAACAAAGACTGACAACATCAGATCAACTGTTCTGGTAATACCGACGGGCTAGACGGCATTAATGCCCCTGCCTGAAATATCTGTAAGCATGTTGTTATTGTGTCTTTCGGCTTTTCCCGGTTAGGGGTTGCCACAGCGGAACTCCGGTCCGCTAATGATTGACAGTAGATTTTTACGTGCCGAGTTGCCAGCCCTGACGCACAACCTTCAACGAAGGTATGCCCATTCACGCATGTCTCCATGCAGAAGACGCTTTAGCTGAGAATCGAACAGGACAACTGTGAGGTGACAACGTTACCACAGCACCACCACCGCAATCCAAATATCTGTAAGCATGTATGTATCAAAAAATACCAAGTCACGTGTTAAAAAGGGAACTGTAAAAGCCAAACTCATGTACACAAAGTGATAAATCCTAAGTCAGTAAGCAAATGTTAAGCACAGACTTAACATTCATCAAATTCATTCCAAGCTTAAATTAAAACCAAGTAGAAATTTGACAATGAATCTCTTAAACCTCCAACAAATAGATAAGGTCTGTACCCCTCCATCAAACATGTTTTCATTTTAAGTAATGACAATCTGCTGAATGTTAAAAAAAAAAAAAAAAAAAAAAAAAAAGCTTATTTTGTATTACATCAACAGTACTCCTGTGTTTTCAGTTTTCTGTGTTACCCTCATTAAATACGTAGCAAGACAAACATTTAGCATAATAAACTACTAGGTCACTACTACAAACATTCTCTGCTCAGAAAAATAGGAATGTTCTAATACGTTCTTGATGTTAAAGAACCACCACCTATTTTACATAGCAAAAATCGACATACCCCATAAACATCTGCCAATTAAACAATAACATCCTTACCAGCAGACTCTACAACACTGAAAACTGAAGGAAAAGCACATGTTGGATCACAATTGTTGATATTGCTACTAACAGTGCTGCAAACTACTTCTGCCCTCAACTCTGTCGAGCTTTTTTCAGATTCGACATTTTCATTACTACTCTGAGAAACCTCTCTCTAAAACTGGTGTACATATATTGCTGAAGGTTCATCTTTACTCTTAGCATGTTATGAAAGAAACATTATTGCATATGTTATGTGCAACTGTAATAGTGAACAGTAAAGTTATTTTGCTACACATTTGTCTTGCTCTGTTTTTTTGTGTGGGCAAGACAAAATTGAAAAAAATAGAGGAGCACTATTATGCCATGAAATACAGATTACAATATGCCCTTATTAAACATTCAGAAAAATGGGCAGACAAATGTGTTTATAAGTGAAAGTGTTTATGATGGTGGAAGGGGTGGGAACTAATTTGTCACAGATTTTACAGGTTCAATGGCATATGAAACACAAGCAGAATTCCAAGTTTGAATTATTTTATTAATATTAAATGGGTACTTAAACCTACGGTAGTAAATAAAATTGTGTGTATACATACATATATATATATATATATATATATATATATATTTATATAAATGTGACATTTTATATTAAGGATTCTTTTTTCCCTTAATGGTACTTGACTCAGTCATGTGACTTTGTGGCATTATACATACTCCAGTTCTGATGAAAATGTTTATTTTTGGTTTCTTATTTTCAGTTTTGGACTTTTATAGCAGTTGCCCCCCCACCCTCCCCGAAACACTCCCAGACAATTTTGGTGTGGGGACTTTGGAAGCAAGGCTATGTAATACTAAAGACTTACTGCTAATCAGATATACTTTTCAAGATATTTAACTAACGGTATGTCTGAACTGTTGAAATGTAGAGAAACAGGACCACACTAGCAAACAACATTTATTTATTTATTTATTTTACATTTGTTAACCGGGAAATTCCGACTGGACCAGGTCCATTTTCAGCGGAGGCCCGGGGAGAAAAGCTCCAACATCAAGTTATACAAATACAGTACATCCAGCATAATACACAAAACAGGTTACATCACGTATGCTGAGCAGTAACATGGAGTCAGAAGAGGTTGAAAACAGCTCTCCCACCATTTAAAGGGTAACAAATGCAATGTATAGCAAAGTGGACCATAGCTCTTTCATTAATTCAACCATTCAGCAATACTTTCATTCAACAATACTGGATATGGTGAAAGGTCAGTCAAAAGGTAGGACATTTTACAGCACCTCTACTTCTAGCATTTATGCCTTCATTGTGGGTTCCTCTCTCCAAGAGATTAGTATTGATGATTCTTCTATACCCACGTCTCTTAACTAAACGGACATTTTCTCGGAAATAATGTATCATCATGTACGCAGAATCTTAGTTTGCGGAAAGGTGCCATTATTCACAATGAAATATAAAGTGTATTTATTTTATTTTACATTTTTTTTATTTGTATACACAAACACTAGCAAGCTAATCATTCCTGTCCATGTTGTCATCGAACAGAAATTGCCGAATAGCATTACATCGAAAATGCCATTCAGCAAAACTTCTTGTGTAGTTCATTGTACCCCTCCCCCCACTAATTATATGCCAACTCTGAAATCACACTACAGTGAAAGGGCAATTTTCCTGCTCTACCATAACGCGATCTTACTCTAATGGCTCAATGAGCATTATGTTCGATGAAACATGCCATTCGATGCTTTTTCCATTCCATGATATAAAGACCCAATCATTCTGCATGAAAAACAAGTTAACAGTGTTTTTAATTCAGTTTGCTGTTATTTGATACTCCACAAAATTAACTGGAGACCGAAACAACTGGAAGAGAAGTTTTCATGTGTAAATATTTAAGGGAATGGCTAGACCTCTTAGTGCATGTAGAAACGAATGCAGACAAGTTAATCAAAAAGTCAGCTACAGATAGACAACAATATTTGAGACAAGAAGAGTGACAGGATTAAATGCAATGATGCCCAGGTCGGCATCTGCTTAGTTCTGTTTAACAGCCATGTGTATTATGATGGTGCTGCAGAAGTTAAGAAAATATGATGCTTCCATCTGAGCCCTACAACCATCACTGCCACATAATGCAAAAACTAGCTTCCACAACAGTAGGTGCCACTTTTACTGGCCAAACTGACCTTTAAACATTTACACCTCAAGTACTGCCAACTGTTAAGCATGCAGAGCAGAAATAGTTGCACCATTCTATGCTGCCTGCAATGACAATTCCCTCAGATTAAAAAGTACCTGCCTTCAAGACTGGGATTCCAAAATCTTATACTACTTCAAAACTTGGAGTAGCTAAAAAAGTATACTGCATTTTTCACAATGGTCTCTGCTCTTCTTACAGCAGGACACATTTTTAGGTGGGATACAACAGTGTTCTTGGGTGATGGATAAATGAACTATAACATTAACAATGCAGATAACCAATGTATAAAACTATATTAGTGAGTACAGACAATATGTACACAGAATGAAATCACCACAACTTTCAGATGGGGAGAGAGAAAACAGCTGTATATATATATATATATATATTTATTTATATATATATATATATATATATATATATATATATATATATATATACACACGCAGTAGGTACATTGCCTTTATAAATACAAATGCTGTCAATACACCAGAGCAGTGCACATCCACAGCTGTGAGACATTCATTTTTTTGTTTCCTTTTTTAGTATTACAATCATTACATGGGTTCAGGGAGTTGTTTATAAGAGCAAGATGCTGATATAATTACTGTGGCAGCAATTCTTTTTTCCTCTGATTGAGGGAGAGACATTCAATTAGTTAAGAAGTCAGGAGTTATGTGGCATGAAAGCAGATGCTGTGAAAGCCAGAGGACATTACTTGATTAGTGCTAAACAATTATTATGGTCTGCCAACGAGGGGAGTGCATGCCTGTGAAAGCAATGAACTGAAAACATTTACTAGTCATTACTTTTTCTTTTGACCTGTCAAACATCCAAGAGACAGACAACTGAAACAGTGCTTTTAAAGTGGGATGAAGACTTGTGACAGCAAAAGGAAATTACTAAATGATTTCTGCTATTTGAGCACAATCAAACATTAGAGGGTTTTTTTTTTTTTTTGAGGGGGGGGGGGCGCAAGAAACATGAAAGCAATGAGAAATACAAGATTACCATACAACTGATATGGCTTACATGGGGAGGAATTTCTACATATCTGACAGCAAAAGTACAGTTGTGAACACTTAACATAACTGTAGATGTTAGAGTGTATTCACTGTTGCAGTCGTTACATTTCGGTAATCGGCTGGCAGGTTGCCCTCAGTCGGCCTGATTAACAAAGTCTTGGGTCCTGCTTCGGTTGCTGTCCCTTCTTCCATGACGTCAGGTTGTCATGGGTATAAAACATGCAGCCGACGCCATTACATCAGTTTTTCTTGCCCTAGATGTCAGGTGCCCCCCAAATGGGGATATATATAAGTAATTAAAAACACAAAAATATACCTCCAAACAAAAGCAAATACACCAAAAAGGCTTTTAAGCATAGTAAAAGAAGTAGAGGTATAGTAAGAGAAAAACGGGGCTGGAGGGAGAGTAACCAGGACTGCAACACTGAATACACTCGAACATCTACATTTATGGTAAGTGTACACAACTGTACTATGTTCTTTGTTTTTCACGGTTTCAGTCATTACATTTGGGTAGATTCCCAAAGCTATGGTTGGTAGGATGGATTTATACAGCATTAGGACCAGCTAAAAGGCCCCACAAAACAGCAGTGGCAAAGCCAGCTCTGGATTTAGACAAAATGCTTGGTGAAAGTATGAACTGAACTCCAGGTAGCAGCTTCTAGAATATCCCTGGTAGGAACACCTCTGAGAAAGGCTGTAGAAGTAGATGCAGCCCTGGTGGAATGAGATCTAATCCCCAGGGAGATAGGTTTTCCAAGATGCTTAACACAGAAATGAATACAATGGCTTATCCACTTAGAAATGGTTTGTTTTGAAATAGCCTTCCCCTCTGCCCCTGCAGCAAATGCTACCAGCAGTTGTTCAGATTTTCTTCGAAATTTAGTCCTGTCCAAGTAGAATCTAAGTTGTCTGTGTACATCCAATGAATGCAGAATCCGCTCCCCCTTGTTCTGTGGAATGGGAAAGAAAGTTGGCAAATGAATAGACTGAATAAGAGCCACACTGGATACCACCCTGGGCATGAAGGATGGACTGGTCCCGAGTGACACCCTGTCCGCATGAAAGATGATGAAAAGCCCCACTGCCATAAGGGCCTGTAATTCAGATATCCTTCTAGATGAAGTGATTGCTAAAAGGAAGGCTGTTTTCCAGGAAAGAAATTTTAAGTCTGCAGTAGCAGCTGGCTCGAAAGGAGGTAGAGTTAAGTTTCTCCAATACAAAGTTAAGGTCCCAGGCAGGGGTTGGAGCTCTCCTGAGTGGTCTCAGGTTTTTGGCCCCTCTGAGATACTGCTTTAGCAGAGGATGAGAGAAGGGGGGGGGGGTTCTGAGTTGTAATGTCAGAGACCATCCATGTGCAACTAACAGTGGGCAAAGCTGCTTTTCAGATTGTAGCTTGCTACAGATCACCCACCTTGTCTCAGGAACCCCACTCAGCATTCCTGACAACATTGGAAAATATGAAGGTCCTACCAAACACCATGATATTGGGTGATTTCAACTACCCAGACATTGACTGGGAAAACTACTGAAGTACAAAACTCCTTTTCCCAACGCTTCCTATAGTTTATAAACTCAAACGCCTTGGAACAACTGGTCACCACTCCCACAAGAGGTGACAACATATTGGACTTGATCATCACCAACATGGCGGATCAGTGTTCCACATCAGAGGTAAACCCTTGCTGGTAAGATCAGACCATAAACTAATCACACTGGATATCCACATCCCGACCCCATCCCCAGTCAAGGAAATCACTGTGAAAAACTTTTCTAAAGCAAACTTCACACTTCTCAAGACAGAGTTGGAAAGTTTCAAAGCCCCCTTGCTAAAGGATAATGCTTCCCAAACCACAGAATCCTTTACAAATGCATTCTATGAGCACCTACAGGAATGCATGGATCAAGCCATCTCAAGTAAAACCAAGACTCACTCCTCCAAAAAGAAAAAAACAGTTCGGTGGTCCCTGGCCATAAATAAGCTATACAACAGGAGGAGGAAACTATTACATGATAGAGCAAAATCCCAAAAGGGAAAGGCATCCCTGATCAGTATTAGCAAGAAACTACGATCCCTCATAAAATCATCCAAGGCCAGTTTTGAAAGAAGAATTGCCAAAGACTCTGAAGATGATCACAAAGCCTTCTTTAGCTATGTCAAGAATCTAGGTGGCAACTCTCAGATCTGCTCTGAGCTAGTGCAAAATGGCAAAAAATACACTGAACCAACTGACATTGCCAACATCCTGGTTGACCGGTTCAGTGCAAACTTTACCCTCCCACCCCCAAAAGGGCCCGTGTCCATCCCAGAAGAATATAGAGCCCCAGACATCAGACATACAGCCCTCTCCAAAGCCAAAAAACACAGCATCAATGGGACCGGATGGTATACCAGGCTGCATCTTACACAAGCTCCAAAATTAACTAAACCCTCACCTAAATTCACTGTTCAAACTCAGCCTTACCACAGGCTATGTACCCAAAGAATGGCATAGAGCAACAGTTATCCCGCTCCACAAAGGTGGTGCCACAACAGATCATGGGAACTATCGCCCTGTAAGCATGACTAGCCTGGTCTGCAAAGCTATGGAGCGCATCATCATGGAACTCATTAAGAGAGTCATTGGGAACCTCCAGACACTGGACCCTACCCAATTCGGCTTTGTTAAAGGCAGTTCCTGCCTCCTGAACCTAGTTGACTTCTTTGAAACAGTTACCAAGACCATAGATGAGGGAAAGGTAGTCCACACAGCCTACCTGGACCTCGCAAAGGCCTTCAACACCATTCCCCACTCTGGCATTATAGATAAGCTTACCAATTTGAACATCAACCCCTATGTCACGAGATGGGTTGCCAACTGGCTCACTGATAGAACTCATATGGTCAGAGTTGCGGGTGCCATGTCCAACTCTAAACTGGTTACAAGTGGCGTCCCACATGACTCAGTCCTGGGACCCCTCCTGTTTGGTATATACTTCCCTGAGGTACAGGCAAGCACGGGAGGACTATGGCTGACCAAGTTCACAGATGATTGCAAACTGGGGGCCATAACTGACTCTCCGGCTGACACAGACATCCTCCAGAAGGGTCTCACGGAGAAGAATACCTGGTGTCAGAACCATGGCCTCAAGCTAAATGCCAAAAAGTGCATAGTCATCCCCTTTGGGAAAAACAAAGTGCCCACGAACTATCACATAGGTGGTAATCCACTAAGTACGGAAGTTGTAATTAGGGATCTGGGGACCCAGGTAGATAGCAACCTCTCCTTTGATAATCACATTTCCAAAGTGGTTAAAAAATCCTTCTATGTAGCCCACCTAATCACGAAAGGGTTCACATCTAGATCAAGGGAGGTCATTGTGCCCTTCTATTCACCACTCATCAGACCCATAATAGAGTACAATGCCCCATTTGGAATGTACCTTACTCGACACCTGCAACAGCTAAGACCACAAAAGTACCTCACCAAGAGGATCGTGGGCCTCAAACAGATGCCTTATGCAGCTCGACTAAAAAAACTCCAACTCTACTCAGTTGCTCACCACCTACTCAGAGGTGATCTCTGCCTGACGTACAAGGCCATGTCCAACCCGGAATTACTGGACACCTCAAGAAAACCAAATCTCTTAGAGCCACACTCTCCAGGGGTTTAAACCTCGGCGCAATAAACAGGACATGCTGGAGGGATAGATTCCTGTCCCAGAGACTTCCCTCACTCTGGAATAGAATCCCAATTTATGTTAGGCAAAGCCCCTCACTGACTCTCTTCAAGAGAAATCTTGACGAGTGGATGGGAAAAGTACAGTTGTGTACCTACCATAAATGTAGATGTTAAGAGTGTATTCACTGTTGCAGTCATTACTCTAGGGTTATCCTGCTGGCAGGCTACCCGCAGTCGGCCTGAATTCCAAAGTCTTGGTCTGGCATCGGTTGCTGTCGCCTCTTCCCGGACGCCAGTGCGCCAGGGGTATAAAAGATGCAGCAGACGCCATTTTCTTCACTTTTTCTTGCCCCAGATGTCAGGTGTCCCCCAAAAGGGTAGGCTAAATAAATTATGCCAATAAACATGCATGCACTAAAGTAAACATTTCCTTCATCTACAAGTAAATACACCACATAGGTTGTATAGAAAAAAGAAGTGCAGATAAGGCCCAGCAAAAGAAAGGGGGGTGGTGGGTGGGTAACCTGGACTGCAACAGTGAATACATTTGAACATCTACATTTATGGTAGGTACACAACTGTACTATGTTCATTGTGTTTCACTGTTGCAGTCATTACTCTTGGGTTGAATCCCAAAGATGAGGATGGGTGGCTGGGCTAAATAGGATTAGGAGAGGCTGAGGCCCTGCGGAACTGCAGTGGCAAAGCCTGCTCTGGATTTAGAGTAGAGAGGTAAGTGGTAGTGCTTTGTAAAAGTGTGCACTGAACTCCAAGTTGCAGCCTCTAAGATGTGTTTGGTTGGTACTCCTCTGAGGAAGGCTGCTGAAGTGGCTGCTGCTCTGGTTGAATGTGACCTAATGCCCTTAGGCACCCAATTTGCCATGCTGTGAGTAGCAGAAACGAATGCAATAGCCTATCCATTTTGAAATAGTCTGTTTTGAGATAGCCTTTCCTTGTGATCCTGCAGCATATGCCACTACAAGTTGCTCAGTCTTTCTGAAAGCTTTAGTTCTGTCCAAGTAGAAGCGCAGCTGTCTGTGTATGTCCAAAGAATGCAGAAGTCTCTCACCCTTGTTCTGTGGGTTTGGATAAAAGGTAGGCAAGTGAATGGTTTGGTTAAGGGCCACACTGGACACTATCTTAGGCATAAATGTCGGGTTCGTCCTCAAAGAAACCCTGTCTGGATGAAAAATTATAAAAGGTTCCACAGCCATGAGTGCCTGTAACTCCGAGACTCGTCTTGCAGAGGTTATTGCTAGGAGCAGACCTGTTTTCCAGGATAAGAATTTTATATCAGCTGTTGAGGCTGGCTCAAAAGGAGGCAGTGTGAGGTTTTCCAAGACATAATTGAGGTCTCATGCAGGTATTGGTGCTCTCCTTGGAGGTCTTATGTTTTTGGCCCCTCTGAGGTACTGCCTTATTAAAGGATGAGAAAAGATAGGTGTGGTTCCGTACTGTAATGGGCTGAAATGGCAGAGGCATGAATCTTAACTGATGAAAAGGCTAGGCCTTTGTCCAGCATCTCAGTTAAGTATCGTAAAATCTGAGGAATATTTGGTACAAGCGTGTCAATCCCTTGTTCCTGGTTCCTGGTTCCTGGTTCCAAGCACAGAATCTCTTCCATTTTTCTGCATACGATTTTCTGGTACTGGGCCTCCTGGCCTCCAAAATAACATCCATCAGAGCTTTGGAGAGAGGAGTGTTCTGAATGGCTACATTATACGCCATGCTGCCAGATTTAAGGTCCTGAGTTGGCTGTGCAGGATCCGATTGTTTTGTTGGGTCAGTAAGTGAGAAATTTGAGGCAATGTCCAGGCTGGACCTTGAGACAAGTTCTTTAGGACTGGGTACCAGTGCTGGTGTGGCCAGTCTGGGGCAATCAGTATCATTTTTGGCTTCTCTTGTCTGACCTTTAGGAGTACCTTGGGGAGAGAGGCAGTGGAGGAAAGGCATATACTGTTAGGTTTTCCCAGCTGAAGGATAAGGCATCCACTTTCCATGCTTGCTCGTGACAAGTCCTTGTGCAGAATCTCTGTAGTTGGCAGTTGTGAGGGGAGGCAAATAGATGTCTGGGCATCCCTATTTCCTTGTTAACATGCTGAAGACTTGTGGATCCAGTTTCCACTCGTGGGGATCCATGAGGTTTCTGCTTAGTTCGTCTGCCAAAGTATTTATTTTTCCAGGCAGGAATTGTGCTTGCAGGTGAACTTGATAAGTCAAAGTTGTGTCCCACAAAGTCATGGCTTGTCTGCAGAGGGGGTAGGAATGTGTGCCTCCCTGCTTGTTTATGTACCACATGACTGTAGTAGTGTCCGTCTTTATCAGTAGTTGTCCTGGATGAAGTAGAGGGCATTCTAAACAGCTAGCATCTCTTTTTGATTGATATGAAGATGCATCTGGCTTGCGGGCCATGTGCCCTGAATACATTCCTGCCATAATCTGATGCATCCGTTTTTAGTGTCTGTCTGGCTGTGGTAAAGTGAATGGCTGTCCCTTGTTGTGGTGACAGGCCTGTGGCCACCATCGAAACTCCTGTTGCAGGCAAGAAATTAGGGTAATTAATGTTTCCAGGCTGTGGCAATATTGAGTCCAAACACTTTTTAGAAACCACTGTAGTTTCCTCATATGCAGTCTGGCATATGGAATTAGTAGAATGCAGGATGCCATGAAGCCCAAAGCCTGCAGAATTTTTCTTGCAGATAACTGGGTCTTTGTTGCCAACATTTTGAAGTAAGAAGTCAGTTGCCTTTGTTTGTCTGGTGTGAGATAAGCCATCTGGGCAGTTGTATTTAAGCTTGCACCCAGGAATATTATCTCTTGAGAGGATACTAGTTTTGATTTCTTTTCGTTTAATGTGTACCCTAGGCAAATTAGTAATCTTTTTACAAACGCCAGATGCTTTAGTAGAATGTCCTTGTTCTCTGCTTGAATAAGGCAGTCGTCCAAGTAAGGATATATTTGAATTTCTCTTTGTCTGCAAAAAGCAATTACTGGTGCCAGGCATTTTGTGAAGACCCTAGGCGCAGTAGACAAGCCAAAGGGCAGTGCAGAGAATTGGTAGTGTTGAGCCAGCTATGAATCTGAGGTATCTTCTGCAAGATTGTCTGATTGGGACATGCAGGTATGCCTCTTTTAGGTCCAAAGTAACAAGCCAAGCCTTCTTGCCCAGCATGGGCAGTAGCTGCTGCAGAGTCAACATTTTGAATTTTGGAACGTCCAGAAATGTGTTTAGAATAGACAGGTCCAGTATTGGTCTCCAGGCTTTGTTCTTTCTGGGTATCAAGAAAAGTCTAGAGTAAAATCCTTGTCCCTGCTCTTGTGGTACTCGCTGAATGGCCCTCATGTCCACAAGGGATGAAACTTGCTTTTGTGCCTCTGTCCATTGATTGTGTGGCAGGTCTGGCATACCTTTTGCCCTTGGCAGGGTGTGAAAGTGGAACCTGTAGCCCTGAGACACTATGTTCAAGACCCATTTGTCCTGGGTGATCATGTGCCAATTTTGTGAAAAAAGTGCTAGTTTTCCCCCTAAGGGGGCTGCCAAAAGATAAGTGCTTGGTTCTGGCAAAGGAAAGTCACTGGAACTGTTTCCTGTATGGCTGTGATTTCTCTTCGCTTTTGGAGGTAGAAGCACCCCATTGTTTAGGCCTGTATGAGCCTTGGGGTTGGGATCTGCCTCTGGGGCGTCTGTATCTGCCTCTTTGTGGCCTGTCGGACACTGGAAAGGACCAATTCTTTGTAGGCCAGTTCCTGCTAAATCTGGGTGGCTGCACCTGTAAGAAATCCTTAACTGTCTGCATAGATTTCGCTTTGTCCTCCATTTTCTTCAAAACCTCTTCTGCTTTAACACCAAACAAAGTACCATGCTATAATGGAGCATCTAATAATTTTGCTTTAACATGATCAGGCAGATTCTGTTCCTTTAACCAAGCATGTCGCCTAATGACAGAACCCGTAACAGCGGCCCTGCAAGAGGCCTCCAGCTAATCAAAACCACATTGCAAAGTATGCTTTCCCACTTGTTCAGTTGCATGCAATAAATCCTGCATTTCCTTGTTTTTTGCACATTCAGAATTTAACATTTTCTGTTTAAGCAGTGACAATAAGTATTGCTGATATTTAAGCATATGAAATTGACAATTTAAAGCCCTCACAACCAAGGTAGCAGAAGTGTAAACCTTTTTCCCCCCCATCTGTCCAGTGCCATTGAATCCCTATCAGAGGGGATAGGGTTTTTTGCAGTGGAAGCCTTGACCCCTTTGGGACCCTGAGAAATAGTTTCTGGGTCAGCAGCGTGGTTTTTATAAAGAAATTTATGTGAATCTGGAACCCTGTAGTATCTGTCTGGCTTAACAGGTGCAGGGGGTAAAGAGTCAGGGGACAGTCCGGACTCTAAAAATACATCATCTACAATGTCTAAAACAGGAGGGATAGCAAGAGGCCTGTGCTGAGGTAGTAAAAGAAAATCTCTAATCCTTTTCTTAGATTCTGAGTAGTCTTGGCTCTCTCAGTGGAAGTGTTCCCTCACGGTATGCAGGGTTTCCCCAAAAGAATAATCCTCAGGAGGGGAGGCTGAAGGGATAGATTCTTTAGCATCGCAATCCTCATAGGGAGGGAGAGAGTATTCTTGGTCAGAAGAGGAGTCGGAAGAAATGGAAACCTGATCTGAAGATTCATATTCTGTCTCTTGCCTAGGCCTCTTCTCAGGAGGAGGACGGGAACTCCTGATCAAAGTAATTAGGTCTTCGGCCATTTTGAGCATCTGTTTTTTAGGCATGGAGGCCTGTCCATGGGCTTGCTGCACTTGTTTCTTTGTCTTTAGTGGTGCTTTAGTCTTTGCCTTTGAAGCTGTAGTCGGTTTTATATATAACTGTGTAGGCCTGAAAACACCCTCAGAAGCTGCTGCCTACTCAGCGGCTCTGGACCCATCTGAGGGAATATTTTCCAAGTGTCCAATACCTTGAGTTTCCAGAGGCCTAGTCTGCTCCACATGGAAGTCGGAAGCGGCCTGCGGCTCTGAGGTAGCGGGCGTCAGGGGCTGCGAAAGCACCTCACTGAGAACCGGCGAACCAGCAACTGGCTTAGAAGAAGCCTCGTCGTCAGTTTTGGACCTCGGATGCCTGTCCTTTTCCTTGCGTTTCTTGTGAATTGCGGTAGTCGGATAGCTATTCGACGACATCGTGTAATTAACTCTTCGGCCAAAGTAATAAAATACAAAACCGTATAGACGCTTAGAGCATTGGTTAAATCTAGCACAAAAATCTGCAATTAGCTATGTCGTGATCAGGGCCTAGGCAAGGAATACAATAAGAATAGAAGTCCTTATGAGGTATTTGCTTCCCACAAGAAATACAATTATTAACTTTTTCTGACATCAGTCTGGAGCAAGAAAAAAAAAGTTTCCCCAATGGGGTACTTAGCTTTAAATGAAGACTTCGGATCTGAAATTCAAGCACGAAAATCTCAGGAGTCAGCCGACCGGCACTTGCGAACTGCTTCTGCCTCGGGAACCGCGTGGCAAGAAAGACTGAAGAAAATGGTGTCGGCTGCATCTTTTATACCCCATGGCGCACTGACATCAGGGAAGAGGCGATAGCGACCGACGCCAGACCAAGACTTTGGAATTCAGGCCGACTGCGGGTAGCCTGCCAGCAGGATAACCCTAGAGTAATGACTGCAACAGTGAAACACGATGAACATCCGTAAATTTACCTCTGGGATCACTTCAATGGCCCTGCTGGACAGAGGCCCAGGAAACTAATTTAAAAGGGAGGCGAAAGCCAACACATTCTAACTAGGCTTATAAATGACCTTGGGCAGATAGGTTCATAGGTAGGTACTAGGCTATGAGCTGAAATGGCTGAGGCATGGATTTTTATGGAGGAAAAAGACAGGCCCTTGTGAAGCATCTCAGTTAAGTATTGCAAAATCTGAGGTAAATTGGGGGCTGCTGTACTCATCCCTTGAGATTGATTCCAGGCACAGACTCTCTTCCATTTGTCAGCATAACATTTTCTAGTACTAGATCTTCTCGCCTCCAAAATGACATCCAGCACAGGTTTGCTGAGGGATGCTAAGGGGGAATTTAAATGATTAGCCAACTGCAAGATTCAATGTTTGGAGCAGAGGGTGCAGAATTTGGTTCTCCTGCTGAGACAGTAAGGAAGGTGTCTGAGGCAGGTGCCATGGGGAAATTTGTGACACACTGCGCAGGAGTGGGTACCAATGTTGGCGAGGCCAGTCTGGAGCAATCAAAATCATTTTTGGTTTGTCCTGTTTGACTTTTAGTAGAACGTTGGAGAGCAGAGGCGGAAAGGCACAGACTGAAAGTTTTTTTCAGCTGAAGGACAGAGCATCCACTTTCCAGGCTTTTTTGTGAGGAGTTCTTGTGCAAAATTTGTCCAACTGTTAGTTCTGGGGTGAGGCAAAAAGATCTATGTCTGGGCTCCCCCATCTGCGTGTCAACATGTTGAAAATCCATGGTTCCAGTTTCCATTCATGTTGGTTCATGAGATTTCTGCTTAGTTTACCTGCCAGAATATTCAGCTTTCCTGGCAGGAATTGAGCTTGTAGTTGTACTTGGTAGCTCAAGGCCGTGTTCCACAATGCCATGACTAGTCTGCAGAGGGGGTAGGAATGTGTACCCCCCTGCTTATTTATGTACCACATAACCGTGGTGTTGTCCGTCTTTACCATTAGTTGTCTTGGATGAAGGTAGTCCTTGAAGGCGGTCAGTGCATTTTGTACAGCTAGCATTTCTTTTTGATTGATATGAAGGTGCATTTGATTTGGGCTCCATTTGCCCTGAATGCACTTCCCTGCCAGATGAGCCCCCCATGCATTGTCTGATGCATCTGTAGTTAGGGTTTGGGTGGCAGGGGGTGGTGTGAATGGCAGTCCCTTGTTTTGGTGGCAGGCCTCTGTCCACCATAGGAACTCTAGGCACAGGCAAGGTATGATAGGAATCATTGTTTCCAGGCTGTGACAATGCTGACTCCATAAACTTTTTAAGTACCACTGAAGTTTCCTCACATGCAGTCTTGCATATGGAATTAGAAGAATGCAGGAGGCCATGAACCCCAGGCTTGCAGTATTTGTCTTGCAGATATAGCAGGGTTTTTGTGGCCGCCTGTTCGAAGCAAGTCACCAAATGAATTTGCTTTTCTGGCGTAAGGAAAGCCATCTGGACAGTTGTATTCAAGCTTGCACCCAGGAATGTAATTTTTTTGAGAGGGTGCCAGTTGTGATTTCTTTTTGTTTATGATGTACTCTAGACAAGTTAGAACCCTTTTTACAAACGCCAGATGTTTTAGAAGAATGGCCTAGTTTTCTGCCTGAATTAGACAACCGTCCAGGTATGGATATATTTGAATATTTCTTTGCCTGCAAAATGCAATTACTAGAGCCAGGCACTTTGTGAATACCGTGGGCGCAGTAGACAAGCCAAAGGGCAATGCAGAGAACTGATAATGCAAGTAGCCTGCTTTGAAGCGTAGGTATCTTCTGCAAGATTCCCTGATTGGGATATGCAGGTAAGCCTCTTTTAAATCTAGAGTTGCCAACCAGGCATCATTGCCTAGCATAGGAAGTAACTGGTGAAGTCAGCATCTTGAATTTTGAAATGTCCAAAAAGGAGTTTAGAGTAGACAGGTCCAATGACTCCATGATTTGTCTTTTCTGGGTACCAGAAAAAGTCTGGAATAGAAACCTTGTCCCTTTTCCTCTTCTAGTACAAGTTGAATAGGCCCATGTTCAAGAGGGAAAGTACTTGTTTCTGGGCCTCTGCCCACTGATTTGGGGGCAAGTCTGGCCACCCATTTGGAGTTGGCAACGTATGGAAATGAAATCTGTATCCCTGGGACACTATTAAAGTTGCCAGTTGTTTGCATGAAGAGCCAGTTTTCCCCTCAAAGGGGAGGCTGAGAGGTAAGTGCTTGGTAATCTTAAAGGAAAGTCATTGAGACTGTTTACCATAAGGTGGTGTCTTGTTATTTCCAGATTTGGACATGGAAGCACCCCATTGTTTAGTTCTGAAAGTCCCTTGGGACTGAAACCTGGTGCTTTGAGTGCCTGGGTTTGGCTCGAGTGGCTCTGGAAGGAGCTGGAAAGGACCAGTTCTTAGTAGGCCAGTGCCTACTAAATCTTGGAGGTCGTACTTGTAAGAAATCTTTCACAGTTTGCATACATTTAGCTTTATCTTCCATCTTTTTTAGAACTTCTTCAGCCTTATTGCCAAACAGATGGTCCTGCTGTAAAGGAGCATCCAACAGTTTTGCTATAACATGATCAGGCAGAGATTGCTCCTTAAGCCAAGCATGCCTTATAAGCACAGACCCAGTAACAGCAGCCCTGCAAAAGGCCTCTAAAGAATCAAAACCACATTGCAAAGTATGTTTTCCAACTTGTTCAGCTGAATGCAATAAATCCTGTAAATCTTTATTTTCCAGTCAAAAATCAACATAATTTTCTAATTAAGCAGTCCCATGATATGCTGTTGATATTTTAGCATATGGAATTGTTTAAAGCCCCGATTGCCAAGGTTGCAGAAGTATAAACTGTTTTACCCCATCTATCCAACGCCCCGGAGTCTCTATCAGAAGGGGTAGGATTTTTAGCAGTAGAAGCCTTAATGCCCTTGGGCCCCCGAGACATGGTTTCAGGGTCCGCCACAGGATTTTTGAAAAGGAATTTGTGGGACTCAGGAACCCTGTAGTATGTCTGGTTTACTATGGGCCGGAGGCAGGGAATCAGGGGCCATTCCAAAAACACATCGACAATGTCTAGTACAGGAGGTACAGCCAAAAGCCTATGCTGAGGAAGAAGAAGGAAATCCCCAAGCCTCTTTTTGGATTCAGGAAAAATCCTGACTTTCCCAGTGGAAATGCTCCCTTAAGTTTCTCCAAAAGAAAACTCCTCAGGGGGTGAAGCAGAGGGAATGGAATCCTCTGCATCAGAGTCCTCATAAGTAGGTATGGACAAATCCAGGTCATTAGAAGAGTCAGAAGAAACAGAATCCTGTTCAGAAGATTCATAGTCAAGTTCAGCCCTAGGCCTCTTAGAAGGTGGGGTTGACTACCCCTGATTAGAGTAATTAAATCTTCAGCCATTTTGATAATTTGTTTTTTAGGCATAGAGGCCTGAACATGTGGCCTGGGCATCATTTTTTTAGACGTAGAACGAGATTTAGGCCTTAGTAGTGAAGG
The DNA here is from genome assembly GCF_019279795.1 of Protopterus annectens. Lineage (NCBI taxonomy): Eukaryota > Metazoa > Chordata > Ceratodontiformes > Protopteridae > Protopterus > Protopterus annectens. The sequence continues at coordinate 1,034,748,097 of NC_056725.1, forward strand.
TGGAGTTGATTTAATATGCAAATCTGTAGGCCTGAATACACCCTCAGAAGCCGGTGCCTGCACAGTGGCTCCGAACCCATCCAAGGTAGAGACATCCGCAGGTTCCATAGGTGAAGCATCTCGCAGCATACCGGACTCCGAATGGGTCTCAGTAGAGGCCTGCGAATCAGAAGTAGCGAGTATCAGGGGCTGCGAAAGCACCTCACTGAGTACTGGCAACTGGCTTAGGAGAAGCGTCATCGGCAGTTTTGGACTTCAATGGCCTGTCTCTGTCCTTTTCTTTGCGTTTTTTCAGTATTCCAGTAGTCAGATGGCTAACCGACAATTTCTGGATAATTAAACAGAGAACTGAAATATTTAGAAGCAAAAATGTACCGACGACAGATAGTATGCTGATTAAATAAAGCACAAAACCGACAGCAAGGTACGTCGTGGTCAGGGCCTAGGCAAGGAATACAGTACAAATGAAAATCCTTATGAGGTATTTGCTTCCCATAAGTAATGCAATTATTAACTTTTACTGACATCAGTAAGGAGCAAGAAAAAGTTTCCCCAACGCGGTACTTAGCTTTTAGTTGAAGACTTTGGTTCTGAAACTCAAAAATGAGAAGTTATGTACCTACCATAACATTCCATGTTAGTTGTCTTCTTCTCGCCTTCTTTCTTGCTGGATGGGTTCGGAGCCGATCCTCGGCTCTGACTCTGCCTATACTAAAGCTCGAGAGCTAATTTTACCGGCTCGAGGCAACCCTATATCCCATGATGCTAGGCGCTAACTACCCAGATCTCGTTTGGTAGCTGAGAACAGCAATTTTAACCTCCCAACCCAAGGGAGAGAAGGAGAAGGGGAAAAACTCCCATGTGCCACTACCTGAAGCTATAGCTACCCAAGGATAACCAGTTTAGGCTTCAAATTGTGCAAGGTAAAGACCCTGATAAAAAAGGGAAATCCTTTCGGTCTATCCAGGCTAGGGGGATGGCGGGTGGGACGCAAGTAAGAAGGCGAGAAGAAGACAACTAACATGGAACGTTATGGTAGGTACATAACTTCTCAATGTTAAGTTGTCAATCTCGCCTTCATTCTTGCTGGATGGGACCGCGTCCCTAGCACCTTCATCTCGGGTGGCTCATCGGAACAGGCTCTTAAGAATGGTGGAACCAAAATTTTCCCTGTTTCTGGAGGCCATGTCTAATTTGTAGTGTGTAATAAAGGTATGAGGAGCGGCCGATGTTGCTGTTGCACAAATAGAATCTATTGGCAATCTAGCTTGAAAGGCTGTTGATGTAGCTAAAGCTTTGGTTGAATGGGCTATTGGCTTAGAAGGTAATTCTTTACCTCCGAGTTGATAGATATAGGTAATCACAGAGGACAGCCATCTAGACAAGGTTACTTTGGATACCGGAAGGCCCTTTTTACCTTCCGCATAAGGACAGAAAAAGCTGATCAGATTTCCTAGTTTGTTTAGTTCTGTCCAGATAGTAACGGAGCTGACGATGAACGTCCAGATAATGCAGTTTTTGCTCTGCCCTGTTAGGATAATTAGGGAAGAAAACAGGAAGATCGATAGATTGATTTAAATTTGCCTGAGAAGCCACCTTGGGCAAAAAGGACAGGTTAGTTCCGAGAGAAACCTTGTCTTTGTGGAAGACTAGATAAGGAGGACGAATGCAAAGGGCATGGAGTTCTGATACTCTCCTAGCAGAAGTTATGGCAACTAGGAAGAGAGTTTTCCAAGAGAGCAACTTTAAAGAACAGGAAGCCGCAGGTTCAAAGGGAGGAAGAATCAAGGATGTTAAAATCAAATTCAAACCCCACTGTAGTGGGGGGGTCTTTGATTGGGGGTTTGAGTAAAAAGATACCTTTAAGGAAGGCTTTACAAAGCTTGTGGGACATGATGCTGGAGTCCGATATGCCTATGTGAAAATTTGAAATGGCCGCTAACTGAACCTTTACAGTGGAGGATGAAGAGCCCGAATAAAAAATTTCCGCTAGGAAATCTAGAACTGACTGTACAGGAGCAGTGAAGGGATCTATATTCCTAGCCCTTGCCCAGAAGGAAAAACGCTTCCATTTACTAGTATAAATCCTTCTGGTAGAGGACTTAAGGGAAGCTACAATAATATCACGGACAGAATTGGAAATCAGGGGAAGCCTGGTTAGGGATGGAAGTGGAGCAACCAAGCTGTGAGGTTTAGGGATTGGTGCAGCCGCCCTGACTGGTGGGCCAAAAGATCTGGCACTGGGTCCAGATGCCAAGGCTGTTCCAAAAGGTAACGATGCAGGAACGGGAGCCATATCTGTCGAGGGCAATAAGGATCATCCTGGCTCTCAAGGCAGTAGCTTCCTGAATCAACTGAGTGATTAATGGAAAGGGGGGAAAAGCGTATAGAAGTCCCCGAGGCCAATCGTGGACTAGAGCGTCTCTGGGAGGATGGCCTGGAAGGGGGAAAAGAGTGAAAAAGTCAAGGCACTTGCTGTTCTGAGGTGTTGCAAAAAGATCGCAGCAAGGAAGACCCCACTTCTGAAAAATCTCTTCCGTTACCGATTGCTTGAGAGACCACTCGGGTGGCATGAGAATAGCTCTGCTCAACCTGTCCGCTATGATGTTGGACTTCCCGGGGATACGTGTTGCTATCAGAAACCGCTGAGAAGAGATCGCCCATTGCCAAAGTCTGAGTGCCTCTCGACACAGGGGATAGGACTTGGTTCCGCCCTGCTTGTTGATGTACCACACTACGGACATATTATCTGTCTGAATTGCAATAGTCCCTAAAGGAAGAGAGTTTTGGAGGGCTTGCAATGCTAAAAGCACTGCTTTCATCTCCAGGACATTTATGTGCAGGTTGGCATTCGAACGGTTGCCATGTGCCCTGGACTGTCCTGCCCTGAAAATGCCCCCACCCGATCAGGGAGGCGTCCGTTGTGACCCTGGCGACCGGAGGGGAAGGAACGAATGGTCTGCCCTGCAGGACTTGAGGGGAGACCATCCACCAAGACAGATGTTTCTTGCAAGATCGAGTTATTATGATGTTGTGTGTCAAAGGAAGCTGTTGGAAAGAACACTGGGAGAAGAGCATCCACTGAAGGAGCCGCATGTGAAAGCGAGCAAGGGGAAGTAGCGTGATGGCTGCCGCCATGAGACCTAACACTTTTAGAACAAACCTGGCCTGGATTCTTTTGCTCTGAAGGAGGATATGAACATGATTTCGAATATCTAAAACTCTTTGTTCGGTTAATTTTGCTGAGAGCTGTATGATGCCCAAGGTGGCGCCTATGAAGGTAATAGACTGACAAGGCGACAAGGCAGACTTTTCGAAATTTATGGAGATACCTAGCCCTTTGCAAGTTTGAATGGTGTAATCTCTGGCAAGAAGAAGCTGATGCCTGGTGGTGGCAGTAAGGAGCCAGTCGTCTAGATACGGAAACATCTGGAATCCTTGACGTCTCAGATGAGCCGTAACCACTGCCATGCATTTGGTGAACACTCGCGGGGGCTGTAGTGAGACCAAAGGGCAGGGCCCTGAACTAGTAGTGACTGGCTCCCAGCCGGAAGCGAAGAAACCTCCTGGAGCGCCTGTGCATCTTGATGTGATAGTACGCATCCTGAAGGTCCACTGAGCACATCCAATTGTTCTGACCCAGAAAGGGTAGAATGGACTGTAGCGTGACCATCCGGAACTTCGTTCCTTTTACAGACTTGTTTAGTCTGCTGAGATCCAATATTGGCCTCCAGTCCCCTGTCTTTTTTGGTACCAAAATGAACTTGGAGTAGATTCCGGATCCTAGTTGGTCTGCTGGGACTGGCTGAATGGCTCGTTAGCAGTTTTGATACTTCTAGTACTGCTTGTTCCCTTAGACTGGGTGGAACGTCTGGGAGGGGCCCTTTTGGCCGAGTTGGGGTGTGGATAAAGGGAATTTTGTAACCCTCGGATATAATCGACTGTACCCATTTGTCTTGTGTGAGAGAAAGCCAGGCTTCTGGGTGCAGCGATAACCTTCCCCCGACTGCCTCCGACGGTGAACAGTCGGGCAGCTTCTCAGGGATGCTGGAAGGGTTTGTCAGAGAGAGACTCTCTGTTACCCTGATTCTGCGGACCTCCTCTGCCTCTAGGGTGGCGTCTGTTGTTGTCCCCTCCCCTGCCTTTCGGGGGGAACTGACCTCTTGCATCAGGCATGACTCCCTGAGATTTGCGGAACCACATTTTTCCACCCTTTTGACCCTTAGGATATGGTCTAGACGGGGTTGAAAAACAGACTCCCACGGCAGAGTCTTGCCATCTTGTTCGCATCTGGTCAAAGTATCCTTCACTCGAGGTCCAAACAACGCCGAACCATCAAAGGGGGAGTTAGTGAAGAACGCCTTGAAGGGGTCTGCACCATGGAATTTAGGGTTCCTAGCAGTTTCATAGTGGGGAGTTGATTGCCGGTTCAGTCCCCCTGTGGTTGATTTTGTCCGACCCCCTGAAATTTTTCTTTGATCCTGTAGGGTATCACGATTTTGGATCCTGTCACTTTGAAGGTGTGCTGATGCGAGAGAAAATGAGAGTACCGGAGATGGCCAAGGTGATTCCTTCCTTCCAGATTGCATAGGGATGGATCATTGAGATAGATTCCTTATTAGGAGATTCTATAGGCACTGCATCAATACCATCAGCCTGGAGTGGCTGCAGCCACCAACTGGCATCTGATGGAATTGCTTTAGGCAAAAATTGTTAAGGGTTCCATGGTATCCAATGGCCTTCCCTGCCCGCTGTGTCCATGAGAGTCAAAGGCGGAGGGGCCCAGGAGGTGGAAGTCCACGAGACCAAAGAGGCCCCAGGGCTCCAGAGCTGGAGGAAGGAAGGGAACCAGGTTGAACAGGCATTTCCCTTCAGCAGATGGATTTAAAGGGATTGAGGGAAGGAGACAACCCCAGGGAGGGACCCTGGGGGATTCCGACTCATCTCATCAAGGGTCAGAGGACTCATGGGAGGACATGGAGTCCCATTCAGACTCACATGAGTCTGTCATGGACCTTCACCTCATGGGACAGCCTCGGCTCTGGGAAGGAGATGACAGATCAGGGGGAGGCCCTCGAAGAGGAGGATATTAAAGGGGGAAGAGGGAGGTGAGAGAGAGACACGCACCTAAGTGGGGAGTGGAGAGAGAGCTGATCATGGAGGGAGAGCTGGGGCTGGGGGGGAGGGGATGAGCTCACAATGCCAGCACGCTAGGGGCAGGCTATCAGGGCTCTGTTTCTATCAGGCAGGGAGCCGCCCCAGGGCTGAGAGCCGGGGAACCCTGAAGAAACAGGGAGAGGGGCTCATGCGGGGGCGGAGCAGGAAGCTGGGGGAGAGCGAAGTGGGAGAGGGGGTCGATGGGTCGTCGATGCCACTCGCCCCAGGCCCCGAGGTTCCTCGCGGAAGTCCTGTCGAGATCGACCACGGGATCCCCCCATGGAAGAGGGAGACAGAGCAGCGGAACTGCGGGCAGAGGCGAACCGGATGGGGAGCTCCTCGAGCGTCTAGAGCTCTGGCTGGAGCGAGCTCAGGGGCAGAGTCGAGAGGGAATGGGGAGGAGAGGAGAAGATGGTTGAGGCGGGCTGCCCTGTTGAGGTGAATTGGGGTGCTTGGGATTTGAGGAGTCCTGCCACCACTACCCTGGTCTATACCCCCAAGCCTGGAAGACTGAGCCTGAATGGCTAGGGAGGAATGCTCCCCGAGAGCAAAGGCAACGAGCCAAGTGTGATGGACTCCAGGTGAATGGACCTAGAGGCGGAGACCTAAGATCTTTGCGCGGGTGGAAGTGGGCGAGACTAGTGGTGCCGGTGGGAGCCAGGACACGTCTGCTCCGAAAAGAAGAGGCTCAAGGCATCAGCTCTTGAGCCGAGGAGAAAAGAGAAAGCGATAGCCGAGCCGGCTCCCAGCCAGCCGAGCCCGATCCGATGGTGATGCCACCAGCGAGAGCACCAGCGAGGGCGAGCTGCACGGTTTGGTTTGGATGGATGGGGGAAGGTTTCCCTAGCAGGACTTAGACGGGAACTTAATAAGCCCTCCAAATTTACTTTATTCCTGCGCTCCTGCAGGACTCTTGGACTGAACGCATGACAAACAGAACAAGAGTCCTGAAGGTGCAGGGGTCCCAGGCAATAAATGCAAGAAGTGTGACCGTCTGTCAGCGACATTTTCTGTCTTTAGACATTAAGCTGTCAAGGAAAGAAAAATATCTTCCTTAGAAAGTTAAAACACACACACACACACACACACAGTAAAATTAAAGGTCAACAACTAACACACACCTAACTGTCCCAAAACAAGGGAATGGGAAAAAAAAACGGAAAGGGCCTAAGGCCTAACCTTAACAGGGGAGGGATATAACTTTGGGATTAACAAAAATGGGACCCAACGGAAGTGGTATATTAGTTACTCGACTATTTTTTTTAAAATAAAAGGGAAAAATCCTAAGAAAGGAGTAGAAAAATTTTAAATTTTTCACTGACCTGTGGAGCCGGTAAAAAAAAGCACCTCTCTAGCAAAAGCGGCAAACAAGATCTGGGTAGTTAGCGCCTAGCATCATGGGATATAGGGTTGCCTCGAGCCGGTAAAATTAGCTCTCGAGCTTTAGTATAGGCCGAGTCGGAGCCGAGGATTGGCTCCAAACCCATCCAGCAAGAATGAAGGCGAGATTGACAACTTAACATCGAAAATTTCAGGAGTCGGACGACTGGCACTTGTGAACTGCTTCTGCTTTGGGCATCGCATGGCAAGAAAGACTGATGTAATGGCATCAGCTGCAAGTTTTATACCCCTGACGTCATGGAAGAAGGGACAGCAACCAACGGAGGTCTTTGTTAATCAGGCCAACTGAAAGCAACCTGCCAGCAGATTACCCAAATGTAATGACTGCAAAAGTGAAATACGAAGAACATCTGCAATTTGTACTTCTCATTTTTACACTTTTTGTACATCACCAATTCTTATAATGAAAGTGGGTGTGTGTGAAACCCAGGAGAATTCTGTGATCATTATTAAAACTGTCAATAGAGTGCTGGGAAGGTGCAAGTGTAAAACAACAAACTGAAATGCACTGCTGTAGCTACTAAATTACTTGGCTTTGTATTCTGATGTCAAAGCATCCATCTCTGATGAAGAGAAGCAGCAGATGCATGTGGGTTGGAAAGCAACTGCACAATCACAGTTACATTAAAAAAAAAATAATAAATTCACAAAAGTCTTTCTTCTGACTCTCACCTCTGATAAATATTTGATCCCACTCATCATAACTAATGACCTAGAAGAACACATCATTACATATAACATACTGTTGACACATTCACTTGATTCCTTTGTCGCTATTCGGATGCACTCAGTCAACTTGGCTTTAACTGAACAGCAGTTTAATTCATCCCTCTGTTTTTGAAGAAAGATAAGTTCAGACTCATAGATAGTGAACTGGTATGACAAAGGACAAATCAGCCCTTGAAAACCACTTTGCCCATCACTCCAAATATCTCCGTTCTCTATATGCCCTTCTTTCCCTCTCCCTATACATACTGCTCAAGTCACCAATCATACAGCTACTTTAATTCATAGTAGTGTATGGTCTTTCTAATCTGAGTGGTCTTGACACTAGGTGGTCTTTTTTTGCTGAAGAATGTGAACTGGCAACTCATTTTGGTAGAGAAGTAATTACCCTTATCAGATCTTGCTTACCTACTTCAACTTTCTCTCTCTAGCATCAGTCATAGGGAGGGACGTAGTTTGCTATTACTGATATACCTCTTCTGATCTCTAGGATGCATAATACTACCAGTTTTCTGGACCCATGTCATCTCTGCTTGTGGTTGCATTGAGGCTCTTGGTTCACTTTTGTAAAAAAAAAAAGATTACCACCTCTCTTAGGCTTTGTGCATTTATCTCTTGTTTGAGAGAGGATCTGTAACCCTAAACCTTAAAAAGTCTGGCTTGGACTCTTATCTTGATTATTATCCCACTGCGATCCACCCATTTTTTGGGAAAGGTTTTTGATAAAGTAGTTTATTTCACGAATGACTCCAACTAAGTGTAGTCAAGGCATTGTAGAGCCATGCCTGTCTGAATTTAGGGATAGACAAAGAACCAAGATAGCTCTTACTAAAGTTTTTAATGATCTCCTACTTAACGAGAGATCACAGTTACTGTTCCATTCCTTCTTGAACTTGTTGGCTTTTGACTTAGTGGACCATTTCATTTAAAGCATGGTGGAGGTCTTTCTGGAGCTATTCTGGATTCACCTGCCCCTTACTTATCAGGGCATAGCCAAAAGGTTGTTGTACCAAACCCCAACACCCCCCATGGCTGTTTATGTATGTGATTGACAGCAGCATAATAAGCTGCTGTAAAGAGGAGGGCTGCTTTTTTAAATCAAGCAATATAGGACATTAATACCTTGTTGAAGAATGCTCATTCTCCAAGAGTACTGCTGAACATTTTACCCATTATCTAAAATCTTTTAGGGCAGACATAAGAGTCTCACACATATGCCAGATGAAAGTGTTTGGATTTTAAAGTTCCAACACAGCTATAACTACAATTTAGATTTCCTACTACCTGTAGGGTAGCAGCAAGGTGTTTTATAGCTTTCAATGACATGAAATATTTCAGCTGTGAAAGACTTCACTACCCTACACTTTCTCTCTGTAAGTGGTTGTAACTAACAGAGCACTGGAGGCGTTGTGTTCCATGTACCGCAAAGAGTTATAGTTAAATTTCTCTCATAACCAGCTTCTCAGGTGATCTCAGCATGTATTCACATCTCAAGCTTCAGTCCACTCCCAAGGGCATCTTGGAATCCATGTCTCAATAAAGAACGTCCATTATGATCAGAAACTGATTGCAACACTCTACATAGGCCAAGGTACCTTCCAATTACAGAACAGATTTCAGTAGGCCCAACAACATGCAGAATGGCTTACTTTTTAGGAGTCTTTTCAGTTGTAAAAGACAACTGGATGGAATATCTTGTATGAATAAATAAGGTATACTAGGTACACCCATGGTTGAATTATTGTGTTACACTCATTAGGAGGTTCATCTCTTTACAATCCGAAATCAGAAATATTTGGAATCTATGGCAATTGGTTTAGAAAATTAGTCACAGAAGCTTTAGTACTGGAGAAAAATGCATTCCTCCTTGTCCTACCTCTTCAGATGCTGTAAGAATCTTTTGCTCAGACACATTTTTATTTTCTTCACAGCATCAAATCAGTGTTGGAGCTGTACAAGAGAAAGTTATGGACGACTCACATTGTTGTGGCTTGTGATGAAGTTGCAGTAGTCTTTTGGAGGGAGGCAGAAAATGCACATCAAACAGTTTGAGGATGGGATTTCAAGAATAGATAAATTACTGGCTATCCCTTCACTATAAACACAAATAAATATATTTGTGATATGGGTACCAGTTTACTTGGAAAGTCTGACTAGATGTCAAATCTCTTCAGTGAAGGCCCAGGGAGAAACATTACACTTCATTAACACACACACAAAGGACATCTAACTTTTAGATCAGGCAGTTACAAGTCTTACACAACAGGTATTTAAACTATACCATACAAGTCTAATTATCTACGATATATGCACAAGTGGCATATTGGCCTTGGACAGTTGGATATGCATTCACATTAGTCACCCTTCAAGAGACTCTATTGGTAGTACAAACTACAGTAAGTAAAGTGTACACAGTATTTCAGAACTCTGTACAATTCAGTGCATCATCAATCATAATGGTGCAGTAGAAACAAAAGGTTACTAATTTTTATGATTAGTGAAGATTTCTACAAAGGCAGGCTGGGTCAGATCTAGCTTTGCTGGAGAAGTGGTTTAGCTCAAATTTGAAGGTAGGTACATGTTGATAAATCTGAGAGCAGCCAAGAGAGAGATCTAGGTTTTTGACACGACAGTACAGTACATGGTATCATCAGCTTTTGTGTAAGGAGAAGGTGGTGATCTTTATAGTGAAAAGGCCTTTTAGGTTTATATGATTAGGAGTTTTTTTTTTTAGGCTAAGACACCTGTCAAGACTGTGTATTAAGCTATGGGAATCAATGAACTGTGAAGAAGTATTCCTGAAGTTCCTGCCAAATAAGACAAAAGCTTACAGGGGTGAGACCGATGGAGTTAGCTACTGATGCATTTTACTATTTTGTTGTAGTACTGCTCTAAATCAAGTCTGATTGAACCTTTGAGATTAGTGAATATTGGGCAGACAGATGTTAGGAAGAAGATACAGGCAAAAGTTTTCCTACTACAGTCATTGAGAAAATGTCTCACACGCACACCATTCCTAGGTTACACTGTGTTTTTTAATGGCTTGTTGTACATGTATGAATATCAAATCCTCTATGATCACCACTGATAGTGCTGAAGATTGCTGCTGCTGCTACTACTACTACTAGAGTTTTATGGGAGAAGAACAGGCCATGACTTGAAGCCTATGACCTACAAGTAAAAACAGTAGTGAGTTTTGTTTGTGTTAAGCAACAGTTAGCAATTTGTTGGCCAAGATTCAATGGAGAAAAATATCTTTGGTGATTAGAGTAGGTGAGGTAGAATCATCGGCACAGTTGATTAGAGTACCACATGTACATTTACTTGCTGTGATCCAAATCAGTTATGAAAAGGTTAAACAAAATAGGCCTAACATGGATCCCCAAAGTACCCAAACAATGGCTGGAAAGAAAAGATGACCTACTACATTTCAATTTTACTAACTGGTACCCTTTGGTGATACAGGTATGATACCACTGAAATGAACGTCAAACACTAAACACCAGAAATGAGAATAAAACAGACGGTAACAACAGTCAGCTATGTTGCATGAGGCAGCGATAAGACACCGGCTCGGACTGTATAAAATCTTTAATAAAACATTTCCAAAAACTTTGAAATATCAACGTTGAGCCCTTTCATCTGCTAAACATGCAGACTTCATCAGAACAAATAACTTTGTATCAATGCGCTCATTTAAAAACTTTTTGGCGCCAAATATGCTTCACAAATTTAAAGTGCAAGTGCTAATATTTCACGTTTATCATTAAAATAAACAAACAATAAAAATGTAAAAATGTAAGGTACATAAAAACAATAATATACCTAACATACTTGATCTAATTAATCCATTTACAACTTGTATGTGTGTATATATATTATATACACACATTAATACTTTGCCATTTGATACATTATTATATAAAATTTGTATTACTCCTACAATAAAAAGCTTTACTATGATATCAAATGTGACTTTGCATATATATACTACCCTGTCAGTACCTATAAAATACGCGAGTCACATATTTATACTAATGGTACTGTGTTGTCTATGATTGTATGCATAAACTTATATATATGATCAAGTATGTTATATTGTTTATATATACCTTACATTTTTATTGTTCATTTATTTAAATGATAAACATGAAATATTAGCACTTGCACTTTAAATTTGTGAAGCATATATGGCGCCAAAAGTTTTTAAATGAGCGCATTGATACAAAGTTATTTGTTCTGATGAAGTCTGCATGTTCAGCAGATGAAAGCACTTAACGTTAATATTTCAAAGTTTTTGGAAGTGTTTTATTAAAGATTTTATACAGTCTGAGCCAGTGTCTTATCGCTGCCTCATGCAACATAGCTGACGGTTGTTACCGTCTGTTTTATTCTCACCACTGAAATGAAGGCACGGGCAATCCAAGAGCAGACAGTATTTCTAGCAGTTTTTGTGGGAGGTGGTGTTCCTTTTAAAACGTTAAGAAGTAACTGTCATCATTTGCATTGTTCAATGTGAGAAGGGTTGTAACAGTGCCCCTGTTTAGGCAAAATACATGTGTGGGAGAGTGGAACTTGATTGCTGTTCCAGTTGACTGGTAGTGTAAAAAGGGAGGCTATGCTTTTTATGAGGTACTCATTAAAATGAGTAGCAATTATTTCAGTTGGATCTGAATGAGATGGGGTGAACAGAGTTGCTCTCTCAAGGTGTAACATTTTCAATTATTTTAATGGGCTGTTTGGTGTAGAACTTTGTGTGTGTGTGTCCACTGACTTCAGATTTGTAAAGTTGTAGGTTTTGGACAGTTATTTTCATGCCAGGCATTATAGTTCTTGTCCATTTTGTGCAATTGTTTTGATAGGAAGGGGGACAGATTGGAGTTTACTCACTTCCTTCTAAGTGAGGTTTGTTTAAAGAGTACAGCAAAAACATGTTCTTGAGTACTGCTACACCATCATCTAGTGAGAAGTACTTGAGAGAACTCCAGTCACAAGTTAGTTTTGTGGATACAGAGGTATCTTGGTTGAATGTATTTAGGTCACAAATAAGTGTATGGATTCAATTTCAGTTTACTTGCACAACTGTACTTTGTTCACTATACTGATCACTACTGCATATGGGCAATTACCCTAGCTAAGCCCAAGGAGAATAGTCCTAACAAAGCCTGATGTTGACCTACATTAGGAATCCAGCTTACAGTGCTTTATAAAAGCATGTATGGAGGTCCAAGTAGCTAGTTCTAGAATCCGATCCTTAAAGGCCCTGATGGAATGGACATTGACTATGTCTGTAACTGTTTTGTGCTAGTGGGAAAAAAACAGCATGAAGCAGCCATTTTGAAATTCTGACACAGGTTTGGCTTTTTCCTACCCCCTAAAGAAATGAACTCAGAAGTTCTGAAAGACTTTGCTCTGTCAAGACAATACAAGTGAGGTCAGTGGACATTTGAGTATCCTTTCTCCCTCATCTTTATGTTCTGGAAAGAGGACAGAGGGAGGGATACCACTTAAAGCATATGAGGAATAGTTAAGGAACTTTCTTTGCGGAGAATAATGTTGATCCACTAAGAGAGCTTGCCATTCAGATACCAATTGCTCTAACCTCTGGAAGAGCACAAATGTTTTCCACATTAAAACTTCCATGTCAGCCAAATGAGATCCCAGGGAGGAGCCACCTGTTTCCCCAGATGTTTCTTATGCAACACCCCTTTTAAAAAACATTTTCATATGCGGTTGCAGTGCAAAATGGGGAATCCATGAGTAGACATGTGAACTTTGAGAAGCAATACAAACCATACCATAATAACTTACCAGTTCTGGAGAACCTGAAACAGTAGCTCTAAATGGCTGCTGGTTCTCTTTTCAGCATCAACTAGAAAGCCTTGTCATCTGCTTAATATAACACCATCACACACACTCAGAATTAAAAAAAAAAACTGCTTGAAAGATATTAAAATTCCATTATCCAGGCAGTCAGCTATAGTCTAAGGTTGGGATGTGCCAAACATCCATGATCTTGTGGGAGTAAATCCATTTTGTGAGGAAGCTTATGGCTACTGCCCCTGGCCATTTCCAAACAAGGGAACCACAGTTGGCTGGGCCAAAAGGGAGCCACCACAATTATCTTTGTGGAATCCTTATGAATCTTCAGCCAGACCTTGGATATTAGTGGAAAGGGGGGGAACATTCCAGTCTAAGGAAAAGAAAACATCTGTTTCCCCAGACCTTCTTGCATGGAGTCTTAAGCAGAATTTTGCTAAAATAACTGAAAAATTCTCCACCGCTGTATAAATTATTGCAAGACCCCCTGATTCTGTTTCCATTTGTGAGGGCTTGTCTTGGTCCTGCTCAGCTTATCACACAATTTTGCTCTAATCAAGATGCCTGTAGAGAGAGACTGCATTCCCAAGCTACCATGGTTAATCTTAACAGAGAGCTGGTTAGTCCTGGGGATGAGAGATGGTTGAGAGAACGGACAGCATTAACAGCAAATATCTCTTTTGTGTGTTTTGGTATGTCTTTTGGTTCCAAAGACTTTTATCCTCATGCATGCTGCTCCCCAAGAAAAGTCCGAGTAGTGAGCTGACCATTTTGCTGCTGCAAGAGAAAAAGGAAGACCTGGATTTTGAAAAAATTTCATGTCTCTACCACAAACTTTCCATTTTCCACAAACCTCAAAACTGGGATTTGAAACATCAGGGGATGTCAATGCTGATACCACAGAGATTTCAGGTACTACTGGATTTTTTTCTCATGTGGAGTCTTGTCAGAGGTATCACAAATACAAGAAGACATGAGATGCAATTCTGTCAGAGTAATTCCTTTGTTAAGATGGTGGACTAAGTAGAAAATAATCATTTGAACCGAGGTGTCCAGGAGACACCCCAGGAAAACAATCCTGCGAGGAGTTACACAACACTTAAGTTGAAATCCCAGCCTAGATTGGAGATCCCTTACCCAAATGAGAGGCAACTGACTCTTAAGATGGGACAAAATCTAAATTATCTAGACAAAGCAAGGCTTGTGAAGCTTAATTCTATTAGTGGCCAAAAAAACAATTATACAATGGAAATAAAAATCTAAACCAACTGTATTTGGATTATTAAATATTATAAGAGGTAAAACAAAAATTGGGATCCTTAGAAAAGAGCAAATTAAACAGAAATAAATAAATGGAATGTGTGTAATCATCATAGACAGAACAATTCTCAGAAAGAGTGATGTTTAAGAGAAGGCAAGAATTAAGCAATCTATTTGATGTTGCACTGAATGACAGTTGCCTTAACAGAAAGCAAACAAGACACAGGCACACTTGTATAAAGAAAGGAAACATGCAAGTGATAAAGCAGTTACAGATTTTGCCTCCCGACAAGAAAATGGATGCCAAAAGATATTCCACATTCTCACAAAAGGCAAGCATAAAATACAACATGAGCTTGAGAGCTGTGAAATTCTGAAAACAAATGTTGATACATCTGTAGAACGGTATATTATTTTGCAATAGCCTTCCCATCCTTGTCAGGAGACAATGTAGTAAACATAAGCCTAGCAACAGATAGATTCCCAAAAGCAATAGCTGCTCGGTCAGATCTGGGAGGATTGTCTCAATCTGCTTCCTTGGGGGAAGCAGAGTGGGTGTCAGGGAAGCTGCAGGTTGTAATAAAAGTCAAAGTAAACTGTCACTTCGATTCACACAAGTGCAAACCAAGCAAAAAAAAAATGTATTCAATTTTCATACAATACATAGACTACATTTAACATGATGATAATATACAAAATTCTAAAGACAACAAATACAATAATAGCTTACACGTTTTTGTCACCGATTCAGCTTGATTTAAATACAGAATTGCACAAATACGAGCTGAAGCAGCCATTGCCACACAGGGCACCACTTTTTTTTTTTTTTGAATATAAATCCTCCAAAGCAGATAGGTGGAGCTGACTTAATGACTTAATAGCTTTAGCACATGAAAGGTGCCCTGAACACTTTGGAAGCTAGTCAGTGATTGTAGCCTTCACAGGATACAATCCATATAGCTTAAACTACCTCAGCAGTGATCCTTGTGTAGAACATCAATTATTAGTAAAATACACAGGAGTAATTCATAGTGTCAAACTGTTTTTCCCCACCTTCTCCTTTCCTCTCAGGACAATCAAGTAGCAAATGTTAAAGTAGATGATCAGAAGTTTTTTTATTTATTTATTTTTTGTGTGTGTATACAGGTCCAACTTGGGATTTTTTTTAAAGATATAGCATTTTTTTCTTTAAAGGAAAATTCTATGGAACATCAATTTATGTTTGTTTTTTTTTGTTTTGTTTTTTCCAGTAAAGGTGTAAAATGCATGAAATTACAGGATACAGACTTATGAAGCATCAGAACAAGCCAAAGTGAACCAAAAGCCTCAGGAATCATACAGCAGAAATCTGCACCAAGACGGTTTGGCACCAGAATTATATTTTTTTATTAGACTTTCTTCGCCAGCATGATGCTCAATAATGCTCTTCACAATACGAGCAGAGAAGAAATCCAACTATATGCACATTACATACGCACGTGAGCACACACTTTTTAACTGGATAAGACTTTAAAATGGTGTAGAAAGGCAGGAGATAAAGATTCTCTTCGAATACAATGTTTTTCTTCCACGACAGGTGGTACTGTCTGGCCCAAGGACTGCTTCCTTCACGGAACAAAGGTTTAAATACTCACATGGTAATACAAACATTCAAACTGCACAACAGTGTTATAAAAAAGTGTCAATGTACTGTACAAAAGTTAAGAATATAAAGAGTTCCATAGTTTGCTTACAGGAGATGCACTAAACTGAGGACAAAAAAATAAAAAGGAGAAGCATTTTCTGGATAAAATATTTGCTACTGAATGAAGGTATCCAAAGAAGTGCCAAGGTAGCCATCAAGCTGCAAAGACATTCAAACTATAGCATTACAGGAAAGTACATGGGCCTGCAAAGCCAGATTTTACTAGCTTTATTTGTGACAATAGGTAAAAAGATGGCCATTAAGGTCTCAATTCCTAGGTGATGTTGAAAGAGACAGTTACTAGGATAGCAAACTGGAATGCTATTATTACAAAAGAATGCTGTAGGGTGCAAGTCCATTTAGTGCACCATGGGCTACTTCAGAAACAGTTTAAGGCTAAAACACACATCACAAATCCACAGCTCTTGAAATAACCCAGATTGTTCATAATTGCATTTTTCAAATACTGTTCAAAACGCATACCAGTTAGAACACCTATGGGTAGCTAGATGAGGAATTTGACCCTCAGTGATTAAATATACAACTCCTCCCCTTCCAACAGTTCATCAGAAAATGCTGGGATAGGAATTGGTATCAGACTAAAACGGCATACTATGAAAACAGCTGCCTGTACAGAAACTGATACATACAGGTTCATAGGGGTAGGTAGGGTAGGTACTAGGCTATCGGCCTAAGTAAGCCTAGCCAACAAGGTTCCCTGGCTTACACCTCCCAAGAAAGTGCCCCTGTCGGGCAGAGCCACATTAGTGATCCCCAGTGTGCATTTCCCATTTCCTATCCACTCAAGATTCTTCTTTAAGAGTGCTAATGAGGAACTTTACTTGACAAAGATGGGTAGCTTGTTCCAGAGTACAGGAAGTCTCTGGGCCAGGAATCTATCCTTCCAGCATGTCCGGTTTATTGTGGTGACAATGTTTAGGTCCCTAGAGTGTGTAGCTCAACAGGGATTGGGATTTCTTTGTGTGTAGCATGTCCAACAGCTCTGGGTTTAACATAGGTTTATATGTTCGGCAGAGATCTCCTCTGAGTAGGCAATATGCTACAGAGTAAAGCTAGAGTTTTGAGACTAGTAATCCTCTGTGAGGTACTTCTGTGGCCTTTCCAGCTGCAGATATCTTGTGAGGTAAATTCCAAAAGGGGTGTTGTACTCTATAATGGGTCTAATGAGTGCCAAGTAGAGGGTAACAACGACCTCTTTTTCCTGGATGAGAACCCCTTTTGTGATGAGGTGTGCCACACAGGATTTTCTGAACTGTGACGATGTGATTATCAAAGGAGAGACACATCCATTGTTAAGCAGACTGCCGTTTATGTGGTAGCTCATGGTTTCAGAGTTTCTACCAAAGGGGATAACAATGGATTTTTGGCATTGAGCTTGAGGCCATGCCTCTGACACCAGGCATGCGTCTCGATGAGGCCCTTCTGTAGGATGTCCACATCATTTGGGGACTCTACTATGGATCCTAGTTTGCAGTCATCTGCAAACTTCATTAGCCAGAGGCCTTCCGTGTTTGGTATCTACTTCTCTGAAGTACAGGCTAACAGGAGAGATCCCAAGACTGAACCCTGTGGTACTCCACTTGTCACTGGTTTGAAGTCAGATTTGGAGTCTGCAACTTTTACAGTGTGGGTTTTGTCATTGAGCCAGTTGGCAACCCCATCTTATTTATTTATTTATTTTTTATTTATTTTATTTTATTTTACATTTGTTAACCGGGCTGGTCTAACTGGATATATTTCCATTTTCAGTAGAGGCCCGGGGAGAAAAGTTCCACAGGAAGACATGGACGGAATACAACAAAAACCAAACAAATATATAATAACAAAGTTAACAAACAGATTTTTTAAAAAAAAAGAGGTAGGTGTTTTACTCAAGACCAGAATAACTAATTCTATTTAAAGATATAAACCATAAGTTACCATAATTTCATCATTGGAATCAATTAGAGAGAGTCAACTAGAGAAAGCAAGAGATAAAGGAAAAGAGAGAACATTTGCAAAACAAAAGTACAGAATAGAAAAGATATGTAATGCAAGAAAGAGAGAGACAAATGGGAGGAGAAAGAGCCAAGAAAATTTTAATCAGGTTTAGAGCAGGAACATATCCAGTGGTTATTAAGATGAACTTTTAGTTTTTGTTTAAACAGTGCAGTAGAAGCAATTGAAGTAAGTTCGGGAGGAAGTTTATTCCAGTGTTTCCCAATGGCATTGGAGAAAAGGGAATCACCAGCAAGGTTATTAGATTTGGTTAAGGTAACTAGCAGTTTGCTAGAAGGAGAGTTCAGGTTTGAGTAGGGGCTTAAGAGGTTAGAAAGAGCAGGTGTATTAAGAGGTTGGTAAAAGGCTCTTTGGACAAACATAAGTTGGGATAGAAGCAACGTGTTTGTCAGTTCGAGCCAGTTAAGTTGTTGCAGATTCTGACAATGGTGGGTTCTAAATTGTTTTCCAGTAACAAATCTAGCTATGTTGTTGTAGGAGGTAGATAGTTTAGAGATTGTTTTCTTAAGATTGGTGTAGATAGGTGAGGCATAGAAGTGTGGATATAAGATGTGAGTGGGCAAGATTCACTTTTGCTGGGAAGGTTAAAAGTTTTGATTCTATATAGAGAGCCAAGTTTCCTGTTTACAGATTTAATGGTGTTGTTGATATGAAGGCCGAAGGAGAGATTGTTATCAATTGTGACACCTAGCAATTTGGTAGTAGAATCAGGTGATATGATGGTTCCATTATTAGACACAATGGAGAAGTCAAGTGTAGGGATCTGGTAGTAGGTTTAAAGAGAAGTAGTTTGGTCTTTTAGGAGTAGACATCGTTTTAGAAACCAGGTTTCAACTTTAGAAAATACAGCTTGAGTGTTAGTTTGAAGTTCAGAAATGGATTTAGCAGAGCAAATAAGTGTGGAGTCATCAGCATATTGAATGCAGATAGCCTGAGGAATGGCTACTTGTAAGTCATTTATAAAGAGGGAGAAAAGAAGTGGTCCAAGAATAGAGCCTTGGGGACACCAAGGGATAGAAGAGATGAGAGTTTGTTATCCCAGAGGACAGCTTGTTTCCTGTTAGTGAGATATGAGCTGAACCAGTGGATAGTCTCAGGTGCTAAGGAAAGAGATTCGAGAATTTTTAGAAGGAGAGAGTGGTTGACCATGTCAAAGGCTTTGGACAGGTCTATGAAGAGAGCAGAAGACAGGACATTATTGTTGCGATTATTGTTAATAATATCTGTGAAGGAGAGCAGAGCAGTAGTTGTGCTATGATAAGGCCTAAAGCCGTGTTGACAGTTTGTTAGTATTTTATTTTGTAGAAGGTGATGCATTACCTGATGGTGGACACATTTTTCCATTAGTTTAGCTAGAGGTGACAATAGAGCTATGGGTCTATAGTTAGAATGTTCATCTTGTGATGTAGGAATTTATACCTAGTTTAGCTATACTTCCAGAATGGGAGATGGTGTTGAAAGCTTTGGCGAATAGGCCATCTACGACTTTGGTGACTGCCTCAAAGAAGTTAATCAGGTTCAGAAGGCATGATCTTCCTTTCACAAACCCGAACTGGCTGGGGTCCAGAGTTTGGAGGTTAACAACGTCTTTATTTAGGAGTTCCATGATGATACATTCCATGGCGTTGCAGACCAGGCTCGTCAGGCTAATAGGTCAATAGTTCCCAGGATCAGTGGTGGCTCCCCCTTTGTGGAATGGATAACTGTTACTGTGCACCATTCAGTGGGCACAAAGCCTGACGTGACTAACTGAAGATGGTGCTTAGGTGGGGAGCCAGTTTGTTCTGAAGTTAGTGTAAAACGCAGCCTGGGATGTTGTTTGGTCCCATGGATGCTATGTTTTTGGTTTTAGAGAGTGCAGGTTTTACCTGCATAGATGTGATTACAGGGACTCTGCATTCTTCCTGTATAGATATGGGCCCTTCATGGGGTGAGAGGGGGGTAAAGTTAGCACTGAACCTATCTGACAGGATGCTGGCAATATCGGTTGGTTCTGTAATTTTCGTGCCACTGTGCTGTAACTCGGAGCATATCTGGGTGTTGCCATTGAGATTCTTGACATAGCTATATAATGCTTTGCGGATGCCCTTAGAATCAGTGGCGATTTTGTTTTCATAGCTAGCTTTGGAGGATCTTACAAGGGATCTCAGCTTATTACTGAGGCTGACCATGGAGGTCCTCCACTCATGGGATTTTACTCTTTTGCAACAGTTTCTTCATTCTGTTGTAGAGTTTGTTTATGGAAGGGGACCACCAGATTGCCTTCCTTTTTTTGGAGGATAGCACGATCCATGCATTCTTACAAGTGCTTACAGAGTGCATCTGTGTAGGATTCAGCAGTAACTGTATTGTCCATCTGCATGGGTGTCATGAAGTTCGCCACTTCTGTCTTAAGAAGCATAAGTTGGCTTTGGAGAAATTTTTTATTGTGGTTTCCTTAATGGTGTATGGGGGTGGGATGAGGATATCTAGGGTGATTAGCTTATGGTCGGATCTGACCAATGAGGAGTTGACTTCAGGTGTGGAACACTGGTCACTCATGTTGGTAATGACTAGGTCTAGGATATTGTTGAACCTGGTGGGGGTGTGGATAAGTTGATCCAGGGCATTGGAATTTATGAATCCCAGAAAGCATTGAGCAAAGGAGTTGGTACACGAGTAGTTTTCCCAGTTAATGGTGGGGTAGTTGAAATCATCCATTATTAGGGTGTTTGGTTGAACCCAACCAATACTTTCCAGTATATCAAGAAAAAATGAATGGGAATCCTGGGGCATGGTTGGGGGGGGGGATCTGTAGCAAGCTACAATTTGGATTGCAGTTTAGCCCAGAGTTAGTTGCACTTTAATAACCTCAGATGAATTATGATGCACAACTAGCCTAGAGGTGTGGATATCCTTAATGAATATGGACACACCTCCACCTTTGGTGTTCTGGTCTAGGTTAGATGGCTGAAAAGTTTATAGCCTGGTAATGCAGGGGTGCTCTCTAGAGCCTTGAACCAGGTCTCAGTCACTGCACAGATATCGATGGTCTCCATTTTAAGAAGCGCCTTGAGTGAGCGCATTTTGAGATTTAGACTTCTAGCATTGAGTAGCATTACCCTCAGTTTTTGCTTGCCTGTTCCTGTTATGGTGGTGAATTTGTCATTTGAACCTTGCCTAAAAAAGGCACTATAGGGCCAGCAAAACCCTTAGCCAGTATCCAGAATTCCAGGGGCGACAAGTGCAGGCCTTCTCTGGCAAAGTATCGTGGTCTGTCGACCATGTCGTCCCAAGCAGACAGATACTGCACCCCCTTAGAATGGCACCAGAAACTTAGCCAATTGTTGGCATCAATCATTTTGACCTTGCACTGCAATATCATTCTGGGTGATGGCAGGATGCTGCTCAGGACTAGGGTCATACCTGCCTGGGCTACAAAATCTGAGAGCTGTTGTGGAGTGACCAGAGTGCGTGGGTTGTGGCAGATCCTGGCACCCGACAGGCAGCTGACAGTAGCCTTCTCCTGGTTTAGCCTGGTGAGTGGGACATCAGTGTGCCAGACTATAGAGTCACCTATGCCTAGTGTGTTTTGCCTTATGGGCTGTGGTTTAATGGCACACTGAGTCTGTGGGCTGGGTCATTTGGGTTGTGTTGGGGAGTGGAGGTTGCTTGGTTACTGCTTTGGTGGTCTCTGTTGTTTAAGCAGATTATTACAGAGAGCCTCCGATAATGTTTTTGTGTTTCTGTGTGTGGATTTTGGTGGTGTAGGTTTAGTGAGACTATGTGATGACTGTGGTGTGGTGCAAGTGTTTACCTTCTCCTTCTGACTGCCAAGTTCAGTCTTGGTTGGAGAGAGCTTTACCTCCAGTTTGGCTAGATGCATTTCTCACAGGTTGTGGGGTTGGCTGGTATGAGGAGAGGGCTGTCCGTGTACATAAGGTAATTGCCCCAAGATGCCCAGATTCATCAGATAGACAGGAGAGAACACTGGGAGCCGACGATTGGACATGCCTCAATAAAAAACTACTTTCCTCTAGACAAGTGAGGAAAGTGAGTACAAGAGCTGTTTTTCTCCAAGCAAGTGAGGAAAGTAAGTACAAAGACAGTTTCCTCTAGGTAAAGAGGAAGGTTGAGTTTTGTAGTAATTTGTAGCTTATTTAGTGCTAACAAGTTCTGAACAAGTGCTAAGCATGAATAAGCAAATTCAGGTGCTAATAAGAATCTGTACCTGGATCTTTTGGGAAATAGGCTAGTGCTTACCACTCCCACTGATGAGCTAGAATGCTTCCCTCCAACACAGAAAGGCTTGGGGGGGCTCAGAATCTTATAAGCAGTCCTGGATACAGCAAATCTGTACCTGGACTAGACTACTTACAGGAAAGGTGGGAAACAAGAGCAAACGGGGGTTTTAAACCAGAATGTTGAAAAACTGCTCAAACGGTCAATAAACTACAATTTCTGGGCCAGAAACCAACTGTTGTAGT